>NC_136427.1:77680000-78085000 GCF_052849685.1 Lactuca virosa
TCGGGAAGGCTTCTCGAGGTAATCACGCAGAGTAACGGCACTTAGATGGAAAGAGATGAGCACTAAACCCGGCACCCTTAAGCTTCTATTTATAGGGGCTGATTTGGGGTCTCACGTCCTGAGTTTTGGATTTCTCACATCGTGAGGCTTAGTCAGCATGATCCTCTTCGACGATTTGATGTGGCTGACACTCTGGAACCCATCAGTCACGAGCTCACGTCGTGAGCATGGTTCCCTCACGTCGTGAGGCTGAGTCAGCCTCAGGTTTTGTGTCCCGAACTTGTAAAATCCGTAACTTTCGCGTACGAGCTCCGATTTCGACGTTCTTTATATGCACGCGTAGGTGTGAAAAGGCTCTACAACTCTCGTTTAGACTCTGTCGGCTAATTTTGAATTTATTTTTATTATATTATTTTTAACAGGTCGGGCCTGGAAAAGTCCGTTTAAATTTCATAACTCCTTCATCTGGTGTCCATTTTCGTCAGACTTTTTACTGTTGTACTCCTATTGTCGGGGTCTTCAACTTTCGTTTAGGTTGTGTTGGCTAAAGACCGCTCGATCTCTATTTCGAGTTTTTAGCTGTCTACTGCTAGGTCAGAAACTTCGAAAAATCATAACTTCCTCATACGAAGTCAGATTGGGGCGTTCTTTTTATGTATGTTCGCGGTTTAAAGATATCTACGACTTTCATTTAGATACCTAAGGCTAAAAAGTATTTTATTGAAATTTCTCGTTTTATGCTTAACAGCGCTTTACCGGTAGTGTTACGAATCTTTGATTGGTCATAACTCCTTTGTTATAACTCGGATTTTAGTGTTCTTTATATTTTTGGAAACCTTATCACGATATCTACCACATAGTGTACCCAAACAGAGCTTTTTGAACATTTCATTTTCGATGATATTCTTATTACTTTACAAAGAGGTTACAAGACTCGACTTTTAGTCATTATATTGACCTGAAATAACGGGTTGTTACAGAAATCCGTAGGTAATTGCCTACGGATTAGCTACGGATTTTTCTTATTTTCTATTTTTCGGGCACTAATCGTTGTTATTTCGGCTTCGTTTTTTTCACACCTCTATTATATATTATTATCTATACTTTCACCAACTTATAGCTACTCATATCGTTCATAAAGCGTGTGCACCTTCGGGATCCATTACTCGTTTCATGGTTTCACATTGTAATGACTATTAATATTTGTGGCTTTTGATACACATACATACATCCATACCTATAGACACATGCACACATACATACATGCAGACACATACGCGCATACATGATTATCTAAAGTTTCACCAACTTAAAGCTATTAATAGTGTTCATACAACTTCGAGATCTAGTACTCATTTCATGGTTTAACATTGTAATGCATATGTATGTATGTATGTATGTATGTATGTATGTATGTATGTATGTATGTATGTATGTATGTATGTATGTATGTGTAACGCCCCGATTCTCAGGTATTAATTGCATGGCTTTTATTTTCTTAATTTCAAGGTCTACTCGACGAGTTGGATGCCCTGACTCGTCGAGTAGCAGCGGGTTGGGCCACGTGTTTAAGTGACCTACTCGCCGAGTCCAAGATAGGACTCGACGAGTTGGAGCTGGAGGATGAAACCCAATTTCCGGGGTTTTGGACCCTATTTAAGGGATCATTAGCCTCCCTTAGCCCCCTTACAGCCTCTTGAGAGTCCAGCAAACCCTAATTCGTGTGTGTGCTCCATTTGTGTGTGTTTTAAGCTTTGTAAGGTGGATCTTAGTGAGAGGAGCTTGAAGATCAAGTAGCTAGCAGCAAGGAACTTGTGTGGATCTGAAATATACCTCAGTTAGCATCATTTGAAGGTATCAAGTCATTACCTTGACCTCATTTCCTTCTAGATCTCAACTGGTTAAAGACTAGGGCTTTTTTAGCATATTAGGAAGCTATTCTTGTGTATGAGCTAACATCTAAAGTTGCAACTTCAGATATGAACTCTCTTTGGTCTCTAAGTGTCTTGGATAAGACCCTACGGTCAATGTGTCTCAGTGGAGACCCTCCGGTCCCACACTCAGGTGGACCCTCCGGTCCTAACTCAATAAAGCTTATAATAACACACAACATACATCACAAAGACAGAACGCATAACATATCACATAGCTCAGTATGACACATATAATCAATGTATACCCGAATAAAATAACAACATAAGTCACAAAGATAGTACGCACGATAACGCATATCACAATATAACAATTAAGACCCTCCGGTCAATAATATAATAAGACCCTCCGGTCAATAGTGAGGTCCCTCTAGTCTCACAACTCAGGTTGGACCCTCCGGTCTTGTATCTCAATGAAGACCCTCCGGTTACACGGTAATTACCACTCAGGTAAGTATAGTGAGAAGACTCACCTCACAGAGTAAAAAAAATGCACCCCTCATTCGAGCCGCCGGTCTAATCTCCGCGCCTCTATGGCCTACAAAATCCACAGTTGACCAAGAGCCTAAAGTCATCGGAAGTTAATAGTCAACACTGACCCAACTCTACAAGTCAACGGAGGTCAATACTCAAGTCAACAGTCCATGTTCACCAACTCGCCGAGTACAGCTTATGAACTCGTTGAGTCCCTCAGAACTCAGTAAATCGCAAAAACCCGAGTCTACTCGCCGAGTCGTTAGCCAACTCGTTGGGTTCATGCAGCGTCCAAAAGATCAGGAAAACCCTACTGACTTGTCAATTGGTTTTCATCGTCCTTCCAGCTTCTCTTCCCCATCGCAATCGTCATTCCTCCATTTTCTAGCTGCATCGTCCACTACCGGTGCACCTCGCCACCACTACTTCGCTATAGCTCCGCCGGAAGCCCCTTTATCGGTCCACCTCTCTGTCGCTGCTGCCACCACAGATTGATGAAGACGAAGCTCACTGGAACCCTCAACGCTCTGCTTTGTTTCTCTTGCATGATATTACATGGCGCCACCATTATCATCGCACCACCATCCATCATTACCACCCCTGTCGTCTCCTCCGTCAGCTACCCCGTTAAACCCAACAATATTCTCCATCATCTCTGAATAAACCCTAATCGTAACCCACCATGACCATTGTTTTCCGACATCAACACTAACCCTCAAATTGGTTCTCTATGTCTGCATTTGTTATCGATATTTTTAAAGAAACCGAGATGTGAAGCAAATCTTGGGTTTTCAGTTCCGATTTTGTTAAACTAACAATGTTGCTGTGAAAAAAATCATAAGCCAAGAAACCACTACCAAGTACGATTTGAAGAACATGCTGTCAATTGGATCTAAAGCTCTTTTTTAAGGTTACTCTATTCTTTTTCTTAGATATATGAATGTTTAATTTATAATTTTGTTTTTTGGTTGGTATATCCATTTTACATCATAGGATATGCAAGTAGTTCCTGAGTTTCTTTTTTGTTGATATATGAATTCTGCACTTTTGAATTGCTTAGGGGTTAGTTTGGCAGTTAAAATCTGCTTATCTTTTACATATTGTAGGTCTTATTTTTACAAAAAAAAAAAAAAAAAAAAACTCGGTTTTATATATGGTCAAATACATCCTTGATGGATGTTTTATCTGCCAAGGTTTTCTTTCAATATAGTTGCTGCCGAAAACTACTTCTTTATATGTAATGAGCCAGTCTTGTAAATGTGTATGCATGGTAGACTGTCAATAATTAATGCTAATAGCATCTTATTTTTTGCATATTAATTGTCTTCATAGTAGCTTATGAATCTAAGCATCCATTTATCTCTCATTGATTTGCATCTTTAAATCATTTTTTCTTGTAATAATTGGCAACGGCAATGAGTCAGTCTTGTAAATGTGTATGCATAACTGGAACTTACGATACTGATATTTAATATCCTTGGTATTACTTCTTTTGTATTTTTGCGTACATGCCCCTTACAAAAGCTTTTATGTGACCATATATATATGAAGAACCCCAAAATGTTTCTCATGAAGCAAGGCCAAATGTAAGTTTCTTATTCCACACTTTCTGGATAATTTTACTTGTGCGCGTGACATATTAGAATGTCAATAATTAATGCTAATAGCATCTTATTTTTTGCTTAATTGCAAGTTTTCAAACTTCAGTTATTCTTTACACGTTAAATTTGAATTAATTTCTTTCTTGAATTTTGCTAATTTTGTCGCTTGGCTTCCCGAAACCAACTCCCCACTAATTATTATTTGATTTTGGACAATAATAATATAAAATAATAATAAAATTATATTTCGGTGTTTCGGCTTTATTATTTAATTATTTTATTTTAAATGGGATGTTACACTATGAAAGCACCAGGATGAAGACTCCCTGTATGTATTCCAAATGCATTATATTCCTATTCAGTTTCTCTTTACATATTAAAAATCCTCTTACAAGAAAAAAAAAAGAAACCAAATATCCAAACCACATGGAACACAGTAAGGGGACAATAAGTAGGAAGAAGACCTTCCAAGGGTAAAAAGGTCCAAATAGATAGTATCTATCCCACCAGGTGTAAAAAACCACCTTTGTTTGCACCTACAACTTGTGTAAATTATTACAACAGAAAAGTAGTTCATGTGTTTATATTATAATATGAAAAAAAATCCCCAGCTTAACCCTTTTCATGCAAATTCTGACAGAATGTCAGCTTAACCCTTTTCATCAAAGACTAATGACATGTACCACTACAGTTAGAATAATTCTTAAACAGTGCAATTAACACATTCTTTTTTGAATAATATAACCAAATTCTTAAAGAATGGTTCACAATATGTTATGTACTCTTATAGATATAATATGTTTCTTTATTTAAAAAATAAAAGAGAAGAGTTCATTGAGGCATTTCATCGAACGGTGTATGAGTATACAGAATATGCAAATTTAGTAAGAACAAAAATTATCGTTGCTTTTTCTAACTTTGGAAATTCAGGGGAACTTTTCCCTACTTTGAATTCAAAGTTTACCACTAAAACAAGATTGGAATATAACATCATCTAAAATTCAAAAGAAATTATCTAAATAAATATTAATAAGGATTAGAGAAAATATGCAAATGAGTTCACAGTTGTGGACTAGCAAATGGATTCAACTTACAGTATAAGAAAAATGGTTGCTTTCAAAGGATTTTTCAACACCACACATTAAGTCATCGACAATTGCAACAAAAAAAATTCAGTTACGCATCATAACAAGAGAAAAAAGACCAGATAGGGAGAAGAGAGACATTACAGTGGATTTAGAACCCCTCTCCTGTACTCTTCCATCAGGCGTAACCGATACCTGGAACCTAACCCTATGACTGGAAAACATCCTTTAATGGACATCTTAGACTGAAATATGTGAGTGATGGCAACATGAGGAACTGCCACCGCTTTTGATGTCGGAGCAGATGTAGTTGATTCAGGGTTAGGGGGAATCGGTGGTGGTCAGAATGAGAATAGCAGACATGAGAATTGGCAAATTGGGGTTTTCTTCATTGACTAAGTCGACGGTGGGTTGTAAGGAGGACTCAACCTCGCCATGCTGAAGAACTGGGCGACCACTACTGGTGGTTTCTGCCGACAGCAATCAGTTTCCAGCCATCTTCAATTAAACAGTTGGTCTCAGGGGGAATCAGTGGTTGTGTTTATTTGGTTAAATAAGCAATCCCAAATACCCCCTTAGGCTTTGTTGATCATATATGACGTCTTATGATAATTGGATAATGTATATAGCGTTTCTTTTAAGTGTTTGGATTATCTAGGGTTTGTTTGAAGTTTGTATTTTGCTTCTGATTACAAGAAACATCGAGATATGAAAAAGTATTAGAGTAAGAAGAAATGTTGTTGTAGTCATAACCATCTATTTAAATTCTATAAAGATCATTTTTACCATGTGGCTAAATAGTTGATCTACCCTTTCTTTATTAATAACATTCATCTGTAGAACTGCTAATTAGATTTTATATGTTGTATTTGTAGATATTTTGTGTTTGTTTTCACATGCGGATTCTATCCAATATTGTGCTTGTTTTCTCTTTGTTTACAAGTTTTGTATGATTATGTGTAATTTGCATTTTACCAAAGAATGTTTATTTTGTCTTTTGCAAGCTTAGGAATGACTATGACTAGAAACCGGATTGACGATGATGCATCTAGCAGTAAGATTATCAAGACTGATGATGTGGGACCTTGGTCATACCTCAACCATGATGTGCTTTTATTAGTTATGATGCAACTGGGAGTCATTGGTTTTGTTGCATTTAGTGGAGTCTGCAAGTCATGGAGATCAGTAGCACTCCCTAATAGGAAAAGGTTTATGGTATCCAAACCACCAATGATAATGCGGATCCCTCCCCGTGGTATTGATAAGGATAATAAATACTGCCTAGAGGACTATGAACGAAGAAAGTTCAAAACCACACTAATGCATTCTGCTGGGATGTACTATTGTGGATTTACATGTGGATACCTGATCTTGTTCAGGATAAAAACAAAGAACCTCCGACTTGTGAATCCTATCACTAGACATGAACTTAATTCCCCTTCTGCTCCTGATGATTACATCACTTGCATTCTTGTATTTTCACCTTCAATATCTAAATTTGTGTTTGTTATGTTAGCCAATAAGCAAATATGGTTTTCTATAGAGGATGAGGGAGCATGGAACTGTGTTTCCTCCATTTTCGACTTCACCTCTTATATGGATTTACATGTTTTTAAGGCGATGATATATACTTTAAACTCTTTATAGTTATCATTTATGTGAACTCACACTCAATCCTGAGCCCAGAGTGATGTTACATGAAACCAAGATTTTTCTGGATGAGCTCGAGCACGAATCAGACATATTTTTCCCACAACTTGTAAGTTGTGCTGAAAACCTTTATGTGACGGAAAGCTCAACATATGCAGATGTGATCAGTGTTTATAAACTAGACTTTGTTGAAATGGAATGGGTTCCTTTTCAAGATACATGAGAGGAACATAGTTTCTTTATCAGCCAATCGGGTCGTAGTGCTGCTGTGAAACCAGAGTTGTGGGTTGAACCTTGGTCACAATACTCGAGATATGATGTTACTAATGGAGGTGGACATGGTAGGTTCTTTCCTGCCGATGAGTGGTGGTATTTCCCACATGATTGTTTGAATGTTAATCTCTTAGATGAGTCATCATGACATGTTTTATATATTTTTTTGCATTTGTTGAGAACCATTGATGGTGAATTTGGATTTTGTGATTTACATATTTGTTTTAATCCTTGTCCTCTACTTTGAAATGTGTCGCTAATGCATATGGTTTAATTTATATCCAATTTTCGGTTTTATCTCTTTGCCTTTTTATGATTGAGATGATGGTGCCTTTTTATGGGTGTGGTATTATAATCATTTCCTTTGATATATGCTAAAATTCTCTTCACTTTTAGAACCCGTCAGAGCATACGGTATGGGCAACGAGAAGTGATGTTATTGTTGATGGGGCACCTCATAACCCGGTCATAACAAGATGGACACCACCCACCTTTCTAGTTAAGGGGGTGTTAAGGCACAACTCGTTGTAACAAAGACAAGAAAAAACGAGAAATGTGATTGTCTTTTTTTTCAACAATCAATCAATTTCTTTTTGTTTCTTTTCTCTATACTTCTTAACATGTTATAACATATGCACATCAACCCCACTTTATTTTATAACATGTTGAAATGTGAGTTGACAATAATTGACTTCATAACACCGTTACCCATACCCAATACTCTCAGATTATTAATGTATTAAGGGCATAATACTCATTTTATTTTATTTTCAAAAAAATTGGACTAGAACCGCAACAATAATTGGATCAGGCTTTGAGTCGCGTAGTGACTCGGCGAGTCGCATGGGTAACTCGACGAGTCATATGATGATGAGCTTGGACTCGACGAGTTGAAGAGCAACTCGGCGAGTCTGATGAAGATTGTCGTGGACTCGGCGAGTCTGTTCTTGGACTCGGCGAGTCACGACGCAGAACCCCCAACCTCGTCTGGTTAAAACTCAGAGCAATGAGTTGAGTGGTGATTCAGTGAGTTGGGCAGATTGAGACTCGGAGATTGTTAGACTCGACGAGTCATGGGGTGACTCGGCGAGTCGAGTCAATCGGAAGGTTGACTTTGACTGAGTACTTTGACTTTGACCTTCAGGGGTATTATGGTAATTTGGTAATTTATGTCAATGGATCATTGATGGCTTTAGGTGTTGGAGTTGGAGGCAGTGCTTTGGGATTTAGCTTTCGTGGTTCGGTTCAGCAGATTTCAGGTGAGTTATCCTCACTATATCGACAGGGTCTACGGCACCAAGGCCGACCCTTTATCGGATGGGAATCCGGGTATTGTTTGATATGTCATTGATTTGCTAGATCTGCATCCTGGTATTTAGGATGGTATTATGTTAGTGACCTGGTTAAGGTCGGTATCCCGGTATATAGGGTAATTTTATGCTAGTGACCGGTTAGGTCGGAATCCTGGTTAGGATGTTGATACGCTATGTGATCTGTTAAACCGTCTGTCTGGTTAAGGATTGTTATGTGATTATTTGTTTTATGTGCACATGGTTGTTTGACTGGGGTTGGGTTGAGGCGGGTCCTGCTTTGTGCTGTAGGCCAACATACCCAGGGCGGACCGGATATCCCGAAGGCCCAGCGAGCGGTCCGGATAGGCTGAAGGCCCCAAGAGGGCGGACCAGACGTGCCGAGGCTCGGAGAGTGGACCAGGCCGACTGAAGGCTCGGTGCGGGCGGACCAGTCATACTGTAGACTCAGAGAGTGGACCAGGTGGATTGAAGGCCCGGTGCGGGCGGACCAATCACACTGTAGACTCGATATGCATGGCTAGACTCAGAGGGTGGACCAGGTGGACTGAAGGCCCGGTGCGGGCAGACCAGTCACACTGTAGACTCGATATGCATGGTTGTTCTATTTTGTGATATGTTATGAGTATGGTTATGTGCGGTTGGTATTTTGGGGGTAACTCACTAAGCTTTCGGGCTTACAGTTCAGTGTTTTGTTTCAGGTACTTCAGGAGATCGTGGCAAGGCAATGGCGTGATCGTACCGCTCCTCCTTTTTATGTTAATGTTTCTGGGAGACTCTGATAATAAACAAATTGAAAACCTTTTGTAATAATTTATGGATAAGGATTGTTTTTGAAGAGTTTAAATTAGCTGGAAATTTTATGGTCGTTACAAGTTGGTAGCAGAGCCTTGGTTTGAGTGAATTGGAGGAACATTTTTGTGAATCCAGTCTCAAATCAAGGGGAGTTTCAAATGATTTTCTAAATGGTTTTCAAAATGTGTAAAAGAGGAGGCGGAGTGTACGATCAGCCGGAGCCAGTAAGTTGACCCCAAACTACCATACAAGTTATTTGATTATGTTATATGTTAGAACAGCATGCTAGTACTAGGCTAGGGATCTTTAGGGATTGCATGATATAATTGCCTGATTACATAATGCTTGCTAGCCTAGGGTTCTCTTATGGGTGGGTCGTGAGAGGTCGGAAGGCCAGTTATGAGATATGCAGTATTCCTCTAGGAGTGAGGATGGAGTGTTCGTCATGTATATGGTATTGTTAGGGCGTTGTGGTGATACTTGATACAAATATGGGTAGGTGTGGAAGGTAGTAATGGGCCCGTACTACTGAAAGCACAGGACCCATACGCGTATCAAGGAAGTCACAACCCCTAGGGTTTGGTTGGGAGTTAGTTCCCGGGGATAGTTATGAGGGATGTCTAATGTTCTCATGGTGTATTTTTAGTATGGCGATTACGAGACGTCTCGGGGCAGGATCCGGTTCGGGATCGGGATCAGGAGAGGGTGATCAGGATGGACCAGTACCCCCCGAGGTCATTGGTCAGACGAGTACGGATGAGTTGGATGCCAGGATTCGTGAGATCCTGCATGATGAGGTTGCTGCTATGTTCCGGGCTGAGTTGCCAGAAATGTTTGGGTCGATCAAGACCGCCATGGTTGAGTATTTTGATGAGCGCTATGCGGCTCTTACAGAGACGGCTACCGCGGCAGCTAGAGCGGCTGTAGCAGCGGCAGGGGGAGGAACCGGTCGAGGTTTTCAGTATCGAGACTTCGATAATACTAAGCCCCTACTTTCGATGGAGTTCAGGATCCAATCGTTGCTATGAAATGGTTGTCAGACGTGGAGGGTGGTTTCTTCACGTGTTCATGCCTTGCGGATCTGAGGGTGAGGTGTGCTCTGAACCTTTTGAGGCTCGGGGCGAAGGATTGGTGGAGGTTGACTACGGGGTCTTATTCTGATGCGCAGCGAGCTGAGGTTACTTGGGATCAGTTCCGTGAGATGTTCAGTACTCGTTATGTTCTGTGGGTTGAGAGAGAGAGGTTGGCTTAGGAGTTCCTGGAGCTGAAGTAGGATTCAGAGTCGGTGACGGAAATCACCAGGATGTTCATGGAGAGGGAAATGTTTTCCCCTGAGTTTGCATTGGAGCAGGCTCAGATGTCCCGATATCTGAGTATGCTCAAGAGAGATATCAGGCAGTTTGTGTCCACGTAGAGGTGTGATAACTTGTTAGAGTTGCAGGAGTCCGCCAGGCGGCGTGAGTTGGAGATTGAGTTGCAGTTATGAGAGCAGAGGCAGGCCCCGGTGCAGTCGCAGCCGGCGCCGAAACGGTCCAAAGCCGTTGACTCTAGGATTGGAGGTCAGAGCAGCCACATTTGTGAGAAGTGTGGGAAGGTTCATGCCGGAGTTTGTAGGTCCGGTGGTGCGTGTCGCAAGTGTGGGAGAGAGGGGAATTATGCGAGGGATTGCCATTAGTCGGCCACGACTCAGGATGTGAGGATTTGTTATCATTGTCATCAGGTTGGACACCTGAGGGTCAACTGTCCACAGCTTGTTGCAAGACCGGTGCAGGCTCCAGCACCGGCCAATTTGAGGATTACGGGCGGAGGTCAGGGGGGAGCGGAGCCTCCGATGGCATAGGGACGTGTTTTCTAGCTTAAAGCAGAGGAGGTCAGGGCAGAGCCAGATGCAGCTGCGGGTATGTTTCCATCTCATTATCTTGTTATTTATGTGGTATTGTAAACCTGTCTACCTTGTTTCGCATGATTCGTAGTATGATTGAGGATCTTAGTAGTTAGGAGTTGTAGTTGGTTAGCGTTCAGGGGGATTCTTTGTCGAAAGATAAGATATATGATCTCGTTGCTAGGAATAGCAACTGCGATGCGAGAAGTGTACAGTAGAGATTTGAACTTCCTTGGAGTTCGGGATGTGCGATGGCGGGAGAGTGTTCTGTGGAGGTTGCTCACTCCCGAGTGAATTAGTTCCTGGAGAAGGGGAACTTTATCAAGTAAGGTCGATCGAGCCATGCCGGACTTGTCATCGGTAGTTAGTAGTTGGTACATTAAGTGGGGAGAATTGGAAAATTCTCCGGTAAAACAGCAAGTATCCAGGGTTGGTTAAGCTGTTTGGATACATCAGTGTCATTAGCCGAGAGTGTGGTATGATTGGAGCAGGTGATAGACACGTGAGGCAGGGAACAGACCATGGTTTCAGACAAGGTAGTTGGTTGATGTGAGGCCTGGGTTTAGGCCGTGGAAAATTCAGGGAACGGATCCGAGTTCGGAACCCCTAGAGGGCTAGAACAGACTGCATGGGAGAGATTCCCGGGAAGAATAGTTCAGGGTGATGTAAAACAGTTTTTGAGCGGTCCGGATAGACTGAAGGCCGGTGGGCGTACCAGTCAGTCCGAAGGCTCGGAGAACGGTCCAGACAGGCTGAAGGCCCAAAAGGGCGGTCCAGACATGCTGAAGGTTCTGAGAGTGGTCCAGATAGGCTGAAGGCCTGGTAAGGCGGTCCAGTCATGCTGAAGACTCTGTATGTGTTAGTAGATTTGTATGCGGAGAATGAGTGAATATGTCGCCATGCAATAGCAATCGATAAGGTCTGGCCCCAAATATTGATCATGATGCTGGAGTTAGATGAAGGCAGTGTGGGGGCCTTGTTAGTTATGTGATCAGATTCGGAGTATATGGGAGTTCGAGAATAGCAGTTGCTCTACACGGGTAGTGTAGAGTGGGGTTTAGCACTGTGGCACTTATAGGTGTGGTAAGGGTTGTTGAGTAGATTTCCTGGAAGGGAAAGGTATGTAGCTCCGGAAAGGAGTGTGGGTCATTTGAAAGGAAAGCAGTAGTGTAAATGGATGATCGAAAGTACTTCAGATATTGATAGTGAGCACTGAGATAGTACCAGTTGTATGGAAGCACATACGGGATGGATGCCCGTTGAGGTTGTGGAATGGTTAGCACTGATGCTGAGCCAGAGGAGCTCGGAAGTGATGCAAAGGTAGATCCTTGGGTTCCAAATTATGGTTGTGGTCATGAGTTATCATGTAGTGGTGTTCCATCCTGGGGATGGCTAGACCATCGTAGGCGTGCCTGGTTTTCCAGCCCGAGGCTGATTGGACCAGGTACAATGTGTATATACGTTATAGTTGGATGTTCATGCGAGTTGCTCGAAAGCTGTGAAATGTTCTATTATGTCAGCGCGGTAAGGGATTTGATTCAGGGAGGAAACCGGATGAGTTTCCATCGGTGCAAGTAATAGAAGTAGCGCCAGTTGGGCGAAGGATAGCGGGTTAATACTGGGTCAGGACCCGGTGGTTTATAATGGTATCCAGTTTTTGCAGGCGGCGAATGAATGCGTAAGACGGAAGTATGGTAGTGTCATCAGGTGGCACTTAGTAGATGAGTGTTGTCATCAGAGAAAAGAAGTCGATGGCCGGCTTGAAGTAGTTATCGGGACCCTGCAGGGGAAGAGAGGGATTTTATAGGGAATCGATAGTAGTGTTTGAAGGAACCTGAGCCGATTTGAGATCAGCAGACGCATTGTGGGAGTATCATCCGGAATTTTGTGCTGCCGCAGGCTTCGAGGACGAAGCCTAAATTAAGTGGGGGAGAATTGTAACATCCCTAGTTCAGAAGCAAGAAGTTGAAGGGTGCTAGGTGAAAATAAAGGAAGGGACTCGGCGAGTAGGTCTCTTGACTCGTCGAGTCGTAGCGGGTGTCGGGCACGTGATTAAGTGGCCTGACTCGCCGAGTAGGCGGCTGGACTCGACGAGTCAGTGCTGGACGAGGAAAACCCTAATCTTCGGGTTTACACCCTATTTAAAGGACTTAATGTCCTCCCCTCAGCTCTCTTAGCCCCCTCTGAGATCCAGAAACCCTAAAATCGTGAGTGAGAGCCCTTGGAAGCAATTTGGAGCTTAGATAAGTGATTTGGTGAAGGGATCTTGAAGATCAAGAAGCTTGGATCAAGGAGATTTGTGAAGATTCGGATTACTCTTCAGTGGGAGGTCGTTTTGGAGGTAATGAATCGTTATCTTTGGCTTTCTCCTTTCTAGATCCATCTTTCATGGAGTTTTAGGGTTTGTTTGGAGATAATATGATGAGATCTTGGTGCATGAGTTAGATCTGGAGTTGAAACTCCAGATCTTAGTTCTTTTTGGGTCAAAGATGCAGAAAGCCCTTTTAGTTGCTATGCAAAGGCCATTCCCCATGAGCTAAGTTCCTTTCTAGCTTGGTTTTTGGTATTATGGGACATGAAGCACGTAAAGGTAGCAACTTTATGTTGCTAATGGACTCTAGAGACCCAGATCTATTGTTTGGAGCAAAGGAGTAGCTCTGTGACTCGAGATTATGGGAATGCACGTAAGAACTCGGCGAGTCTGGGAGATGACTCAGCGAGTTGGGCTAGGGATCAGGCTTTGAGTCGCGTAGTGACTCGGCGAGTCGCATGGGTGACTCGGCGAGTCATATGATGATGAGCTTGGACTCGACGAGTTGAAGAACAACTCGACGAGTCTGATGAAGATTGTCGTGGACTCGGCGAGTCTGTTCTTGGACTCGGCGAGTCACGACGCAGAACCCCCAATCTCGTATGGTTAAGACTCAGAGCAATGAGTTGAGTGGTGATTCAGTGAGTTGGGCAGATTGGGACTCGGAGATTGTTAGACTCGACGAGTCATGGGGTGACTCGGCGAGTCGAGTCAATCGGAAGGTTGAGTTTGACTGAGGACTTTGACTTTGACCTTCAGGGGTATTATGGTAATTTGGTAATTTATGTCAATGGATCATTGATGGCTTTAGGTGTTGGAGTTGGAGGCAGTGTTTCGGGAGTTAGCTTTCGTGGTTCGGTTCAGCAGATTTCAGGTGAGTTATCCACACTATATCGACAGGGTCTACGGCACCAAGGCCGGCCCTTTATCGGATGGGAATCCGGGTATTGTTTGATATGTCATTGATTTGCTAGATCTGCATCCTGGTATTTAGGATGGTATTATGTTAGTGACCTGGTTAAGGTCGGTATCCCGGTATATAGGGTAATGTTATGCTAGTGACCGGTTAGGTCGGAATCCTGGTTAGGATATTGATACGCTATGTGATCTGTTAAACCGTCTGTCTGGTTAAGGATTATTATGTGATTATTTGTTTTATGTGCACATGGTTGTTTGACTGGGGTTGGGTTGAGGCGGGTCCTGCTTTGTGCTGTAGGACAACATACCCAGGGCGGACCGGATATCCCGAAAGCCCAGCGAGCAGTCCGGATAGGCTGAAGGCCCCAAGAGGGCGGACCAGACGTGCCGAGGCTCGGAGAGTGGACCAGGCCGAATGAAGGCCCGGTGCGGGCGGACCAGTCATACTGTAGACTCAGAGAGTGGACCAGGTGGATTGAAGGCCCGGTGCGGGCGGACCAATCACACTGTAGACTCGATATGCATGGCTAGACTCGGAGGGTGGACCAGGTGGACTGAAGGCCCGGTGCGGGCGGACCAGTCACACTGTAGACTCGATATGCATGGTTGTTCTGTTTTGTGATATGTTATGAGTATGGTTATGTGTGGTTGGTATTTTGGGGGTAACTCACTAAGCTTTCGGGCTTACAGTTCAGTGTTTTGTTTCAGGTACTTCAGGAGATCGTGGCAAGGCAATGGCGTGATCGTACCGCTCCTCGTTTTTATGTTAATGTTTCTAGGAGACTCTGATAATAAACAAATTGAAAACCTTTTGTAATAATTTATGGATAAGGATTGTTTTTGAAGAGTTTAAATTAGCTGGAAATTTTATGGTCGTTATATAACATAAAATGACAAAAGTTATAGGATTTCTTGCATTTAATCCAACAAATTTTCTTTTGCTCCTTAATCTCTTTTCTCGTTGATTATAAAAATAATAAGAACCCTTTATTTTGTTTAACCAAAATAAGAAGAATATCGTTGTAATCCTTAAGGGTGGACAAAGTCGACATATCGTTTTTTGTTAGTTCATAAATGAACATGTAAGATTCTGATTAGAAGAAGGCATCGACATCTGACGGCTTTGACAAATGTTAAATTGGAGGTTATTGGGGCAGCTACTACATGGATGATCTTGAGATATTGAAACAAGCAAGTTTTTGAAGGTGATATTACTTGAATGAGCAAGAATTCCATTTTTTATTCTATTATTCATTATTTTTTTTCTTGGTTGTATAACCGAGCTTCCAATTCTCATATAAATCGGAATGCTCGGATGATTTGCCCCTTTTAAATGTACTTTTTTATAGCAATTCGGTAGAGTGTGTATAAATTTACAACATTTAAAAAAGAAAGCATCGACATAATGTTTTATGTTAGTTCATAAATGTGACATCCCCATTTTCACGGCCAGAAAAGACCGATTTTGTTTATGCTTTATAAAAATCAGAGTATCTCTTTTAATAAAAACGTTGCGGAATTTGTTCCCAGAAAAACATGGTAATTTCATTATCAAAGCATTTCCGAAGAAATGTATTTTTATTCATTTTAAAACATTTGGGATGTCATCGTCAATACAGAGACATAAGCATAAACAGAACTTACATTCATTTACACTAGTGATCTATATCTCCTTAATCTCTCAGTGTAATGTAACTTCACATCGTCACCTGTGATACAAGTAAACTGAGTCGGTCAGGTTGGGAAACCTGGTGTGTACATAGGGTTTTCAACCCGCAATAATATAATTAATATGTTTAATCATCAAACAATTAACCCAATTACCCATCCCCATTATCTTCTTTATTCCTAAGTACCTTCCCTAAGGATTTATCCTAAGGGTCGTCTCCTACATCATATTTACCTCTCATCTCCTTACATCGCATTTCCTTATATTTTTGTTCCTAAGGACTCTCCTTAAGGATCATCGCTTACATCGCATATACAGTATTGATTCAGGGAATACTCCCTCAATACGTGCCCAACGAGGGTTAGGGCATCATCGCATGAATACGTAGTTACAACATCGCCTGAACTCGTAATTCATAGTAAGGGGTTAGAGTATCATCGCATGAATACGTAGTTACAACATCGCCTGAACTCGTAATTCATAGTAAGGGGTTAGAGTATCATCACATGAATATGTAGTTACAACATCGTCTGAACTCGTATATTATAGTAAGGGGTTAGAGTATCATCGCATGAATACGTAGTTACAACATCGCATGAACTCGTAATTCATCACATACAGGTTATGGGCATGGTGGTGTTTCCACGGGGTTGTCTATAATAGTCTGTGGTCGCCATCTATACTCTGGTAGATGACTACATCTCCAAATTGTCGGACAAGGTTATAGTATCTTTCATCCTACATCACCGATTCATCATCACCTATCTATCCTCACCTAATTATCATCACCTATCTCTCATCATTTTATTTCATCACACACCAACTATTTCATCTACCCATGTTTTAACCCAACATATTTGTAGTTATAAAATAAATATACAGTTTAAATAATTTAAACATGTATAAAATCATTCGTCCAGCATAGACAGCAAGTATTCAGATAATATGCACACATAGCACGTAATTTATATAAAATACTTCATATCTATGTGTAAGATGAAAGTAACTATGCACTCACCTGGTAAGGTGGTGAGTCGGCACTCGGACAGCACTTCGTTACTCTTAAAACAATTATCCCTTGACGAAACCTAGTATCATTACCACTAGAGTTTAGTCTAACGTTTGACGAGACTAATTAATAGTCTAGCTATTATTACTATTATATAAGCGTTAAACAATACTTATATAACTCATAATAATAGCCCAAATACTCCTTATAAGGTCCTAATAACATTACTATATTGAAACATAAGCTATAGTAAAGAAAGGGTAGGCATAGCTCACTTACAGCAGGTTTTCTCGAAAACCGGGCTTCGCTGGAGCAGTGTTCCCGAGCCAAAAGGCTCTTTTCTCGGGGCTTTGGGAGCCTCGGGGCTTCCTTCGGGTGCTGGGGGGTTTACCTAGGCTTAGGGGGGGGGGGGGGTTGGGGGCTAGAGAGAGAGAGTCTAGAGAGAGAAAGTTGAAGGGGAGAGGTGTGGGAAATAAGAGAACCCGACACCTCTATTTATAGGGTGAAATCCTGATGGACTCGCTGAGTCGGTGCCACGTGTCATCACCTGATGGCTTTTCTTGGGGAGAAAGCCTTGGCCCATATTCAGCCACATCGCCCCTTTTGCAGCAGCACCCTGCCGACTTCTAAACCCCGTAACTTTCGCATACGAGCTCCGTTTTCGACGTTCTTTTTTTCCACGCGTAGGTAAAAACAATATCTACAACTTTCATTTAGATTCCGTTGGCTAATTCTCGACCAATATTAGATTTAACAGTAGGACGAGATTAGACTGTTAAATGACCACGAAGAATTCGTAACTCCTTCATACGGACTCCGTTTTCGTCTGTCTTTTTACCGTTGAGTTCCTATTAATGAGATCTTCAACTCTCATTAAGGTTACGTAAGTCAAAAACCGCTTGAACTAAAATTCGAGTTTCGGGTCGTGCACTGTTATGCCAAATCTTAGAAAAATCATAACTTCCTCATACGAAGTCAGATTTTGGCGTTCTTTTTTTTGTATGTTCTCAGTTTAACGTATACTACAACTTTTGTTTAGATCACTAAGGCTAAAAAGTCTTCTATCGTAAATTCACTATTTACGTCTCCCGGTGCCTTGCCGGTTTTGCCGAAAAACTTCGACGGGCCATAACTTCTTCGTTATAACTCGGATTTCGGCGCTCTTTATATGTACGGAACCCTTGAGACATATTCTTCAACTTGGTTAAGATTATTTATTCTAAATAATCTTTTGTCAAAAATTCGTTTTCGACCCCTATTATCTCTAAATTGACTAGCCCGGATCAACGTGCGTTACAATAAACGAACATTTTTACCATGAGGCTGATATACCCTTTCTTTGTTAAGAGCATTCATGGTTCATCTCTTGAAGACACATTATATATAATCCCAAACAAAGACGTAACGTAGCATTTGGTATGGGACACATGCTTAGACATAACATAACAAGTCTCTTTGAACTTGAGTTGGGTATGACACAAAATGAACAAGATAAAAGAACGGTGATATTGGTTATAAATATGATCTTATGAACCAGGCTAATTACATAATAAAAACATTTTGCATTCCTTTAGCTTTGACGTTAGTTATAAATGCATAATTAAACTTGAGATACATTATTCATGTAAGGAAATATCTCACCAACACCACACAATATGTTGATAAATGATGAATTCTATGGGGAGATTAAAGTTTGCCTCGAATTCATTCCAAAGGTTACTCATTTTGCTTGTCATCAACGAGCATGGTCTTTGTTTTCCTCATCGAATTCTGTTTCTCTCTCTTTCTCTCTCTCTCTCTCTCTCTCTCTCTTGTTACTAATGAAAGATGTTTTTGTTTGTCAAAGAGCCGATAGCAAGGAGAGAAGATAAAAGCTGATGATTTTTTTTTGGCTGAAAGGTGGGGTGGGTTTTTCTATTTTTTAAATGAAAAACTAAATATCTTCCTACTACTCATATAAAATAATAACATGTGAAATCTACTAATAATTTTGCTTAATCTTTTAACATGATTTTGACAATTATCTTGATATGGTGAGTAGAAGGATAAATAGGAAAAAAAAGTAATATAATATTTGATTTCTGTAATGGGTAAAAGGAAAAAGAAACAAAATATTAAAAAGGGCAAGATGATGTTTCCTATGGATTAGGGACCACAAGTGCAACAAATACAAATCACAAGGACCACACAAGTCAAAGTCTAATATAAGGACCAAAGTTATGAATTAGGGAAAACCATAGGGACTAAATGCTTAATTTACTCCTTAATTTAGTATACCGAAGAGTCGAAGACAAAATTCGCAAACAAAAAGTCAAAAACATCCCTGGCGCACAAACCCCAAACCATTCGCTCGGTTCATTCGCTTTTTCCCTTTGTTTTCGAAAGAATCACGCATCTAACCCTAGTTCTGTTGATTTTTTGGCAAATCGGAGTTCAATTGATTGGGCAACGTCACTTAGGTTGGTTTAGTTGATTTGATTATCTTTTTATGTTTCATATCTTGTAGAACAGCTAATCAGATTGTATATACTGTTTATCCCTCTGCTTGTTTTTATCCCTTTTTCTGTTACCAGTCTTGTATGGTTATGTGGAATTTTTCATTTACCAACAATGTTTGTTTTGTCTATTGCAAGTGTAGGAGAGACTGAGTAGAAACCAGAATCATGAGTTATGATGATGAATCTAGCAGTATGACTATCAAAACTGATGATGTGGGACGTCCTTGGTCATATCTCAACCATGATGTGCTTTCGTTAGTTATGATGAAACTTGGAGTTGTTGATTTTGTTGCATTCAATGGAGTTTGCAAGTCATGGAGATCTGTAGCACTCAGTAACTGGAAAAGATTTATGGTTTCCAAACCACCAATGCTGATGGATATCTCTGTTAGTTTTAAAAATAAGGATTGGCAATGCTGCCTAGGGGACTATGAAGGAAGAAAGTTCAAAACCACACTAACGCATCCTGCTGGAATGTGTTTTCTTGGATTAAGTTGTGGTTACTTCATCTTGTTCAAAATAAAAACCAAGGACTTCTGGCTTGTGAATCCAATCACTAGACATGAACTTTTTTTTCCTCCTGCCCCTTGGGTGTCTGATTATGTATCAGGCGTCACTTCTGTCCTTGTATTTTCACATTCAATATCTAAATTGGTGTTTGTTATGTTAGCCAAGGAGCAAATATGGTTTTCTATAGCGGATGAGGGAGCATGGAATCGTGTCTCAACTTTCGACTTTAAGTTTTATCAGGATTTACATGTTTTTAAGGGGAAGATATATACTTTAAACTCTAATAATTATCATTTATGTGAACTCACACTCAATCCCGAGCCAAAAGTGACGTTACTCAAAACCAAGCATCTTGTGTTAGATAAGGTTCTATTTTTCCCGCAGCTTGGAAGTTGTGGTGAAAACCTTTATATGATGGATTGCTCAATACGTGATGATGTGATCAATGTTTATAAACTAGACTTTGGTGAAATGGAATGGGTGCCTTTTCAAGATACAGGAGAGGAACATGGTTTCTTTGTGAGCTACGTTTTTGATCATGTTGATGCTGTAAAACCAGAGTTGTGGGCTGACCCTTGGTCACACTACCCAAGATATGATGTTGGTAATGGAGGTGGACATGGTAGATATTTTCCTGAAAATGAGGGGTGGTATTTCCCGCATGAATGTTTGAATGTTAATCTCTTAGATGAGTCATCATGACTTTTTACCACTCTTATGATCTTTGCATATGTTGGTGAATTTGGTTTTTGCAATTCATATCTTTTATGTGATATGGTGTCTTTTGCTTTGAAATGTGTGACTAATGCATCTTGTTTAACTCATCAAGTTTTGGTTTTATCTTTTAGCCTTTTTATGATTGAGATGATGGTGCCTTTTTATGGATGAGGTCTTATAGTCATGTTTTCTGATACCTGCTGAAAATCCTAGAGATTATTAACTTACCATGGTGAATGCCATCAATACCATGTCCCTTCTCTAGAATTCCATTTTTGTCTTTGTGGTTAAGTTATAGCATATTAGAGTCCGAAGTAGGCTGAACAACTATATTTTGCAACAACAAAGTTTCCTTGTATGACAGGCTACCTTACAATAGTTTTAGTTTCATCCGATCATTTTGGTGTTTCTTTGTGTTCTTGGTTAAGGGCTTTAAGCGCTTTAAGACTTTTGGCCTAATTTTGCTTTGTATGTATGTTCTTTTTATGCATGGGAGTTAGTTTGTGTGTTAAAATGTCATATTTATTTTTTTATTTTTCCAAGAAGCATCTATGCTTTGGTATCTCATCTTAAATGTATGTGGTCCTTCAACTCAAATCTATCATCCAGTGTTTGTTAATTTTTTGAATTTTGGTCACAAACATATAACTGTGTCTTGATATATCAAAGAGTGTCTACTTACGTGTGTAACCATCGTTAATAGTGTTTAAAGGTGCTGACTTGTCCTTAAAGATTGAATTGATATGTTCTTTTATAGAGTTTATGATTTGAAAACAGAAAAGTCTGTCGAGTTCCATTCATTAGTATGTGTACAAACTTGCTCATAGTTATGGTTATCAAATTATGGACGTACGTTTGAAAATGAAGGGATATCTTGATTTAAACAACAGACTGAACGTGAGGTAACGCCTTTGACACGTTGTGGTTATTAGAGTATATGCCATGATAAATGATAACAAAAATAATGTATCTTGGTCAACCTTTCGTAACCTATATATTTTTGTGTACCAGTTAACCTTTATATCCCATACCTTAGCTTATTTTTGCAATTGTGTTGTCCATTTTTTTCAAAAATATATAGCATCTTTCAGTGGGTTTGAGGATTTAGTTGGAATGCTTGGAGGTGTCAAGTACAATCGGTAAATAGAAAGAATGTTTATCTTGACCATATTTGGGGTTGTTCCTGATTAATTTGTTGTGTTTTTGGGGCACCTCAACCACTCACCGGTGATTTTCTACGTTAACCAGTTTAACATCAAGTTTCAATTTTGACCTCCGGTTACAAATTTTAGTTTGGGAAAATATCGAATGTCCTTGGTTTAATTGGAAAAGATAAAATATAAATGGTTAACCGGAAAATTTCCCAAAGTAAAATGATATTCTTTTTGTAGCTTTCCATTTTTTATTTGGCCAACATATTCGATGTTTCAACCGCGTTTATCCACATAAGAAAAGATCGCCAGTTGGTTCATATCCTTGGAATAACCTTAAAACGTCTACACATTTATAAAAAAATCATTTTAAGATAAATGGAAATCTAAAATTTAAAAATGAGGAAAAACGTCTACACATTTATAAAAAAGGGAATTGCTTCAAAAGACCAATTGGTATGAATCCAACATACTAATACTCATATCAAAGCCATTTTTATGAGGAAAAAGACATTACAAACACTTTAAACCTGAAACATGCTCAATTCCAAATTCCAATACTCTTATGAACTTTTAAAACCATTAAGACACCATTTATGACACTAGATAAACAATTTATTTCATAATCCCCAAAGGGTGATTAAATACCAATGCTAGACTTAACAATGTACTTACATTTGAGATAAATATTAGATATCATTCATGATCAAGATATTATTAAATCATCATACATCCAAGGGTGCACCAAAATACATAAAACCTCACCATGGGACAAAGAGTGTCACATGGATCATAGATTGGAATGGAATACATTTTCTAGACATAACATCAAACTCATATCATTGTTTGGAACTATGAAACATCATCTAAAACACTTAGGACTTGAAAATACCCAACACATCACATAAAAGCTAAACTTGAATCGAACATCTTTGACGCTTTTTCCCTTATTGATCCTTAGTAGCAGCGTCATTTTTATGTAGGCAAATTACTCAAGTCTTCCAAAAAAACAAAAATTGGTTATGTTTTATATATATTCATTTCTTCTAATTTTGGGAAAGCAAATTCTTATCATATGAAAGAAACAACGAACATTACAGTTATAAGTAGGGTGTCTAATAAGACTAAGACTTTGTTTCCTTTTCTGTTCATTAAGTTATTCCTGAATAAAGTGTTGTATCAAATGAATGATGATATGAAACTTACTCTTTGCAGGCATGAGGTAGAGCTTGATGCAGTTGCAAGCCAGTCACTTCAGTCACTTCAAGATGATAACTTTTGATTAAAGTCTAAAATTTGAAAGCTTTTGTTAAATTTAAGAAATGTTATATATTGTGGATTTTGTGATTATTGAGTATTATGATATGATGCCTAAAAGGTTTCAAAATATGAAATAAATGTTTATATTTGTGGGAAGAACATGATATTTTTTGTCATGTATTATGATATTGGTGCCTGAATGCTCCAAATGCATTGTCTATAAAAAAAATGAACAACTTTATATGAATAATGTAACTATAATTGAGTATATTTGTCCACAGTACAATATTATAATGGATTAATGGTAACAAATGAAAATAGGATGTTATAAAAGAAAGTAAAATTGATCTAGTGTTTTTACATCGGTCAGTCCGGCAACGACCACTGGACGGGTATAACACTAGTTGTTCTTGTGCTTGAGATTTTAAGTGTTTACTATAAGTCATATGATTATCCAAATGAATTATTTATGGAGAACCAGATACTCACAGGAGAAATAAATTTAAAAGAAAGTGTCCATATAATTCAAATATTTATTCCTTTTTGGTAGGTGTGTGTGGTTTGGTGGACCTTAAATTTTGATTTTGGTAACTGGTAAGATATTTTGTCAGTCTCTTAATACATACAATTAAATGAACCAGAAGAGTAAAACGTGAGTGATATTGTATGACTATCGATGAAAATGATTAATGTCATAGACAAAAAAAAAATGGAAAAACAGTTTTTATGGCTTATAATAAAAAATATTAAAAAGGGTAAGATGATTTTTTAGGATTATGGACCACAAGCACAAACCAAGTCAAAGTCCAACACTAGGACCAAAGTTGTGAATTTTGGAAAGCCATAGGGATCAAATATGTAATTTACTGCTTAGCTTAGTTTAATTTAACGAAGACAAAATTCTCAGACAAAAAGAGTCTAGCACACGAACTCCCAAAACATTCGTGCGGTATTCGCTATTCCCTTTTGCCACGCATCTCACCCTGATCTTTTGATTCTCTTTCAAATCGGAGTTTATTTGATCGGGCGTCACTCAGGTTAGTTTAGACGATTTGGTTATCTTTATGTGTTTCATGAAATGCATTTTGAACCGTTTACTAATTTGAGTTTCGTTTGTTGTGATAAGTATTCATGTTACCTGAAATGTTTTGATTGTGTGATTATTTGGTCTTTTAAGTTTTTTTGATTATATATGATGTCTTATGATAGTTGGATAATTGATATAGTGTTTCTTATAAGTGATATAGGGTTTGTTTGAATTTGGTATTGTTGCTTCGGATTACAAGAAGCATAAACACAGGAAAAAGCCTTAGGGTAAAGAAAGATATCGCTGTAGTCAGAACCTTCTTTTTGGTTCATAAAGGAACATTTTTACCATGTGGCTGAATAGCTGATCTACCCTTTCTTGTTAAGAGCATTTATCATTGTAGAACTGCTAATTACATTGTATATGATGTAGTCTGTAATTATTTTGTGTTTGTTATTACTTGCGGATCCTGTTCATTGTATTTGTGTTTGTTATCACTTGCGGATCCTGTTCATTTTTGTGATTGTTTTCTCTTTTTCTGTTTACAAGCGTTGTAAGACTCCGTGCAGTTTGCATGTTACCAAGATTTTTTTTTTTTTTTTGTCTTTTGCTAATGTAGAAGTGGATATGACAAGGAGAGTGACTAGAAACCAGAATGATGATGATGCGTCTAACAGCAAGACTATCAAGACTGATGATGTGGGACCTTGGTTGTACCTCAACCATGATCTGCTTTCGATAGTCATGATGCAACTTGGAGTCATCGATTTTCTTGCATTCAGTGGGGCTTGCAAGTCATGGAGATCAGTAGCACTCAGTAACAGGAAAAGGTTTATGGTATCCAAACCACCAATGCTGATGTGGATCCCTTCCCGTGGTATTAATAAGGATAAGAAATTCTGCCTAAAGGACCATGAACGAAGAAAGTTCAAAACCACACTAACGCATTCTGCTGGAATGTATTGTTGTGGATTTACGGGTGGTTACTTGATCTTGTTCAGGATAAAAACCAAGGACTTCTGGCTTGTGAATCCAATCACTAGACATGAACTTTTTTTTCCTCCTGCCCCTTGGGTGTCTGATTATGTATCAGGCGTCACTTCTGTCCTTGTATTTTCACCTTCAATATCTAAATTGGTGTTTGTTATGTTAGCCAAGAAGCAAATATGGTTTTCTATAGAGGATGAGGGAACATGGAATTGTGTTTCCTCCACTTTCGACTTCACCTATTATAAGGATTTACATGTTTTTAAGGGGAAGATATATACTTTAAACGCTTATAATTATCATTTATGTGAACTCACACTCAATCCTGAGCCCAGAGTGACATTACTCGAAACCAAGATTCTTCTGGATGAGCCTGAGCACGAACCAGACATATTTTTTCCACAGCTTGTAAGTTGCGGTGAAAACCTTTATGTGACAGAAAGCTCAACATATGCAGATGTGATCAAGTTTTATAAACTAGACTTTGGTGAAATGGAATGGGTGCCTTTTCAAGATACAGGAGACCAATGTGGTTTCTTTATCAGCCAAGCGGGTCATAGTGCTGCTGTTAAACCAGAGTTGTGGGCTGAGCCTTGGTCACAGTACCCGAGATATGATGTTACTAATGGAAGTGGACATGGCAGGTTTTTTCCTGCAGATGAGTGGTGGTATTTCCCACATGAATGTTTGAATGTTAATCTCTTGGATGAGTCATCATGACATGTTATCACCCTTTTTTTTTTTTTTTTTTTTTTTTTTTTTTTTTTTTGCATTTGCATTTGCATTTGCATTTGCATATGTTGAGAACCATGGATGGTGAATTTGGATTTTGTGATTTACATTTTGTTTCAATCCTCGTCCTTTGTTTTGAAACGTGTGGCTAATGCTTATGGTTTAATTTATATCCAATTTTCGGTTTTATCTCTTTGCCTTTTTATGATTGAGATGATGGTGCCTTTTTATGGGTGCGGTATTATAATCATTTCCTTTGATATCTCCTAAAATTCTCGTCATTTTTAGAACCCCTTAGATTACTAATGCCCCATGGTCAATGCCAACCATGGCTAGTCACTAGAATTTCTTCCTTTTTATTGTAGTTCAGACATAACGTATACGAGAATTTGAAGTTATGCGTAAAAGTAGATATTGTTTTGGTGCTTACATCCAATTTCGTTTGGTATTTGACTTTTGGATTGTGTCGTACCTAAATCGACTTAGTAAACTAGATTGTTGATTGATTTCTTTTCAAAAATGAGAATCCAAATAAAAAAACAAACAAATAACAATTTTCTTAGATATGCATTTAATGAGATACACTCCCTTTATCCCAAAATTATTGTGCAGACGAAAAACACACAGATTAATGAAACATTAATTACCACTAACTTTATACAATAAAATGATAATTTTGTTCTTACTTTGTATTTAATGTTCTATTAAATACTTAGTTGGTTAAATAATAATGAGGAAGTATTTTGGTAAAAATGTTATTAAAACAAAATTGCAAAAATAGTCCATGTAGTTTTGTCAAAAATTGTCACTTTGGTACAAAATTTTTTGGACTAGCATCATTGGTCCAAAATAAGTTTTTTGTTGTGGTTTTGGTCCGAGTTTTTTTTGAAAATATTTAAAATGACAGATTTGCCCTTCGCATTTTCTTTTTCCATTTTTTTATTTACTTTAACGTTTTTCTAATTAAAAAAAAACAAAAAGAAACCATCTGATCCGTATCCCACCTACTAAACCCATATCTTTTAACACATATACCTTCTTCCCTTTTATCTTTGTCGCCGTCACTCCCTTCACTGTTGGACGATCGTCAGAGCAATCGCCTTCACTTCACTACCCTTACCTGTTGATCACCACCGGAGTTTGGCGAAGACAATGAGTTTGCAGAGGTAGTGGCGACACGTCGCCAGATAATGCTAGGGGTCCGCTATGTTTGTCAAGTTACGACGCTAGATAATGCTAAGGTTTTCGAGTTATAATACTGGTTGACAGTTGCCATCTTTGGTATGTGTTATTCGTCGAATTCAAATCTGTAACACCGTAAATTTTCACACAAAATTTTTCATTTTTAAAATCACATAACTATCATCAACACATCTCACAAATCTTAATATATATCAATTATCAAAAACACGTGTTCATAATTATTTGAATAAAATCCAGGATCCTCGAAATACAACTCTATCTCGTGTGTACAATCAAGTCGGCGCCTATCTGTAATCCTAAAAAATACCTGAAACACATATCACATAACACGGTAAGCACGAAGCTTAGTGAGTTCCCCAAAATACCACACACATCACATAAGCCTCTCATGGCTATACCCAAATAAGACCCTCTGGTTAATGTATCTCAGTGAGACCCTCCGGTCCCACAACTCGGGTGGACCCTCCGGTCCTAACTCAGTGGAAACCCTTCGGTCCCACAACTCGGATTGGACCCTTTGGTCATATCTCCACAATGCACAGAATAATATACATCATAAATCACAAGACAGATTGCATGATATCACATATCTCAGTATAAGCACATAAGATCAACATATACACAAAATACTATAACAGCATAAGTCACAAAGACAGAATGCATGATATCATATATCACATTATAAACAAATAAGACCCTCCGGTCTATCATGTACTAAGACCCTCCGGTCTACAATGTACTAAGTCACTCCGGTCTACAATGTACTATGACCCTCCGGTCATTAATGTAAATAAGACCCTCCGGTCAATAACACAAATAAGACCCTCAGGTCACACATAAATCACCACACGGGTAAGTATAGTGAGAAGACTCACCTCGGCTAGCGAACAGATCCTATAAATGTTGTTGTTGAGCTCCGACCTCTAACATTGAGCCAAACCCACAATTAACCCCATTAGGATTTAAGACAAAACCTTCACATATTAGGTCTAAACATGGTCCACCAACTCATCCCATAAATAACCTAAGCCCATTGGGCCCACCAAGGCCTAATACCAAATGGGTCCTCAAAGGTCCGCTAATGGCCCTACTATTGCTCTTGGATGGCCCATCAATAGCCCAAACACCAAAGCCTAATAGAAAGGCCGAAGAAAAATTAGGGTTTTCACATAAAATGACGATTAGAGTTAAGTGTTTCTCACTTAACCCATTAAGTCCATCACTCCACTAGGCCATTCACACAATGAAGTCGGACATAATTCACGGTATCAATCTAACAGTCCAACTGCGGGTCTCGGTAAAATCCAAACTAACAAACCCAAAATTAGGGTTTTCTAGCCCAATCACAAAACAGCCAAGTCCAAGATTAAGTATTTAGGCCCATTAGGGTTCCACTAGATCGGGCACCACCCACCGCCACCCCGGGCGGTGGTGGTCGGCGGCGACAGCCACCATTTCCAATGGTGGTGGTTACTTTTCCGACCAAAACATCGCTCAAACAACATCAATCGACCATTACACACCCAAAAAACACAATAAACACACACACACAGCCACCCACGCGGTGGCAGGCAGTGGTAGGGAGCGACAGCCACCACCTCACGGTAGTGGTGGATTCTCTTGGTCCCCAGTCGAGCAAACACACAAACGCTCGTAAACATGAGTTGAACACCGACGTACACTCAACTCAGCCACTTCAGGTGGCAGGTGACGACCGAAAGCACATGAACGGTGTCCCAAGGCCACCGGTGACCCCAAACAGCATCGCATACACAACAATAACAAAAACGGGAGGAGGTGGTGGCGTTTTGACTTACCGGCAGCTTCCCATTCGCACATACCCAACACAACAACAAATCAAGGCTTCAACACTCGGTCCCGATGGTTTCTTCGACCGCCACAGCGTTTCTGGCATTATGGTGGCATTCTCGGTGGCTACTCCGGCTTCCTTCACGTCTCCGGCAGTAGGTATCGCAATGGCGACAACCGATGGCGAGGCTGCAGCAGTAGGGTGGTGCTCGGTCACAGCAGGGGCGGCGGCTGAAGAACACTTCCAAGGTGGTGGCGGTTGGTTAGTCCTTAGGGTTAGGATTTGTTTAATGGCGCTATATCACACGGGAATGGAAAGCACGATACTAAAACCCGCTCCACACAAACTTGATAGCGAAATGGCAGAACCGGTCCCTCCAATTCACAAACTCTTCATTTTAAATCCGAAATTTACCTTTTAGCCCTTACTTCTATAATTCTTTTCATAATAAATCCAAAACTAACCATTTAGCCCCTGAGCCTCACAAATCTTTTCAAATTGAGTCTCAATAATTTGCCAACTTCTAAAATTATATCAATTGGCTCCCCAACGCCAACACCCCGCTAAATATTATTTACTTTATGATTATTATTCATATCAACCCTTATCTATTTATTTATTTAATATATGGGATGTTACAACTCTCCCCCACTTAAATTAGATTTCGTCCTCGAAATCTTTCCTCGTCATCCCTTACACACCCAACAACTTGAACGGCATGGCCACAAGCCCGAGCATAACCCCAGCCGTTCAATCCAATAGAGCTATCTCAACCAACCACATGTACATGCAACCACTAAGTTCTCTTTACTCCCAGCTATATTACAACCGATATGTAGTCTCACATCATTTCCGACCTCTGTCATCTAACCCTCACTAACTCCATGTGTGTTGCGGTCCTTCTCAAATCAAACGAACCGACCCTCCCAGGTCTAGAACATCATCTGCAAACCATAACCACTCAAATTGAAATCCATCAGGAACCTAAAATCTCAACTCATCTATCCTTTATACAAATATGGCCAAACTCAACTCATGACCCGTGATCCGCGAATCTACACATACATTACTTCTCTAATTCCTTCCGACTTGTAACAACCTCTCCCCAATTCAAGATATAACGGATCTCGACCATCATGGAGACCTCAGTCTCGCCCCTAGCCCGGCCACCAGGTTCCCAAAAACTCATTCACCAAGGCTACCTAAGCCTAAGAACTCCTCTACGTCATGCTCTGACTAGTGAACACCACTGCTCCCCGCAATGTTATAATACTCTTTTACTGACTAATGAGTGCTACGGCTCCCCGCATACTTGCAACACTCTCACATTGAATCGTGAATGTCACGGCCCCCCGCAGGCTTACGACACTCACTCACTGACTCGTGAATGTACGGCTCCCCGCAGGCTTACATCACTCACTCGCTCGTCATGGGCTCTCCCTATGGTTTTCCCTGATATTACAAAGTGATTACTCCCACATGGATCCTTCCACTCTCTTACCGCCCCACAATCTCATCATTAAGCCATCACCATATTGCATTCACTAAACTCATGCTCCTCGATCCATCATGGACAGGTGCACCCACCCATCTAGACTGAACATCACTACTCCTGACGACAATTGTCGCAACAACGCACTTTCTCTCGATACAATTCGCATTCTTGGACAATCCCCGCCCGATGACAATTAGTTGATGGGTTCCCACTGGAACAATAGTTACTCGGTACTCCACTTGCCATTTCATAAACTCGAGTCTCAAAATAATCCAATCAACTTAGGGCATCATACTCGGATACCCCGATACACCATCACATAATCTCACGCTCACTTGAATCAACCACTGGTCTTCCACTCACGGTATCATACTCAGATACCGCGACATACCATCACATAATCTCATAATGTCTTGCTACGACCATTGATCTTCCTTCTCGCACAACTCATAACCTCGAAATACTCCACTCACAAATTGAAACACGGAGGAATCATCAATAACTGAGAACACGTTGACGACAATATGAAACCCCATCCTCTTACTGATCAAAACCCATGCGAAGCGACTCATACCGACTCTAAAAAAAATTGAAAAATCAATTGCTGCTCCTCCTGGAGTATAGATAACAATCTATACATCGAACTAGCAAATCTCAACAATCGAAATTGGACCTCAACGAACCAATCGCCTTGAACTCAACCATTGCAATCCTAAAGAGTCCCTGACCACAATAAGATCCCTGACCAATGGCTACTCGTCGTGGATACACTCGTTCTTTCCCGAACACACACTATATACATCAGCTCGCTCTGTACCTCGCCTCGTCCACCAATAAACCCAGGTCTCATATGCATGTACTGCAAATCCCCATAACCCAAATCTTCTAACCGTAACTTGAACAGATTATTGATCCTCTCAACAAAATACCCAGTTCTCCCCCACTTAGGGTTCAAACCATCACCCAATGTCATACCTAAACAGCCACACTACAGACTGGCTCTCTAGATATACCATTCCCGACTCAGGGGATATACCACGTAGCACTCGATGACTTTCTGGAAAATGACCAAATAACTCCAAGTACCCCGTACCCCATATGAAAACCTCGGAATCCTTCCAATCTGACTACCTCCAGTCACCCAGAACCTCATCAGGATGCACCTGCAATTATTCCGACGGTCCTAGAATAGCACTTCCTCCTTTTCTGGAAATAATGGACTATCACACACTTCATTCTCTAAATCCTCAATCATCACCCCACTGCAAGAATCGACATAGCACGGGAGACCTCACTCCCACAGTCGATCTGTTACATAGCCACGAAAACCGTCATCTCGATATACTCCTCTCATTTTCCTGAAACAGTTGCCAGTATACGACTTACCAAACTCAAAAAAGGATTGCTTGAGCCCTTGTTGGTCACAGTCCCCACTGATGACTCCTTCCCGACATAAGAATGTAACCCAATGCTCTCATACAACAAAAATACTCTTGATACTAATATAGCAACTACCTCGTGCCCTACGGGGTCCTCCTGTAATCTTTGACATCAGAAGCTCACTCACCCATCCTCTCAAAATGAAAAGCAGGAACAATATAATCCTCAATATAAAACTTTGACATCACAGGTCATCACCCAACCACTCAACTCAGACTGCAATCCTCCACGATGCATCATCTCCACCCTTATTTGAGTCTTGTGACTTCAACTGGCACCTTACTAGTTAAAATCCTCGAGATCCAAACTCAAATCTTCCCACCCAGGGCATACTCCATTTAAGCTTAACCGGCTTGGCCCTCTGGCCCCAAAATCTCCCATATTCACTCCCAGTCCGAATAATCACAACCGGTTAACTGATAAAGGCGAAAACACACTCTGCTACGAATCATGGTACCCAAACCATGTTATTTCTCCTCATCCTGCTACTTAGAACCTCTGGAATTCTCCCTGTTTCGAGTATGGGTTCTCTGCTTTCAGTAGTATGGGCCCATACTGCCTGCCACATCTACCTATACTTTCCACACGGATCGTCCTAAATTTTCAAAGTAGCTGCTCAACCGTCTCGATCACCCTTCCCATTACACATGTTCGCTCTCAAGTGAATACTTACCTCTAAACAGCGTACTCCTCGAACTGTAATTACTCCTTAGGTTCTCACACTTCTCTGCCATCAGCTGCTGAATAACTCCTTGTGATGCCAACCATCTACCTCCTGAATATCGTCATATTCACCTAGTAGCTAACTCCCATCATTCGAGAGTTCCACAAAGCACAAAGCAAGCAGCATTAAGGCATCGAATAACCAACATGTGAAACCACTCTAGTATACCACTCCACTCGCTCTTTTCATAACTCAAAAGGCATCACCGAACTCAGGCAATCCTACCTCTCGTGAATCTCTAACTACTCTCTCAGTAGATTCCTCAAATGCTCGTCTATGTATCTCTCCTAAATTACTCCTCAACTCAAGACTTTCTCTAAAAGATTCCTGCTAGGTACTTCCACTCAGCACATACAGAGCAAATAGCAGATAATATCAGTCAATAGCATCACCTAGGCTAAGGCATCATGAATCAGGCAACTCTAGCCCTAATTTCTGAAATACCTAGCCTATCCTCTAGCATGCAACTCTAATGTCCCATAAATATCTCATAATATAAACAAATAATAGTATTTTGGGAAATCACCGTTCAGGCTCTGGCTGATTGTACACACTGCTTCATCTCGTTTTCTCTTTAAAACCCTTACTCGTTTCAGGAGGAGCATGGCAGACACTTGCGAGATGTGTTAGAAGTATTGAAGAAGGAGAAGCTGTATGCAAAGTTCTCTAAATGTGATTTTTGGATCCAAGAAGTCCAATTCTTGGGTCATGTGGTTAACCAAGAGGGAATAATGGTTGACCCAGCAAAGATCGAAGCTGTGATGAAGTGGGAACGACCGAAAAGTCCCACAGAGATTCGAAGCTTTCTAGGATTAGATGGATATTACCGAAGGTTTATCCAAGGCTTTTCTTCGATAGCTGCTCCATTGACAGCTTTGACCCACAAAGGAGCTACATATACATGGAGTGAGAAGCACAAAGAAGCATTCGAGAAGCTAAAGAACAAGTTATGTGAAGCACCGACTCTTTCTCTACCTGATGGAGTTGAAGACTTCGCGGTCTATAGTGACGCATTTGGAGTCGGGTTGGGTTGTGTTCTGACCCAAGGAGAATAGGTGATAACATATGCCTCTCGACAATTGAAGGAGCATGAAAAGAACTACCCACTCACGATTTGGAGTTGGCAGCAGTAGTTTTTGCTCTAAAGATATGGAGGCATTACCTCTATGGCACGATGTGCAAACTTTTCACCGATCATAAGAGTCTCCAGTATCTCTTTAGTCAGAAGGAGTTGAACATGAGGCAATGACGCTGGATAGAGTTACTCAAGGACTACGACTGTGAGATACTTTACCACCCCGGTAAAGCAAATGTTGTCGCTGATGCTCTCAGTCGGAAAGTAAACCTTGGAAGAAAAAGGCCAAGAGCGTTGAGAATTGAAGTTGTCTCGACGATTGTGGAAAGCATCAAGAAAGCTCAAGAGGAAGCTTCCGAGAAGAATGACCGAAAAGAAGAACGTTTGGGCAAAACGTTGGAGTTCGGTACAAACAGTCAAGGACTGAAGGTATTCCAAGATCGGATTTGGGTACCTAAGATAGGAGGAATAAGAGATCTTCTGATGGAAGAAGCGCACAAGACCATGTACTCGAATCATCCCGGTAGCACTAAAATGTATAGGGACCTAAAACCCTACTACTGGTGGCCGACGATGAAGCGTGATGTTGCGAAGTATGTGGTCAAGTGAACCGTATGGGAGTTTAGAACCTTTACCAGTACTCATGGGTAATGGGAAGACATCACCATGGATTTTGTGACTAAACTGCCCAGAACGAAGAGCGGTCACAATATGATTTGGGTGGTCGTGGATCGTTTCACAAAGAGTGCACACTTCATAGCAGCTAACGAAAGGTGGTCTATGAATAAGCTCGCAAATGCTTACGTGAAGGAAGTGGTAAGACTTCACGGTGTTCCTCTAACGATTGTGTCGGATCATGATAGTCGTTTCACGTCACGGTTTTGGAGAAGTCTACAAGAGGAATTGGGTACGAAGTTGTTTTTAAGTACAGATTACCATCCGCAGACTGATGGTCAGAGAGAAAGAACGATTCAAACACTCGAAGATATGCTGAGAGCATGTACCCTGGATTTCCAAGGTAACTGGGATGAGCACTTACCTTTGGTAGAGTTTTCCTACAATACCAGTTTCCACTCGAGCATCAAGATGGTGTTGGATAAGGTGTATAAGTCTGTAACTATAGTTGGTATCAACTTGACCCGACCCGGCATGGTCCATTTGGGTTGCACTTCACCTAACAACTTGTATGGATATACTTTTGAGAATAAGATGTTTATGATATATTAATATATTATTAGTTATAATATATTAATATGATATCATAATTATTTAATTAGTATTGTTCAAGAATTAATTTAGAATTAATTTAGTGATCAAAATGGAGCTAATTAAATATGGACTCTTATTTATATATATATGGATTGGGCTAAGATTTATTTAGGATGGGCTAAGAGTATATGGAGTCCTTGGATAGTCCATGGAGCTTTTAACCCATGGATCCTAGGTAAATGAAGAGTCATGGGTATTAGGGTTTAACCCTAATCCTCCATACTATATAAAGGAGTCCTTGGTTCTAGAATTGGCACTAGTGTGTGTGAGCATAAGAGTGAGCCGATTTCTATAAGTGTTCTTATTCTCTCAAGAGCTTCCAACTTGTTTTGGTCATTTGTGACACCACTTGAGGCATCCACACTATTGGTGCTAGGCTCAAAACTCCAAGCAATCAACCACAAAAGAAAGGTATGTTATTCTACTTAAAGTTTTGTATTACAGTAACCCATAACATGCTAGTTAGGTTGTGAACCTTGGAAGTCATATTTGCATGTATTTTAGAGAAAACATAGATCCATGGTTTCTAGGGTTGCATGTACACCATATGAGTGTTAGTATGCTCATAACCCAACAGTGGTATCAGAGCCTAGGCTTGTTTTCTTGATACTTGATGCAAACTTGTTGAAAAAGCTCAAAAATCTGCACTCTGCAGCATGAACTCGCCGAGTCCATGGGGGGAATCGACGAGTCCATGTGTAAATTCATCCTACTCGTCGAGTAGGTTCTTGCACTCGACGAGTAGGGGCCCCAGAATGCAGTTTTTCGAGTTTTGCTGCTGGAAATGGACTAGAAACATTACCCTAAACTGTTTTCATGTTTTAAAACTTGTTTTAGATGGTGTAATGTTTATGCTAATCCATTTACAATGGCTAATATCAAAATTCCATGTTTTATATGTGTTAATATGATTCTTGAGATTTTGATATGAATGTTTATGTTCTTATGAGTTTTAGAAGATCATAGGAATTATGTGTAATTTGTTTGTAGTATAATTCTTGATCTTAATGGCTAATGATGGAGTCCATAACTTGTCCTTAAGTTATGGATAACCAAAAGTCACTTCTTTAAAAGTGTCATTAAAGAATAAGAGGTTACATAAAATGAAGAGTCTTCATTTTGATGGACCATTAAAACTCATAAGTTATCAAATGAAAAGTCTTGAATAGTTTCAATACTTTCCCTCAAGTCTTTGAATTTGTAAAGTCTCACACATTAATACTTTAATTCCAAATAGATCCTTGGAATTTTAAAAGTTTAAAATTCAACCTTTATACTTCTATAATATTAAAAGTTTAATTATTATATATATGTATAAGAATAAGTCAGTCTTACCGCTAGTAGGCCTCATTCACGAAGCCGGTCTATAAGAGGGGTATAAGGTTACTGCCTATAAAATGACAGTTTAATGGGTGTCCACTCTCACCCACCGCTTCCTTGACTGGTGTAGGGTCGTTAGCCGAACGGGTAGGATAGGACCTAAATCCTCATTAAAAGTATAATGAAATTATAAAGTAACTAAACCTTTATTAATTCCCAATCTTAGTTACTTTAGGAAAATGTCAATTAGGTGCTAACCCATGAAATTACACTTTGTACCTTACCAAGTCGTTAGTGGAGCGTGTGTGGTTAACCGGCACACTAACTAGGACTAGTAAGAGTGGCAAAGGGTGACTTAAGTTTTATCATAGATCGGTGGAGCTCGTGTGGTTAACCGACACATTAATTAGGTGATAAAATTAAGGGTACCAAGTCAATTTGCATGGTTATTCACACCTTGTTTGTGATCCTCGGCATCCCAGTCACAAACTTGAGAGGGCACAATCGAGATTCAAACATGCCATTGAAAGTTCAATGTATCTGAAAAGATCTAGGAGTTTCAAATCCAATTAAAACTTAATATTATATTCTGTTTTTAATGGTGGAAATTGGTAAATCGTCATTTACTTACCTTCAAATATTTCATAGCTTGGATTACAGCATCCCTCTTCCAAGTTATGAAATAGTTTGTAGGGTCCTAGCCTTAATATTTCATTTGGGTGACTTATTAAGGATTCTTCATCTAATTAAACTTGTCCTTCTTTCTTTCAGATGTCTTCCAACACTACTACTGGCTCAAACCCTGCAGGCTCCTTTTCCCTCATGAACTTGTGTGGGAAAGTCACTTTTGATGGATTTAACTTCAATGAATGGATTAGAAACATCAGGATGATTACCCGCTATGAGGACAAGGAATATGTCTTTGATAAGGAGCTTAAGGTTATCAATGAGTCCATTGATACTCCTGAGGAGGTTGCGGAGTACACTACACATGAAAGGGATGCTACCAAAGTGTCCTGCATCATGTTGGCTACCATGACTCCCGAACTCCAGAAATCCTATGAAGATTTCTACCCCTATGAGATGCATTCGGATCTAATGGATAGGTACCATCAGAGCGCGCATCAAGAGAGGTATGAAATCGTCTCCTTTATGATAACATCCAAGATGAAGGATGGTGAACCCATCACCGGTCACTTGCAGAAGATGAAAAGGTTCGTGGACCGGTTGCTGAAGCTTAATGTGGACTTCCCTGAGGACATGGCGATTGATATCATTCTCCATTCCTTACCTCCAAGTTATGATCAGTTTCGTATGAATTATCATATGAAAAAGGAGGAAGTTACACTTAGCAAACTTCAAGGACTTTTAAGGACCGCTGAAAGTGTTCTTAAAGGTAAGTCGGCTGTTACTTCTGCTCCTACTCCTACAGCAGCCCCTGTTATGGCAATTGGGCAGGGAAAGGGGAAGAAGAGGAAGATCCCTTCGAAGGGTACCAAGGGAAAGTCCCTTGATGGCTCTTCTTCAAGTGGGACCAAGAAAGGTCTCATTCCTCCTTCTTCAAACCCTAAGGAAGCATAATGCTTCTACTGCCACGAAAAGGGGCACTGGAAGCGAAGCTGCCCTAAATACTTGCAGGATGTGAAGGATGGGAAAGTTAAACCCACCTATGCAGGTATGTATACTATATTGTCTGGTAACTCATTGCATACTAACTCTTGGGTGCTTGATACAGGTTGTGGTACTCACATTTGTACTGATTTGCAGGGCCTAAGAAGTAGTGAAGAAGTGGAGCACGGGAAGATACACCTAATCATGGGCAATAGAAAAGCATCACCTGTGACCAAGATTGGAGTTTATTCTTTATTTCTTAATAATGGGTTAACTTTAGATTTGAATAAATGTTGTTACTCGTCATAAATGGCGAGAAATATTATTTCCCTTCATAGTTTGTACAAACAAGGTTTCACATTTTCATTTGATAATAAAATTGGTGCTATTGATGCTTTTTATAATAATGTGTTTTATTTTAAAGCATTACCTTGTGATGGTGTATATGAAACTGTGTCGATTGTAGACAACTTAGGAAATAATGTATATCATATTGATTCTTCGATGAGCTTAGATAAAGCATCCTTGTGGCATTGTCGTCTTGAACATGTTAACAAGAAGCGCATAGGCCAACTCCAGAAGGCTGGAGTTTTGGAATCATTTGACCTAAAGTCGGATGATAGTTGCGAGTCTTGTTTACTTTGAAAAATGACAAAGTCACCCTTCACTGGTACTTGTGAGAGGGGTGAGGGTTTGTTGGATCTCATACACATAGATGTGTGTGGACCCTTCAAATCAGCCACAAGGGATGCTAATCGGTACTATGTGACTTTTACTGATGATTATAGTAGATATGGATATATCTACTTAATCAAGCATAAGTCAGAAACCTTTGAAAAATTCAAAGAGTTTAAGCAGGAAGTCGAGAATCAGTTGGGCAGGAATATCAAGATGCTTCGATCCGATCAGGGAGGGGAGTATCTTAGTATTGAGTTCCTTGACTATCTTAAGGAATGTGGGATAGTCTCACAATTGACACTCCTAGGACACCACAGCTGAATGGTGTTGCCAAGAGGCACAATCAGACCTTATTGGACATGGTTCGTTCCATGATGAGTCGAGCTTCATTACCAATCTCATTCTGGGGGTATGCCTTAGAGACTGCCGCACATATCCTCAATCTAGTCTCTACTAAGAAGGTTGCCAAAACACCTCACGAGATGTGGACTGGGAAAGTTCCCAATCTAGACCACATCAAGATTTGGGGTTGCGAGGCTTTTGTGAGGCGCGAGTCTCATGACAAGCTTGAAACTCGAAGTGAGAGGTGTATTTTCATCGGCTATCCATAAAGATCCTTTGGTTACCTCTTCTACAGGCCTAGTGAAAATGTGGTCTTTGTAGCAAGAAGGGGAGTCTTTCGTGAGAGAGAATTCATAAGCCGAGGAAATAGTGGGAGGCAAATTGACCTTGAAGAGCTTCAAGAGTCAAGTGGTGAAAGAACCTCGAACACTATCAACCAACCTAAGGAAGAAACTCCTGTTAAACCGATAGATGAGTTCGTACCTCCGAGGCATTCCACTAGGGTTAGGAATACACCTGATTTTTATTATGGTTATCACATCACCACTGAAGGTGATACATTTATTAGTGATAGTACACTAATAGATTTGGATGAAACTAATAATTACAGGGAAGCCATGGCAGGCCCTGAGTCTGCTAAATGGCAGGAGGCTATGGACAACGAGATTCAGTCCATGTATGACAATCAAGTGTGGAACTTGGTTGACAATGTACCATGTCGTAAGACAGTTGGGTGCAAATGGATCTTCAAAAAGAAGATCGGCATGGATGGGAAGGTACACACCTACAAAGCAAGACTGGTGGCATAGGGCTTTACTCAAACTCCGGGAGTTGACTATGATGAGACATTCTCACTAGTAGCAAAGATTAAGTCTATTGGAGTTTTGCTGGCCATACCTGCATTTCATGATTATGAAATATGGAAAATGGATGTCAAAACCGCTTTCCTTAATGGGAAGTTGGCAGAGGATGTTTACATGGCTCATCCAGAGGGTTTTGTCGATGCAAAGTACCCTAATAGGGTGTGTAATCTTGAGAAATCCATTTATGGATTGAAACAAGCATCTCATAGATGAAATCTTTGCTTCGATGAGAAAGTCAAAGAGTTTGGCTTTTCGGGGAGCGAAGATGAGTGATGTGTGTATGTTAGGGCTAGTGGGAGTATAGTTAGCTTTCTGGTGTTGTATGTGGATGGCATACTACTCATAGGAAATGACATCCCAACTTTTTCAGGAGGTTAAGTCCCGGCTTGGGAAGTGTTTCGCTATGAAGGACCTTGGAGAAGCTGCATATATCCTAGGGATAAGGATAATGAGAAACAGGAGTAAGAGACTAATTGGACTTAGTCAGAGTACCTACTTGGATAAGGTGTTGAAAAGATTCAACATGCAGAATTCCAAGAAAGGGGATCTACCGATCCAACACAATGCCAAGCTGAGTAAGACTCAGAGTCCGAGTACAGAGGCTGAGATAGCTGAGATGAGTCGATTTCCATATGCTTCCGTTATTGGCTAGATCATGTATGATATGACTTGTACTCGCCCTGATGTGGCTTTTGCTTTGAGCATGGTTAGCAGATTTCAGGGAAATCCTGGCATTGCGCACTGGACTGCAGTAAAGAATATTCTCAAGTACCTACGGAGGACTAACGATTGGGTCCTTACCCTTGGTGGGAGTGATGACTTGAGAGTGATTGGGTATAGTGATGCTAGTTTTCAGACTAACAGGGATAATTTCTGCTCTCAGTCAGGCTGGGTCTTTACCCTAAATGGAGGAGCAATTACTTGGAAAAGTTCCAAGCAGGAGACAGTAGCTGATTCTACTTGTGAATCAGAGTACATAGCAGCGAGTGAAGCGGCGAAGGAGGCGATATGGCTGAAGAACTTCATTGGAGACCTTGGAGTTATGCCAGCTATACAAGAGCCTATGGAAATTTTCTGTGACAGCAATAGTGCGGTTTCCTTAGCCAAGGAGCCAAGAGATCACGCTAGATCCAGACACATTGACAGAAAATACCACTTCATAAGACACAAGATAGAAGGACTCCTCGTGGCAAAGAGGGTATCGTCAGAAGAGAACCCTGCAGATCCCCTCACGAAGGGACTGACTAGGGTTAGGTATTTGCAGCATGCAAGAAGCATCGGGCTGAGGGACGATATTAGTTTTAATAATTAGATTTCTGAAACTTGTAAACTGTAATTGACATTTGATGATTAAATAAAAGTTGTTATTTATTTATGAGTAAAGTGTTACTATCCTATGTTGATCGTTTACTATTGTTTCAATTTTGCATGTTTTGACTTCCAGAATAATTATTTTATTCAAACTCTCCACAGTCGGTCATATGTCGGAAGTAGATATGAATCAAGACTGTCATGAATATGGCTTGTAAGATTTGTCTAAGGTGCGTTAGACATAGCAATGGTTGCTGCAACATTCATGAGTGCTCATAAGGTCTGAGTATTGGATTAAACCCACGCTCGCTTGTATCACTTCATGGAATTTATCTCGAGTGAGCGCGAGACGGTAATATCATATATATCTTCAAACCTAGAAATATGAGTTGTTGACTGTGAGTTGGTTATCCATTGATTGTATGAAAATGCATCAGTAACTTGATGTCATAAAATGTGCTTTTGTGCATAATTCAACGAGCAGTTGGTACAAGCATATGAGTCGAAGTTTATTTGTTCCTTCTAGCAATAGAAGCGATATCTGGGCCCCTCGATGATTTGGTTTTGACTTATGTGTCGGGCCCAGTCAGAACCTAATTGATGTGTTTAATTTAGTTCTATGTCAAACAAATCAGAGATCGAGAAACAAATGTTGGACACTAAGTTAGACCATGTTCCATGTGTTTGTCCGGCTGATATCTTGAGAACAGAGGAATATATGATCACTTATCTAAAATGGCGCTTCATAGTTCAACAGAGTTTTAAAGAGCTACGATTGTTGGCTGGTTCCTGAAGTTATATTTGCAACTATGGTTATCAGACTCATCCAAGTGGGAGACTGTTGGATAAGGTGTCTAAGTCCGTAACTATATTTGGTATCAACTTGACCCGACTCGGCATGGTCTATTTGGGTTGCACTTCACCTAACAACTTGTATGGATATACTTTTGAGAATAAGATGTTTATGATATATTAATATATTATTAGTTATAATATATTAATATGATATCATAATTATTTAATTAGTATTGATCAAGAATTAATTTAGAATTAATTTAGTGATCAAAATGGAGCTAATTAAATATGGACTCTTATTTATATATATGGATTGGGCTAAGATTTATTTAGGATGGGCTAAGAGTATATGGAGTCCATCGATAGTCCATGGAGATTTTAACCCATGGATCCTAGGTAAATGAAGAGTCATGGGTATTAGGGTTTAACCCTAATCCTCCATACTATATAAAGGAGTCCTTGCTTCTAGAATTGGCACTAGTGTGTGTGAGCATAAGAGTGAGCCAATTTCTATAAGTGTTCTTATTCTCTCAAGAGCTTCCAACTTGTTTTGGTGATTTGTGACACCACTTGAGGCATCCACACTATTGGTGCTAGGCTCAAAACTCCAAGCAATCAACCACAAAAGAAAGGTATGTTATTCTACTTAAAGTTTTGTATTACAAGTACCCCATAACATGCTAGTTAGGTTGTGAACCTTGGAAATCATATTTTCATGTATTTTAGAGAAAACATAGATCCAAGGTTTCTAGGGTTGCATGTACACCATAGGAGTGTTAATATGCTCATAACCCAACAGATGGCACCTTATCAAGCATTGTACGGACAGAAGTGTCGTACGCCGTCTTGTTGGCTTGATGCCGGAGAGAAGCAGTTTATGACCCCTAAGATAGTCTATGAGACTGATGAGAAACTGAAGGTGATTAGGGAAAGAATGTTAGCAGCTTAGGATCGTCAAAAGAGCTATGCTAACAAGAAAAGACGACCGATGACCTTCGAAGTTGGGGATTCCGTTTTGCTGAAAGTCTCACCGTGGAAGGGACTTATAAGATTCGGGAAACAAGGAAAGCTGAGTCCAGGTTTATTGGACCATTCAAAGTTCTTCAGAAGATTGGGAACCAAGCTTACAAACTCGAATTACCCGAGGAACTATATGGTATTCATAACACCATCCATGTGTGTTATTTGAGGAAGTTCAATGGGGAAGTTCCCGACATAATTCCAATCTCAGAGTTAAGGATGGATTAGAATAAGAGGCTAATCGAAGAGCCTGAGGCAATTGTTGACCATAAGACTAAGAAGTTACGACGCAAGATGGTTGACTTAGTGCTAGTCCGATGTAAACATTCGAATGGGCCGAGTCTCACTTAAGAAATAGAGAGTGACTTGATGAGTCGTTATAATGTTTTTTTAACCACTCACGGTACGGGGAATCCGGTTTGGAAGGCCGCTTGGGTTGCTGGATTCAGAAGTGCTATATGCCAAAATGATCCTGCCCTCAGGTGTTTCATGTCTGGCCCCTGTCTGTACATAGTGGGTGAAGAGTATTGTTTAACGCTTATATAATAGTAATAATAGTTAGACTATTAATTAGTCTCAGTGAATATAAGGCTAAACTCTAGTGGTAATGATACTAGGTTTTGTCCGAGGTAAATTGTTTTAAATGTAACGAAGTGTTGTCGGAGTACCGAGTCACCACCTTTACAGGTGAGTGCATAGTTATTTTCATCTTACACATAGATATTAAGTATTGTATATATATATTACGTGCTATGTGTGCATATTATCTTAATACTTTATGTCTATGTTGCATGAATGATTTTTATACACGTTTTAAATGATTTAAACTGTATATGTATTTTATATCTACAAAAATATTGGGGTAAAACATGGGTAGATGTAATAGACGATGTGTGATAAAATGATGAGAGGCCTCGATGTTGTTGGTGATCAAGTCATCTAGCGGAGTATAGATGACGACCACGGACTCTTCTAGACAGTCCAGTGGAACGCTAGTAGGCTCGCAACCTGTAGGTGTTTGTAAATGATGTGTTCACCGGTGTACTCCATCCTCCTCATGGTGGCCTTTAGGACATTTATTGCTGAGGAACCCCCTTGGCAGTAGTGTCCATCCCGATGATGATCCTTAGTCTAGGTCCCTTATGATAGGTGTTTAGGGACGTAATGTGAGGATAACGGGAACGGGTAATCGGGTTATTGTTGGTTGTTGAAAATAATAAACTTCTTTATTGTGGGTTGAAAAGCCTATGTGCTCACCAGGCTCCAAAGCCTGGCCCACTCAGTTTCATGGGTTACAGGTTGTGGCGCTTGAGCATAGATGTGATGTTTTGGGACTAGAGATTATGGATATAGGCCTGTAAATATGAAATAATGTAGTAAGGCTTATATTGTACTGTTTATGATTTTGATTTGTATCGAACATGACATCCCGAGGTTTTTAACGAAATACATTTCTTCGGAAATGCTTTGATAAATCTTTATCATATTTTGTTTTTGGGAACAAATTCCGCAACACTTTTCTTTAAATTATTACTCTGATTTTTAAACAAAGCATAAACAAAAATCGGTCTTTTCTGGCCGTGAAAATGGGGATGTCACAGTTGGTATCAAAGCATTAGTTTAAGCGAACTAGGAATTTGTAGGATTTCTAGACTTAAACTTAGAATGCTAAGCAATGATTGTGAGATGTGAGCACTAGCTTATTTAGGAAGTATGCCTAATATGCCTTATGTGCTAAATGTTTTATGCCTTATATGCTGTTATTTGTTCGGAACTATGGTCTGTTGCTGACCCGATCTGGAAACCTTATGTGTTTAGGATTCTAAACGTACGACTACGATATTAGAACTAACATGTAAACGTTTCGGAGCGATAAGGATGATTTAAACGTCAATCCTAAATAAAGATCTAAATTCACCTTATTCAGTGTATAGATCAAAGATGGCAAGAACCCGCAGTGGAGTCGGGAATGCAAATAGGAACAGAAATCAACCCCCAGTGATACATCAAGTACCTGTTGTAGTAGAAGTTGCACCTGAGCCAATCACAATGGCTGGAGTACAAGCCATGATTCGGGCTATGTTAGCTGAACAAAGGGAAGAAATGAGTCAGATGTTGCAAGAAAACAAGGACGAACCTATCGTGCCCATTGAGCAACCAGAGCTGATCCCCGAGCAATCGGAGCAAGGAAACTACAGCCGCCCTATGAGTCAAGTTGGAACCCAAGGGGAAAGGAATGACCCGGAGAGGGGAAACGACAAGGACAGGCAAATATACAAGAATTTCTTGGGTGCAAAACCATCGAGTCTCTCAGGAAGCTCAAAGCCTGTCGAGATTATGGACTGGATCTCCGAAATGGAGGTGGTATTTAAGAGTTGTGACTGTAGCGAGAAACAGAAGACCGTCTTCGCAGTAAGGCAACTGAAGACCAGAGTCTTGAGCTGGTGGAAGCTATTGGCAGAAACGATGTCGCGAGGAGGAGCCCTGAAGATGTCATGGGAAGAGTTCTTGGAACAACTGAAGGTGCAATACTGTTCAGAGATAGATCTGATTGACCTGAACAATGAGTTCCAAAACCTGAAGAAGGGAAGAATGAGCATTGATGACTATGCTACTGCATTCATGGAGAAGATGAAGTTGTTTCCATACCTAGTGCCAACCGAACTCTCCAAAATTGAGAGGTTCGCAAACGGACTGCCAGCCGACTTTGGCCCAACAGTCAAGATGGAAACCATTCTGAAATCAGTTGTTCGAGCAGCTACGAATGTGGAGACCCAGCAGAAGGAAAGGGGTCTGGAGAGGGCCGAGGTTGGTGAGAAAAGGAAATTCGATGGATCCTCGAGGACCAATAAAAAAGGTAAATTCTCGAAGTATGGTTCGAGAGGAGGAGGAGCAGAAGCAAAATGGTGCCACAAGTGCAAGAAGAAGCACTCTGGGAAGTGTGATGGAGGGGTCACTTGTTTCAAATATGGAAAGCCTGGGCACTATGCCAATGAATGCACCCTTACCCAGAAGGTCTGTTATGGGTGTAATGAAGAAGGGCATGTTTTGAGGGACTGCCCAAAGAAGAAGGAGGTAGGAAGACCCAACATTCCACCGAAGCCGAAGGCGAGGGCCTTCCCGATGACCCTTCAGGCTGCAAAGGAAGCAGTAGATGTCGCTTCAGGTACCTTTCTTGTAAATGGTTTGCCTGCAAATATATTGTTTGATTCGGGAGCAAAATACTCCTTTGTATCACATAAATTTGGTGGGACCTTAACATTACCTATAGAAAAACTTGATAATGGCCTAATTGTGGAAGTTGACAGTGGCAAGTTCGTACCTGTTAGTGATCGTATTAATAACATTGTCATCGACTTAAACGGAAACGAAATCCACGAAGAGCTGTTACCCATAGAGTTGAACAGTTTTGACATCGTTCTGGGAATGGATTGGCTTAGTTCCAATGATGCTGAGATACTTTGCCGAAAGAAGATAGTAAGAGTAAACCCACCTGGAAAAGAGTCATTTATGGTTTACGAGAACAAACGCAGAGTAAATTCTGGAATCATCTCCCTGATGAAATCCAGAAAACGTTTGTCTAAAGGATGTGCATCATATTTGGCATTCGTGATCGACGCTAAGAAGGAAAAGAAGGAGGTACAGAATATACCAGTGGTGTGTGATTATCCGGAAGTCTTTCCCGAAGATCTTCCCGGATTACCGCCTAATAGACAAGTGGAGTTCAGAATAGACTTGTTATCAGGAACGACACCGATAGCAAAAGCACCATACCGATTAGCACTGACGGAGATGAAGGAGCTCACGACGCAACTTCAGGAGTTGTTGGACAACGTTTCATTCGACCAAGTTCATCACCCTGGGGAGCTCCGGTGTTATTCGTGTATAAGAATGATGGGAGCATGAGAATGTGCATAGATTACAGAGAGCTGAACAAGGCAACGGTAAAGAACAAGTACCCATTGCCGATGATTGATGACCTATTCGATCAGCTGCAAGGTTCGATCAATTTCTCAAAGATCGATCATAGGTTAGGATATCATCAAGTGAAGGTGAGAGAGCAGGATATTGAGAATACTGCATTTAGAACTAGATATGGACACTACGAGTTCTTGGTTATGTCGTTCGGACTAACCAATGCTCCAGCGGCATTCATGGATTTGATGAACAGGGTTTGTAAACCATTCCTCGATAAATCCATGATAGTGTTCATAGACGACATTCTGATTTACTTAAAAATCCAGGAGGAGCATGGCAGACACTTGCGAGATGTGTTAGAAGTATTGAAGAAGGAGAAGTTATATGCAAAGTTCTCCAAATCTGATTTTTGGATCTGAGAAGTCCAATTCTCGGGTCATGTGGTTAACTAAGAGGGAATAATGGTTGACCCAGCAAAGATCGAAGCTGTGATGAAGTGGGAATGACCGAAAAGTCCCACGGAGATCCGAAGCTTTCTAGGATTAGATGGATATTACCGAAGGTTTATCCAAGGTTTTTCTTCGATAGCTGCTCCATTGACAGCTTTGACCCACAAAGGAGCTTCATATACGTGGAGTGAGAAGCACAAAGAAGCATTCGAGAAGCTAAAGAAGAAGTTATGTGAAGCACCGATTCTTTCTCTACCCGATGGAGTTGAAGATTTCGCGGTCTATAGTGACGCATTTGGAGTCGGGTTGGGTTGTGTTCTGACCCAAGGAGAATAGGTGATAACATATGCCTCTCGAATTGAAGGAGCATGAAAAGAACTACCCACTCACGATTTGGAGTTGGCAGCAGTAGTTTTTCCTCTAAAGATATGGAGGCATTACCTCTATGGCACGAAGTGCAAACTTTTCACCGATCATAAGAGTCTCCAGTATCTCTTTAGTCAGAAGGAGTTGAACATGAGGCAATGACGCTGGATAGAGTTACTCAAGGACTACGACTGTGAGATACTTTACCACCCCGGTAAAGCAAATGTTGTCGCTGATGCCCTCAGTCGGAAAGAAAACCTTGGAAGAAAAAGGCCAAGAGCGTTGAGAATTGAAGTTGTCTCGACGATTGTGGAAAGCATCAAGAAAGCTCAAGAGGAAGCTTCTTGTAACACCCAGAATCAGAAAGACTAAGAAAGGAAAGGAAAACCTTAAGTTAAAGGGGTCAACTCGTCGATTCCATGGGTGAACTCGGCGAGTTGGAGCGGGACCCGTGTCGGGGTTTAAGTGACCGACTCAGCGAGTCGGAGGGACCGACTCGGCGAGTCAGGTCTGGGTTGGAAAACCCTAATTTCCGGGCTTGGTGCCCTATTTAAGCATCATTTCAGGCCTTCACCCCAGCCTCCATCACTCCCTTTACCTTCTCTCGAAACCCTAAGCAGCCATTGAGTGTCCTTGAGCTTCTCTTGCCATTTTTGAGTGACTTAAAGCTAGAAGGAAGAAGGAAGACCTTGGATGATTCAAGAAGTAGCAGTGGACTCTGTGTTGGTGTGTCATTTCAGACCCTAGAAAGGTATGAAGCTCCTACCTTGGCTGTTATTCACTTAGATCCCCTTTCCTAGTTAGATTTTGTCATTTTGGGCCATTTCCAAGGCCAATTCGTGTATTGTGCCTTGTGAGCAAAGAGAACTTCGGATCTAGGGTTGTCTTGGCCTAGAAACCCATAAAGCAGCAGTCTTTGGTGTGTTGGTGAAGCATGCTTGTCACAAAACCAAGCCCTAGAGTGTTTAAGCCTATAGCATCTTGGTTGCACGTAAAGTTTGCAACTTTACGTGAAAGACGGGCCTTAGAAGAGTGGATCTACAGTTTGGAGCCCCTGCATGGCCCGGAAAGCCACTGTATGGATTAAGAGCTGAAGCTACTCGGCGAGTCACATGGGTGGACTCGGCGAGTTGGATGAAGATAGGCAGGAACTCGACGAGTTTGAAGAACAACTCGGCGAGTCTGATGAAGATAGGCAGGAACTCGACGAGTTGGAAGAACAACTCGGCGAGTCTGTTGAAGATTGCCTTGGACTCGGCGAGTCTGATCTTGGACTCGGCGAGTCTGGTTGTGGAACTATAGCCTTTTCTGGTTGAGCTGTGAATCGGTGAGTCGAGGGATGACTCAGTGAGTTGGACAGGATGGAACTCAGAGATGGTTGAACTCGACGAGTCTTGGGGTGACTCGGCGAGTTGGGTCGAATTTTGAGAGCTTCTGAGTTAAGGACTCGGCGAGTCTATGGGTTGACTCGGCGAGTCGAGTCAACTGGAAGGTTGACCAGGACTTTGACTTTGACCATAGTTGACTTGGTTTGACTTCTAGAGTTCAGTTTGGAACTAAGTGTTTTATTGGTATTAGTAGCTCGAAGAGCTAGTGGAGCAGCGGTTCAGAAAGTGGGCGGACAGCAGCCAGAGGATTATCAACAAAGTTCAGCAGTGCGAGGTGAGTCTCCTCACTGTTTGTATGGTTCTACGGCCACAATGCCGGCCCATTTAGTCTACGTATGGTAGGAAGACCCGGGGGTTAGCCCTAGGCAATATGCATGAAAGACCAGGAGGCGGCTCCTGGCACACAGTATGTTATTACGTATGGTAGGAAGACCCGGGGGTTAGCCCTAGGCAATATGCATGAAAGACCAGGAGGCGGCTCCTGGCACACAGTATGTTATTATGTATGATAGGAAGACCCGAGGGTTAGCCCTAGGCAATATGTATGAAAGACCAGGAGGTGGCTCCTGGCGCACTGTATGCTATTGTATGAAAGACCAGGGGGTGGCTCCTGGCACACTATATGCGGAATAGCCTAATAGAATAGTTTGTATAGTCATCTTTGTGATGCTTGCATGGAAGACCAGGGGGTGGCCCTTGGCACCTGTCTGTAAGACCTAGGGAGCGGCCCCAGGCTTGACCAGGAAGACCACGTGCGGCCCGTGGCATAACTGTAAGACTATGTTTGGCACATAGCACCTTAGCAAGACTATGTTTGGCACATAGCACCGTACTTGATTACGGATATGTTGGGTATATATGGCTCTTGGCTATGTATGGCATGTATGGATCAGTTGGTTTGTATGGTATGTGGTATCTGGGGAACTCACTAAGCTTCGTGCTTACGGTTTTCAGTTTTGGTTTCAAGTATCCAGTTTTCAGAAAAAGGAGCTCGGGAGGGTTGCAGTGCACACACCATGGCAAGTTAACCTGGGATGTTTTACTCTGATAATTAAACAAGTGTTTGGAAATGAGACTATGATTTGTAATATAAACCCTTTTTGTAAGTTTGAACGACTTAACTATGAATTAGTAATGTTTTTAAAAGAAATTTTTGGACCGTATTTTTGGGACGTTACACTTCTGAGAAGAATGACCGAAAAGAAGAACGTTTGGGAAAAACGTTGGAGTTCGGTACAAACAGTCAAGGACTGAAGGTATTCCAAGATCGTATTTGGGTACCTAAGATAGGAGGAATAAGAGATCTTCTGATGGAAGAAGCGCACAAGACCATGTACTCGACTCATCCCGGTAGCACTAAAATGTATAGGGACCAAAAACCCTACTACTGGTGGCCGACGATGAAGCTCAATGTTGTGAAGTATGTGGTCAAGTGTGTAACATGTGCAAGAGTTAAGGCACAACATCAGAAACCGTATGAGAGTTTAGAACCTTTACCGGTACCCATGGGTAAATGGGAAGACATCACCATGGATTTTGTGACTAAACTGCCCAGAACAAAGAGCGGTCATGACATGATTTGGGTGGTCGTGGATCGTTTCACAAAGAGTGCACACTTCATAGCAGCCAATGAAAGGTGGTCTATGGATAAGCTCGCAAATGCTTACGTGAAGGAGGTGGTAAGACTTCACGGTGTTCCTCTATTGATTGTATCGGATCGTGATAGTCGTTTCACGTCACGGTTTTGGAGAAGTCTACAAGAGGAATTGGGTACAAAGTTGTGTTTGAGTACAACTTACCATCCGCAGACCGATGGTCAGAGCGAAAGAATGATACAAACACTCGAAGATATGCTGAGAACATGTACCCTGGATTTCCAAGGTAACTGGGATGAGCACTTACCTTTGGTAGAGTTTTCCTACAATAACAGTTTCCACTCGAGCATCAAGATGGCGCCTTATCAAGCATTGTATAGACAGAAGTGTCGTACGCCGTCTTGTTGGCTTGAGGCCGGAGAGAAGCAGTTTGTGGGCCCTGAGATAGTCCATGAGACTACTGAGAAGCTGAAGGTGATTGGGGAATAATGTTAGCAGCTCAGGATCGTCAAAAGAGCTAAGCTGACAAGAAAAGACGAACGATGACCTTCGAAGTTGGGGATTTTGTTTTGCTAAAAGTCTCACCGTGGAAAGGACTTATAAGATTCCGGAATTGAGGAAAACTGATTCCAAGGTTTATTGGACCATTCAAAGTTCTTTAGAAGATTGGGAACCAAGCTTACAAGCTCGAATTACCCAAAGAACTAGATGGTATTCATAACACCTTCCATGTGTGTTATTTGAGGAAGTTCCCGGCAGAAGTTCCCGACATAATTCCAATCTCAGAGTTAAGGATGGATGAGAATAAGAGGCTAATCGAAGAGACCGAGGCAATCGTTGACCGTAAGACTAAGAAGTTACGACGCAAGATGGTCGACTTAGTGCTAATACGATGGGAACATTCGAATGGGCCGAATCTCACTTGGGAAACAAAGAGTGACTTGATGACTCACTATCCGCATCTGTTTGCTGACGCATGATTCCGGGAAGGAATCATCCTAAGAGGGAGAGAATTGTAACGCCCGCGATTCAGGGCTAAACATTAGTAGATGATGTAATAGTCCAGGTCAACTATTGTAACTGTTTTTGAAGTAATAAAGATGAACTACTTGAGTATTATGTGAATTATGTGCATTTATTTGCTTATTACTTATTTATAAATGTATAATAAATAAAGGATAAAAATAGGCGTCAAAATTAAAGTGTGAGATAAACCTGATATCTTTACATAAAGTTGTAGTGGTCGAAACAAGGATTCCAGATATATAAAGAATGCTGAAATCCGAGTTATAACGAAGAAGTTATGACACGTCGAAGTTTCACGACGGAACCGGCACGACACCGGGAAGCGTAAATAGTGAATTTACGATAGAAGAATTTTTGGCCTTAGTAATCTAAATGAAAGTCGTAGAATATGTTAAACTGAGAGCGTCCATAAAAAGAACGCCTAAATCTGACTTTGTATGAGGTGTTATGAAATTTTAAGATTTGGCATAATAGTGCATGGCCTGAAACTCGAATTTTAGTTCGAGCGGTTTTTGGCCTACGCGACCTTAATGAGAGTTAAATATCTCATTAATAGGAACTCAATGGTAAAAAGACAGACGAAAACGAAGTCCGTATGAAAGAGTTATGATTTTTTCGCGGTCATTTAACAGTCTAATCACCTCCTACTGTTAAATTTTAGATCGGTCGAGAATTAGCCGATGGAGTCAAGAAGAGAGTTGTAGGTATTGTTTTTACCTACGCGTGGATATAAAGAACATTAAAAACGGAGCTCGTATGCAAAAGTTACGGTGTTTAGAAGTCGGTAGGGTGCTGCTGCAAAAGGGGTGACGTGGCATAATACAGGCCACACATGTTTGGCCACCAGAAAGCTGACAAGTGGCATGGACTCGTCGAGTAGGTCCTCTGACTTGACGAGTCTAAACCCCCCCCCCCTTAAAGTCTAGGTAAACCCCCTAGCACCCAAAGGAAGCCTAGAGAAAAGAGCCTTTTGGCTTGGGAACACTGCTGCAGCGAAGCACGGTTTTCGAAAAAACTCGCTGTAAGTGAGCTATGCCTACCCTATCTTTAGTATAGCTTATGTTTCAATATAGTAATGTTATTAGGACCTTATAATGAGTATTTAGGATATTATTATGAGTTATATAAGTGTTGTTATAATGTTTTTTTAACCACTCACGGTACGAGGAATCCGTTTTGGACGGCCGCTTGGGTTGCTGGATTCAGAAATGTTATATGCCAAAATGATCCTGCCCTCCGGTGTTTCATGTCTGGCCCCTGTCTGTACATAGTGGGTGAAGAGTATTGTTTAACGCTTATATAATAGTAATAATAGTTAAACTATTAATTAGTCTCGGTGAATATAAGGCTAAACTCTAGTGGTAATGATACTAGGTTTTGTCCGAAGGAAATTGTTTTAAATGTAACGAAGTGCTGTCGGAGTACAGAGTCACCACCTTTACAGGTGAGTGCATAGTTATTTTCATCTTACACATAGATATGAAGTATTGTATATATATATATATATATATATATATATATATATATATATATATATTACGTGCTATGTGTGCATATTATCTGAATACTTTCTGTCTATGTTGCATGAATGATTTTTATACACGTTTTAAATGATTTAAACTGTATATGTATTTTATATCTACAAAAATATTGGGGTAAAACATGGGTAGATGTAATAGACGATGTGTGATAAAATGATGAGAGGCCTCGATGTTGTTGGTGATCAAGTCATCTAGCGGAGTATAGATGACGACCACAGACTCTTCTAGACAGTCCAGTGGAACGCTAGCAGGCTCGCAACCTGTAGGTGTTTGTGAATGATGTGTTCACCGGTGTACTCCATCCCCCTCATGGTTGCCTTTAGGACATTTATTGCTGAGGAACCCCCTTGGCAGTAGTGTCCATCCCGATTATGATCCTTAGTCTAGGTCCCTTCTGATAGGTGTTTAGGGACGTAATGTGAGGATAACGGGAACGGGTAATCGGGTTATTGTTGGTTGTTGAAAATAATAAACTTATTTATTGTGGGTTGAAAAGCCTATGTGCTCACCAGGCTCCAAAGCCTGACCCACTCAGTTTCATGTATTGCAGGTCGTGGCGCTCGAGCATAGATGTGATGTTTTGGGACTAGAGATTACAGATATAGGCCTGTAAATATGAAATAATGTAGTAAGGCTGATATTGTACTGTTTATGCTTTTGATTTGTATCGAACATGACATCCCGAGGTTTTTAATGAAATACATTTCTTCGGAAATGCTCTAATAAATCTTTATCATATTTTGTTTTTGGGAACAAATTCTGCAACACTTTTCTTTAAATTATTACTCTGATTTTTAAACAAAGCATAAACAAAAATCGGTCTTTTCTGGCCGTGAAAATGGGGATGTCACAAACTGCGGGTCCCGGTAAATTCCAAACTAACAAACCCAAAATTAAGGTTTTCTAACCTAATCACAAAGCAGCTCAGTCCAAGATTAAGTGTTTAGGCCCATTAGGGTTCTACTAGATCGGGCACTACCCACCGCCACCCCAGGCGGTGGTGGGCGGTGGTGGTCGGCGGTAGCTCATGGCAGCAGGCACCATTTCCAATGGTGGTGGTTACTTTTCCGACCAAAACATCGCTCAAACAACATAGTACGGCCATTACACACCCAAAATACACAATAAACACAAACACACAGCCACCCACACGGTGGCAGACGGTGGTAGGGAGCGACAGCCACCACCTTACGGTGGTGGTCGATTCTCTTGGTCCCCAGTTGAGCAAACACACACACACACGCTCGTAAACAGGAGCTGAACACCGAAGTACACTCAACTCAGCCACTTCAGGTGGCAGGTGACGAACGGAAGCACAAGAACGGTGACCCAAGGCCACCGGCGACCCCAAACAGTGTCGCATACACAACAATAACAAAAACGGGAGGAGGTGGTGGCGTTTTGACTTACGGGCAGCTTCCCATTCGCACATGCACAACACAGCGACAAATCAAGGCTTCAACACTCGGTCCCGGTGGTTTCTTCGACCGCCACAGCGTTTCCGGCATTATGGTGGCGTTCTCGGTGGCTCCTCCGGCTTCCTTCACGTCTCCGGCAGTAGGTGTTGCAATGACGACGGCCGATGGCAAGGCTGCAGCAGTAGGGTGGTGCTGGGTCACAGAAGGGGCGACGGCTAAAGAACACTTCCAAGGTGGTGGCGGCTGGTTAGTCCTTAGGGTTAGGGTTTGTTTAATGGCGCTATATCACACGGGAATGGAAGGCATGATACTAAAACCCGCTCCACACAAACTTGATAGCGAAATAGCAGAACCCGTCCCTCCCATTCACAATCTCTTTATTTTAAATCCGAAATTTACCTTTTAGCCCTTACTTCTATAATTCTTTTCATAATAAATCCATAACTTACCATTCAGCCCCTGTGCCTCACAAATCTTTTCAAATTAAGTCTCAATAATTTACCAACTTCTAAAATTGTATCAATTGGCTCCCCAACACCAACACCCCGCTAAATATTATTTACTTTAGGATTATTATTCATATTAACCATTATCTATTTATTTATTTAATATATGGGATGTTACAAAATCTATATCGTCAAACCTCCTTCGTCACCAACTTCCTGGTTACGACGTCGAGATGGTGGTGCTCTAGTGAAAATGGAAGTTCCGGCAAGATGGTGGTGGTCCGACGGGTAGTGATGGTCCCACATGTGGCGGTGACGGTGACAGGAGGCAATGTGGTCGCTTTATTAAAGAGTGAAGGGGTTGGGTGGGTTAGTAGGAGAGGGTAGATATAATTTTTATTGTTTTTTTAATTAGAAAAGTTGAAAAGTAAATAAAAGAAATAAAAAAAATAAAATATCAAGAGCATAATCGTCATTTTATTTTCTTTTAAGAAAAATTTGGACCATAACCGCAACAAAAGTTATTTTTTAGACTAGTGGTGCTAATCCAAAACTTTTTGGACAAAACTAACAACTTTTGACAAACCACAAGGACCACATTTGCAATTTTGTCGTTTATCAATGATAAAAACTTGTGGTTTCTTTTAACATAAAAAAAACAAAAATTATAGGATTTCTTGCATTTAACTCAACAATTTTTCTTTTGCTTCTTAATCTCTTTTACTGTTGATTATAAAAATTATAAGAACCCTTTATTTTTTTCACCAAAATAAGAAGAACATCGTCGTAATCCTTAAGGGTAGACGAAGTCGACATAATGTTTTTTGTTAGTTCATAAACGATCATGTAAGATTCTGACTACAAGAAGGCATTGACATATGATGGCTTTGCCAAATGTTAAATTGAAGGTTATTGGGGCTACTACTACATGGATGGTTTGGAGACATCGTAACTCGCAAGTTTTTTAAGGAGATACAATTCGAATCAGCAAGAACTCCATTTTTTATTCTATTATTCTTTATTCTTTTTCTTGGTTGTATAACTGAGCTTCCAATTCTTATATAAATTGGAATGCTTGGATGATTTGCCCGTTGTAAATGTACTCTTTTTTTTGTTTTGTTTTTCTCTCTAGCAATTCGCTAGAGTGTGTCTATAAAATGTACAGTCGTTTAAAAAAAATTAAGGCATCAACATAATGTTTTTTGTTAGTTCATAAACGAACATTTTTACCATGAGGCTAATATAGCCTTTCTTTGTTAAGATCATTTATCTCTTGAAGACACCTTTAAAATTATACCAAACAAAGATGTAAGGTAGCAATTGGTATGGGATACATGCTTAGACATAACATAACAAGTCTCTTTGAACTTGTGTTTTGTATTACACAACATGAACAAGATAAAAGAACAGTGATATTGGTTCTAAATATGATCTTGTGAACTAGGCTAATTACATAATAAAAACATTTTGCATGCCTTTAGCTTTGATGTTAGTTATGAATGCATAATTACACTTGAGATACATTATTCATGGAAGCAAATATCTCACCAACACCACACAATATGGTGATAAATGATGAATTTTATGGGGAAGTTAAAGTTTGCCTCGAATTCATTCCAAATGTTAGTCATTTTGCTTGCCCTCAACGAGCATGGTCTTTGGTTGCCGGTTCTCTCTCTCTCTCTCTCTCTCTCTCTCTCTCTCTCTCTCTCTCTCTCTCTCTCTCTCGTGCGCGTTAGTGATGAGCGAGGTTTTTGTTTGTCAAAGACCCGATAGCAAGGAAACGAGATAAAGCTGATGAGTTTTTTTTTCTTTTTTTTTTTCCGAGGTGGGGTGGGTTTTTCTATTTTTTTTATGAAAAATTAAATATTTTCCTACTACTCATATAAAATAATGACATGTGAAATCTACTAATAGTTTTGCTTAATATCTTAACTTGTTTTATTGTCTTGATGTGGTGAGTATGAGGATAAGTAGGAAAAAAAAGTAAAATAATATTTGATTTCTCTTTTTTTATTATTAGAATATGTAAATGGGTAAAAGGAAAAAGAAACAAAATATTAAAAAGGGTAAGATGATCTTTTCATATGAACTAGTAGAGGTGGCAAAAACTAATACGACACGAAACCTGACATGAAATAAACGGGTTCGGGTAAGATATTTCTACCCGTTTAATTAAACGGGTTGACACAACACGACACAAAATCAGATAGAGTTACGGTTGAGAATTTCAACCCGAATATGACTTGAAAATGATCCGTTTATATGTAAGTTTTTTGAATGTTGTAAATAAACTAGAAAGACCAAAACCCAAAACAATACGTAAAAAAAAAAAAAAAAAAAAAAAAAAAAAAAAAAACAACTTTGGCCGACTTGTTTTGTAACATGGATTAAACTTAGCCATCTAAGTCAAGACTTTTTTTTCTAGTTTTCTTTATTATCACCCAAATTACAAAATCCTCTCAACCATTCTCTCGTCCTCGTTATCCCTCCCTTCTCATTCCAACTCATATGCATTCATTTTTACTCTCTAAATTTACTATAAATTTAACTATTCCGCCTCCTAACTATTACATTTCCTTTCCACATATCCAAATCATATCTTTCAACATGTTCAATGTTTCAACCTCACATTCCACGACATATTTTAAGGTATACCCCTAACCTGAAACTCGACACGAACTCGACACAAAAATAAATTGATTGACACGACACGACGCGTTAATTAAACGGGTTGGGTTAGGGTCAAGCTATTTCAACCCGTTTACTGTTTTCACACCATACGAACCCGACCCGGTTGCCAAGTCTATGGACTAGGGACCACAAATGCAGCAAATACAAACCACAAGGACCAGACAAGTCAAAGTCCAATATAAGGAACGAAGTTATGAATTAGGGAAAACCATAGGGACTAAATGTGTAATTTACTCCTTAGTATAATATACCAAGTCAAAATTCGCCTACAAAAACATCCTGGCACAAACCCCAAAGCATTCGCTCGGTTCATTCGCTGTTTCCCTTTGTTTTCGAAAGAGACTCTCTGTTTCCTTTATCACGCAAATCGGAGTTCATTTGATTGGGAAACGTCACTTAGGTTGGTTTAGTTGATTTGATTACCTTTTATGTTTCATGAAATACATTCTGTATCTTACTTGAATTGTTTGATTCTATGATTATTTGGTTTTTAAGCTTTGTTGATCAATATGTGTTATGATTGTTGGATAATTGATGTATTGTTTCTTTAAGTGTATCGATTATTTAGGGTTTGTTTGAATTTGATGTGTTAGCTTCATGAGGTTCTGATTACAAGAAGGCATCGACATAACATTTTTTGTTGGTTCATAAACAAACATTTTTACCATGAGGCTGATATACCCTTTCTTTGTTAAGAGCATTCATATCTTGTAGAACAGCTAATCAGATTGTATACTGTTTATCCCTCTGCTTGTTCTTATTCTTTTTTCTGTTTACTAGTCTTGTATGATTATGTGGAATTTTTCATTTACCAACAATGTTTGTTTTGTCTTTTGCAAGTGTAGGAGTGCCTACGACAAAGAGACTGAGTAGAAACCATAATCATGAGTTATGATGATGCATCTAGCAGTATGACTATCAAAACTGATGATGTGGGACCTTGGTCATATCTCAACCATGATGTGCTTTTGTTAGTTATGATGAAACTAGGAGTTGTTGATTTTGTTGCATTCAGTGGAGTTTGCAAGTTATGGAGATCAGTAGCACTCGGTAACTGGAAAAGATTTATGGTTTCCAAACCACCAATGCTGATGAATATCTTTGATAGTTTTGAAAATAAGGATTGGCAATGCTGCCTAGAGGACCATGAATGAAGAAAGTTCAAAACCACACTAACGCATTCTGCTGGAATGTGTTATCTTGGATTAAGTTGTGGTTATTTGGTCTTGATCAGGGAGGAAACCAAGGACTTTTGGCTTGTGAATCTTATCACTAGACATGAGCTTCATTTCCCTCCTGCCCCTTGGGTGTGTTCTTCTGAACCAGTCTGCTCGTTTATCCTTGTATTTTCACCTTCAATATCTAAATTGGTGTTTGTTATGTTAGTCAAGAAGCAAATATGGTTTTCTATAGCGGATGAGGGAGCATGGAATCGTGTCTCAACTTTCCACTTAAAGTTTTATAAGGATTTACATGCTTTTAAGGGGAAGATATATACTTTACACTCTCATAATTATCATTTATGTGAACTCACACTCAATCCTGAGCCAAAAGTGACGTTACTGAAAACCAAGCATCTTGTGTTAGATAAGGTTCTATTTTTCCCGCAGCTTGGCCTTGGAAGTTGTGGTGAAAACCTTTATATGATGGATCGCTCAATATATGATGATGTGATCAATGTTTATAAACTAGACTTTGGTGAAATGGAATGGGTGCCTTTTCAAGATACAGGAGAGGAACATGGTTTCTTTCTGAGCTACGCTTTTGATCATGTTGATGCTGTAAAACCAGAGTTGTGGGCTGACCCTTGGTCACACTACCCAAGATATGATGTTGGTAATGGAGATGGGCATGGTAGATATTTTCCTGAAAGTGAGGGGTGGTATTTCCCGCATGAATGTTTGAATGCTAATCTCTTAGATGAATCATCATGACTTTATACCACTCTTATTTTTCAATATGTTGAGAACAGTTGTTGATGAATTTGGTTTTTTCAATTTATGTTTTTGTTATCAAGTGCACATTCATGTGGCTAATGCATCTGGTTTAATTCATATCAAATTTTTAGTTTTATCTTTTAGCCTTTTTATGATTGAGATGATGGTGCCTTTTTATGGAGGGGGTGTTATAGTCCTTTTTTCTGATACCTGTTGAAAATCCTACAGATTATTAACATACCATGGTGAATGCCATCGATACCGTGGCTCTTCTCTAGAATTTCGTTTTTTTCATTGTGGTTCAGTTATAGCTTATTAGAGTCCGAAATAGGCTGAACAGCTATATTTTGCAACAAGAAAGTTTCCTTGTATGACAAGCTACCTGTTAGTGATTTTAGGTGACAATCACTAACAATAATTTTAGTGTAACCTGATCATTTTGATGTTTCTTTGTGTTCTTGGTTGAGGACTTTAAGTGCTTTAAGACTTTTGGCCTAATTTTGCTTTGTATGTATGCTCTTTTTATGCATGAGAGTTAGGTTGTCTGTTATTGAATCATCTATGCTTTTGTCTCTCATCTTGAATGTATGTGGTCCTTCGACTCAAATCTATCTTGCAGTATTTGTTAATTTCTTGAATTTTGGTCACAAACATATAGCTGTGTCTTGACATATCAAGGAGTGTCTACTTACTTGTGTAACCATCGTTAATAGTGTTTAAATGTGCCGACTTGTCCTTAAAATTTGAATTGACATGTTCTTTTATAGAGTTTATGATTTGAAAACAGAAAAGTCCGTCGAGTTCCATGCATAAGTATGTGTACCAACTTGCTCATAGTTATGGTTGTTATCAAATTATCTGGACGTAGGTGGAGCTTGATGCAGTTGCAAGCCAGTCACTTCAAGATAATAACTTTTGATTAAAGTCTAAAATTTGAATGCTTCTGTTAAATTTAAGAAGAGCTATATATTGTGGATTTTGCGATTATTGAGTATTATGATATGATGTCTAAATGGTTTAAAAATATGAAAGAAGTGTTTATATTTGTGGGAAGAACATAATATTTTGTGTCGAGTATTATGATATTGCTCCTATGATATTGGTGCCTGAATGGTTTAACTACTTAGTCTTGATTTCACAGGTGAGATTGTCTATATGAATAACTGAAAGTTTCATCTTTTTATGGTTTTCGAAATCATTTTATTCAAAATCATATTGCACTTTCAATACATTTATCTAAAACGATGATTTCTTTAGGATTTTGTGCCAAGTGTTTTTGTTGCTATGTCATTTTTAACATGATGGTACGGTCATTTTATATGTAATTTAGTTATACATGACAAATAGCTTTTTGATACACACTCATAATCAAGAAGCTACCAAGTCGGTGATAACAATTCTTTTTTTTTTTTTTTTTTTTTCCTTTGACATCTGATGTTTTAAAGAAGGTATTGAATAACAAAGCTTCAATAGATTTTTTGTGTGGTTTCATTTGTGTTAATCTATTACTATTACTATTATTTTATAAATTAGAGTATACAATCTCTTAGTAAATAAGATAAAAACTAAAATCATCTGATAGTTTATTTATTTATTTATTTATTTTTGCAAATACTATACTTCAATTAAAACTTTAGAAAAAATAGCAATGTACTTCAAAATAGGATGCTATAATAAACAACTCAATCTATATTGCTCCAAATGCATTGTCTATAGAAAAAAAAAATGAACAACTTTATATGAATAATGTAACTACAATTGAGTAGATTTGTCGAGAACCAGATACTCACGGGAGAAATAATTTAAAAGAAAGTGTCCAGATAATTCAAATACTTATTCCCCTGTTGCCTCTACATTCCTTTTTGGTAGGTACCTTCCGGCTCCTCTCCGTGAAGATAATATGAGATAGGTGTGTGTGGTTTGGTGGGCTTTAAATTTTGATTTTGGTAAGATATTTTGTCAGTCTCTTAATACATGCAATTAAATGAACCAGAAGAGTAAAATGTAAGTGATATTGTATGACTACCGATGAAAACGATTAATGTCCCAGACAAAAAAAAAAGGAATGGAAAAACAGTTTTTATGGCTTATAATAAAAAATATTAAAAAGGATAAGATGATTTTTGACAAAACTTCAAAAATGGTCCCTGTGGTTATTGAAAATATCAAGTTTAGTCCATAAGTTCAAAAAACCTCACAGATCGTCCCTGTGGTTTCAAAACTTTTAACATTTGGTCCTTTCGGCTCACTCCGTTACCATTTAGCCGTTAAGTCATGGGCATTTTTGTCATTTCATTACCCAGGGACCATTTATGAGGTTTTCTATTACTTTTTTTTAAATAAATAAATAAATTTAATATGCAAGGGTCCCACCTCTCTCTCTCTCTCTCTCTCTCTCTCTCTCTCTCTCTCTCTCTCTCTCTCTCTCTCTCTCGTTTATGCCAGATAACCAAAAGCATCAACTTCATCTTCATTTTATATCTGGTAACCAAAATCAAAACTTGGAAACTAAAAACCCAAGATTTGGAGGTGCTTAGATGGCTTGTACCTTGATTGGTATTCCCATGGAAAACCACTGCCACTCCATCACCCAGCTATATGTAATTTCTAGCTATGGACCATCGTATGACCTTTCTCCACAGTTAAATCAATTTGCTCGAATCTAAATAGAAAAAAGTGAACCCAGGATCAAATATTTCATATGGGTTTAAAATCCACCGACTCCATACTTACATCTGGATCTAAATTTGTTATTAGAGATTGCATTTTGTGTCTAAATCGTCGTACACGGAGGTTCCGAAGGGGAAGAGAAGGGGGGGATGGTGTTCGGTGGTGGGTTCGATGATGATGATGATGATGATGCTCATGGATGTTCAACAAGAAAAATAGATAGATACGTACCAAAAGCAAGCTCTTGATGTGTGTTTGGTTTATCTCATCTGATGCTGACAACAGTGGTAGCGAGGGAAGGAGGAGCAAAGCAGTTCAACAACAAGTGGGGGTGTTCGACTGTTGATGCTCGACAGGAAGAGCGAACAAATTGAGGGAGTCAGTTTTCCGGTGGCTCCCATTTTGGCTGTTAAGCCTTGTCGCCGGAGTTGTGGCTTCAAGAGATGCACTGATGGATCAAGAAACAACAGGGGTGTTTTTGGATATCTTATTGACGAGAAGGATCAAAAGGACCGGTTTCTACAGAGGTTTCCACAGACAGATAATTTGGATCTCAACCCGCCCCTAGATTTTCTAGGACGAAAATGGACATATGAGAGAGAGAGAGAGGTGGGACCCTTGCATATTAAATTTATTTATTTATTTAAAAAAAAGTAATAGAAAACCTCATAAATGGTCCCTGGGTAATGAAATGACAAAAATGTCCCTGACTTAACGGCTAAATGGTAACGGAGTGAGCCGAAAGGACCAAATGTTAAAAGTTTTGAAACCACAGGGACGATCTGTAAGGTTTTTTGAACTTAGGGACTAAACTTGATATTTTCAAAAACCACATGAACCATTTTTGAAATTTTGTCATGATTTTTTTTAGGACTATGGACCAGAAGTACAAACCAGGTCAAAGTCCAATACTAGGACCAAAGTTGTGAATTTTGGAAAGCCATACGGATCAAATATGTAATTTACTCCTTAGCTTAAAATTTAACGAAGACAAAATTCCCAAAACGCGGTATTCGCTATTCCCTTTTGCCACGCTATCTCACCCTCACTCTCGATCTTTTGATTCTCTTTCAAATCGGAGTTTATTTGATCGGGCGTCACTCAGGTTAGTTTAGACGATTTGGTTATCTTTATGTGTTTCATGAAATGCATTTTGAACCGTTTACTAATTTGAGTTTCGTTTGTTGTGATAAGTATTCATGTTACCTGAAATGTTTTGATTATGTCATCATTTGGTCTTTAAGTTTTTTTGATTATATATGATGGCTGATGATAGTTGGATAATTGATGTAGTGTTTCTTTTAATTGATTTAGGGTTTGTTTGAATTTGTTACTGTTGCTCCGGATTACAAGAAGCATAAACATAGGAAAAAGCCTTAGGGTAAAGAAAGATATCGCTGTAGTCAGAACTTTGTTTGGCTCATAAAGGAACATTTTTACCATGTGGCTGAATAGCTGATCTACTCTTTCTTTGTGAAGTAAACCGGTAATTAGATTGTATATGATGTAGTTTGTAATTATTTTGTGTTTGTTATCACATGCGGATCCTGTTCATTTTCGTTATTATTCTCTTTTACTGTTTACAAGTGTTGTAATATTACGTGCAATTTGTTTTGTCTATTGCAAGCTTAGGAATGGATATGACAAGGAGAGTGACTAGAAACCAGAATGATGATGATGCATCTAGCAGTGAGACTATCAAGACTGATGATGTGGGACCTTGGTCATATCTCAACCATGATCTGCTTTTATTAGTTATGATGCAACTGGGAGTCATCAATTTTGTTGCATTCAGTGGAGTTTGCAAATCATGGAGATCAGTAGCACTCAGTAACAGGAAAAGTTTTATGGCATCCAAACCACCAATGCTGATGAATATCTCTGATAGTATTAATAAGGATTGGCAATGCTGCCTAGAGGACCATGAACGAAGAAAGTTCAAAACCACACTAACGCATTCTGCTGGAATGTACTGTTGTGGATTTACTTGTGGTTACTTGATCTTGTTCAGGATAAAAACCAAGGACTTCTGGCTTGTGAATTTAATCACTAGACATGAACTTTTTTTCCCTCCTGCCCCTTGGGTGTCTGATTATGTATCAGGCGTCGCGTCTGTTCTTGTATTTTCACCTTCAATATCTAAATTGGTGTTTGTTATCTTAGCCCAGAAGCAAATATGGTTCTCTATAGCGGATGAGGGAGCATGGAATTGTGTTTCATCCACTTTTGACTTCAACTTTTATAAGGATTTACATGTTTTTAAGGGGAAGATATATACTTTAAACTCTAATAACGGTCATTTATGTGAACTCGTACTCAATCCTGAGCTTAGAGTGACGTTACTTGAAACCAACAATCTTCTGGATGATCTGAACATATTTTCCCCGCAGCTTGTAAGTTGTGGTGAAAACCTTTACATGATTTTGATGGAAGGATTATTCAGAGATGAGATCAATGTTTATAAACTAGACTTTGGTGAAATGGAATGGGTGCCTTTTCAAGATACAGGAGACGAACGTGGTTTCTATATGAGCCAAGTGGGTCATAGTGCTGCTGTGAAACCAGTGTTGTGGGCTGAGCCTTGGTCACACTACCCGAGATATGATGTTCCGAATGGAGGTGGACATGGCAGGTTTTTTCCTGCAGATGAGGTGTGGTATTTCACACATGAATGTTTGAATGTTAATCTCTTAGATGAGTCATCATGACTTATTACCTCTCTTATTTTTGTATATGTCGAGAACCATTGGTGGTGATTTTGGACTTTGCAGTTTATCTTCTCATTATCAGGGGCACAACTATTATTTATATTTATCTCCTGTGATATGGTGTCGTCTTTTGCTTTGAAATGTGTGGCTGATGCATATTGCTTAATTCATATCCAATTTTTGGTTTGATCTCTTAGCCTTTTTATGATTTAGATGATGGCGCTTTTTATGGGTGCGGTATTATAGTCATTTTCTTTGATACCTGCTAAAATTCTCTTCACTTTTAGAGCCCCTGAGATTATTAATGCTCCATGGTCAATTATAACTTATAGGAGAATTTTAAGACGAGTGTAAAAGTAGATACTATTTCTGTGCTTAAATCCAATTTTCTATCTTGATTAATAAATGTGCACTCATATCACTACAAAAAATATGTCATTTAGTGGCACACAAAATGTGCCACTAAAAACCCAAAATAATGCCACTAAAGGCTTCTTAGACAATCCGCGGCGCACATAATAACTGCCACTAGAAATGCTCTCACTGAAACTCTTTAGTGACACTTTTAGTTTTTATCGCTGCAGGTATTTAGGCTTTTAGTGACACTTTTTTATTTGTCACAGCGGAATAAAAGTTTTTTGTGGTACATATTTTGTGCCGTTGAATCCTCATTCAATTTAAAAGTTCATGCTACTTTTAGTTACACACTTTAAGACTTTAGTGACACTCTTTTATTTGCCATAATAATAAAAAATATTTTGTGGTACATTTGACGCTTGTAAATACTCATGAGATTTTATAATTTAGGCTACTTATATATACAAAATTTTTATCTATAATATAAAATAAATAAAAAAAATGATAAACTGTAGCATGTAGAAAATAGTAAAAATTTCATTGTTTTCATCAATATTTTTACCTTTTTGAATTAAATATGTCTAAATATGGAATTAAATACAATACTATCTTTGTCCCGTATTAATAGTCCATTTTTCTTTTTGGTTAACCTATCATAAAATTAAATACAATAAAAAGATAGAATTAAATGCAACAAAAAATAGAAGTATTTAATGTTTTCTTAATCTGTATGTTTTTTGTCCGTAAACAATAATTTTGAGACGGATAGAATATATATATATATATATATATATATATATATATATATATAAACCGAAATGGAGTAGTGATCTAAACCCGTACCCTATAGGGCCGCCCCTGCCTATAAATTAAAGCGATAATGACTTGAAAATGTAATAAACTTTCGACTTTATTCACATGTAATCACTAAACTTTTTTCATTATCTATTTGTCACTGAACTATTGAAACTACTCATATGTTACCCTTATAACCTGTAACAGCCGGTTATAAGGGTAAAATGCTAACAATTTTAATAGTTTAGTGGCAAATAGATAATGAAAAAAAGTTTAGTGACTAAATGTCAACAAAGTTGAAAGTTCGTTTCCCTCTCAAATTATCTTAATATTATACCCCGAAAAAGGTATATAAAAAAAAGGAAAAACGAAACCAATATTATATGTATAAGTTTTATGTTATAAAACTATACAATATTATATGTATAAAAATTATCCTAATATTTGTATGAATTTTGTGTTATAAAATTATGCAACATATAAATTGACATACATTAAACCATATATGTTGTTTATAAAAGAATAGATACATACATTGATACATTATATATGTTGTTATACTTCATGTATTGACATACATCATATTAGTATATTTACTATTAAAAAAGATATTGAAATTTTCATATTACACACAACATATATTTAGAATTATTTTTAATATTATTACTCTTTTTAATTTTTCTTATGTAACTTGTGTTAACATATACATACATAAAGTTGAAAACATACATACAGTCAAACACATACATACGGTCAAATATATAGATACATAAATGGTTCATATTATATTACAGTTTCAAAAGTAACATCGTATGTAAAAAGTTATTATAGGAATTATCCCTCGCTAGTTAGAAATTTTTTATTTTAATTTTTTTTCGTTTTAACGATTGTATTTTAAAAATAAAATGGTATAGTATTAAATTGTCTGTGAGTTTAAAGCGTCTTATTTTCATTTAAGAAGAAAAAACGATTAAGAAAAATATGATATTTTTACTTTAAACATACACAAAATAGCTTTTCTTGACCAGTTTTATACAGGAAACACACAGAGTCAAATATAAACTGAATCTGTCCAACGGACTAACCAACATCTGAGAGAGGAAAAGAAGTTGATTCTTTAATGAAACTAAGCGGCAACATCAATTTTAAATCTGTTATCAATAACTATTGGATTACATTAAGGATGTCGTCTTTATAAAGATTTCAAATTAACTTCAATCAGCTCAAACATGAAGTTGAGCATCGATATTCCGATAGAATCAAAACACCCTATTGGTAGCCAATAATGTTAGATTAGGTGTCTAAGGTCAAAACTAAATTGATATAACTTTATGAACTAAAAACAACATATTTTTTGGGTAGCCCTTAATAACTAGAAATAATTAGGAACAACTTAAGGAGCGTGATGAAACAATTCGTTTTTTATATCTTTTTCGGGATATAATATTAGGATAATTTGAGAGGGAAACGAACTTTCAACTTTTTTTACATTTCATCACTAAACTTTTTTTCGTTATCTATTGCCACTGAACTATTGAAATTGTTCGAATTTTACGCTTATGACCGGTTGTTACCGGTCATAAAGGTAAAATGTGAACAATTTCAATAGTTAAGTGATAAATAAATAACGAAAAAAAGTTTAGCGAGTAAATGTGAACAAAATAAAAAATCCATTACCTTTCCGGTCATTATCCCTAAATTAAAAGGTTTTGGAATTTGGATATTGATAAGTGCTTATAGAAAATGGCTTTTTGAAACTCTTTAAAACCCTTCGAAACACAGTTTTTCATAACTTATTAAGGTAAATTACATTAATACCCCAAAACCTATCCCTCGTTCACAGTCCCCTCGTCCAAAGCAGACTCCACGCTTCTTCTTCACGAGAAGTCGACAGTTGCAATTTATCTCCCACCCTTCACCACACCTCCAATCAGCGGCGCACCAGCTACAGTCTTGCCTTCTCCAATCTCCTGGTAAGTCACTTTCTTTTTGCTTTTCGGATTTGATGACGCAGTTGCAATTAGTTGTTCGATTAGTGTCTAATTAGTGTTTAAAGCACATCAGTTAATCTGAATCCTGGCTGAATTCCTGGTCTGGTATCCAATTCCTGTCAACATTTGGTTTGGTATCTATTTCTTGTCTGAAATTCTGTCAAGATCGATGTAGGGCTTGTTATTGATTTTATTCTTGCTGTGTTGTTACAAGTGTATGCTTATGTACGATTTCTGTGTTAATATTGTGTAATATCTATGTGTTTTATGTTGTTCATTATGTGCAACCCGTGAAAATTGGTTGATGACAATCTGTTGCAAGGTTTCTGATCAACTAGATCAATTAAGATGATATTTTCAAGAAAAGTGGTAAATAGATGCTACTGATAATAAGTAATAAAAATACAATCTTGATCCATTAATACCTTCGTTTCAGGGTGATTAGATGTTACCCCAGAACAGACCAATCCAAATGGTGTGTTGGCAATCTATCAATGATGTCGACTTGTGCTCCTTCATGTGCATTCAGCATCTATTAGTTTATTCTTAACCGTAATTTTACATCAAAAAACTGATTCATATTAGCTTTAAAGATAACGCATTAACACTAGTTGAGAACAAGTAATAAAGTTATTATATGAATACATGATTTATATGAATTTTGTATTTTGCTTCTGATTACAAGAAACATTGAGATATGAAAAAACATTTTTACCATGTGGCTAAATACTTGATCTACCCTTTCTTTATTAATAGCATTCATCTGTAGAACTGCTAATTAGATTTTATATGCTGTAGTCTGTAGATATTTTGTGTTTGTTTTCATATGCAGATTCTGTTAATTTATGTGCACGTTTTCTCTTTGTTTACAAGTTTTGTATGATTATGTGCAATTTGCATTTTACCAAAGAATGTTTATTTTGTCTTTTGCAAGCTTAGGAATGACTATGACTAGAAACCAGAATGAAGATGGCGCATCTAGCAGTAAGACTATCAAGACTGATGATGTGGGATCTTGGTCATACCTCAATCATGATGTGCTTTTATTAGTTATGATGCAACTGGGAGTCATCGATTTTCTTGCATTTAGTGGTGTTTGTAAGTCATGGAGATCAGTAGCACTCAGTAACAGGAAAAGTTTTATGGCATCCAAACCACCAATGCTGATGTGGATCCCTCCCCGTAGTAATAATAAGGATAAGAAATTCTGCCTAGAGGACTATAAAAGAAGAAAGTTCAAAACCGCACTAACACATTCTGCTGGAATGTACTGTATTGGATTAACTTGTGGATACTTGATCTTGTTCAGGATAAAAACAAAGGACTTCTGGCTTGTGAATCCTATCACTAGACGTGAACTTAATTTCCCTCCCGCTCCTGATGATTACATCACTTCCGTTCTTGTCTTTTCACCTTCAATATCTAAGTTTGTGCTTGTTATGTTAGCAAAGAAGCAAATATGGTTTTCTATAGAGGATGAGGGAGCATGGAATTGTGTTTCCTCCACTTTCGACTTCACCTATTATAAGGATTTACATGTTTTTAAGGGGAAGATATATACTTTAAACTCTTATAATTATCATTTATGTGAACTCACACTCAATCCTGAGCCCAGAGTGACGTTACTCGAAACCAAGATTCTTCTGGATGAGCCCGAGCACGAGTCAGACATATTTTTTCCACAGCTTGTAAGTTGCGGTGAAAACCTTTATGTGACGGTAAGCTCAGCATATGCAGATGTGATCAGTGTTTATAAACTAGACTCTGGCAAAATGGAATGGGTTCCTTTTCAAGATACAGGAGAGGAACATGGTTTCTTTATGAGTCAAGCGGGTCATAGTGCTGCTGTTAAACCAGAGTTGTGGGTCGAGCCTTGGTCACAGTACCCGAGATATTATGTTACTAATGGAGGTGGACATGGCAGGTTTTTTCCTGCAGATGAGTGGTGGTATTTCCCACATGATTGTTTGAATGTTAATCTCTTAGATGAGTCATCATGACATGTTATCACTCTAACCTTTTTTGCATTTGTTGAGAACCATATCGATAGTGAATTTGGATTTTGCGATTTACGTTTTTGTTTTAATCCTCGTCCTTTGCTTTGAGATGTGTGGCTAATGCATATGGTTTAATTTATATACAATTTTCAGTTTTATCTCTTTGCTTTTTTATGATTGAGATGATGGTGCCTTTTTATGGGTGCGGTATTATAATCATTTCCTTTGATATCTGCTAAAATTCTCTTCACTTTTAGAACCCCTTAGATTATTAATGCACCATGGTCAATGCCAACCACGGCTAGTCACTAGAATTTCTTCCTTTTTATTGTAGTTTAGACATAACGTATTGGAGAATTTGAAGTTAAGTGTAAAAGTAGATGTTGTTTTGGTGCTTACATCCAATTTGGTTTGGTATGTGACTTTTGGATTGGGTCGTACCTAAAACAACTTAGTAAACTAGATTGTTGATTGGTTTCTTTTCAAAAATGAGAACCTAATTTGTCTCCAAATTGTTAAAAATTATATTAATTGTCATCGTACAATGAGTGAGATGGCAAACGGGCAACAAACTGTGCCGCTAAGCCTTTTTGAATGGTAAAGCTAATTCTTTTAAAGACTACATCCGAAGATCTAGGGGATATAACATTACTATACATGATTCGTTGTACTCTTTTAAGAAGCTCTACCGCATCCGGTGCGAGGAAACCAAACGTATCAAATGCAAATGGTATGAACACGTGTTGATTTTCCAGGCATGATCTCTCATGTTTGGTGACTTTGCTTGTGACTGCTTTTAAAGCAGCATGTCCCGCTGTGAAACCCCCAGCCCTCAGGCCCACGAGAGGGGATATCCCTGTAAGATCCACACATGCGTGTTTCCCTCCGACCCATCCAAAAATCAAAATGTCAGTCGGTCTGAGGGTGGACCTTCCTTCTGTTGGGTCAGTCAAGAAATTAACAGGTGCCTCTTTCTTAGCGGAAACCCCGGCACGCTTAAATATGTCAAACAAGACATCCCTAACCATATCGTGCCTGTATTTGAACCCCGGGAGTTCTTTACAGTGAACTGCATGCTCCCCAAAGGAGTCCAAACATGCCTTGCGACACACAGGACATATCTCGTCAGTTGGGAAAATGGGAATCATGAGTCGATATTTGAGAATAGTATGATACTCCACGGGAGACATGTGTTGGCCAAGCCCATCTATAGGGATAGCCAGAAGACAATATATATGCATTTAATATATATATATATATATATATATATATATATATATATATATATATATATATATGCATTTAATGAGATATATTTAAAAAAGTCCATATATTGTCAATTTATTAAGACAAAATTGGAAAAATAGTCCCTGTATTTTTGTCGAAAATTGTCACTTTGGTCCAAAATAAGTTTTTGTTGTAGTTTTGGTCTGATTTTTTTTTTGTTTGAATATTTAAAATGACAGATTTTCCCTTCGTATTTTCTTTTTCCATATTTTTAATCACTTTAACATTTTTCTAATTTAAAAAAAAAAAAAGACAAAAAGAAACCATCTGATCCGTATCCCACCTACTCAACCCATATCTTTCAACACCTATACCTTCTTCCCTTTCATCTCTGTTGCCTTCACTACTGGACGATCGTCAGAGCAGTGGCCTTCACTTCCCTACCCCCACCTATTGATCACCACCGGTGTTTTGCGCAGACAATGAGTTTGAAGAGGCGGTGACGACACAACGCCAGATAATGTTAGGGTTTCACCATGTTTGTCAAGTTACGACGCTAGATAATGCTAGGGTTTTTGAGTTATAATATTGGTTAACGGTTGCCATCTTCGGTATGTGTTATTCGTCGGATTCAAATCTACATCGTCAAACCTCTTTCGTCACCAACCTCCTTGTTACAAAATCTAGAACAATATTTCTTCATCTTTCACGATCCGGGGAGAAGGTGTTGCTCCTGAAAACGTCAAGATGGTGGTGCTCTAGCGATAATGGCAGTTCTGGTAAGATGGTGGTGGTCTGATAGGTAGTGATGGTCGTGACAGGAGTCAAAGTGGTCAATTTATTAAAGAGTGAGGTGGTTGGGTGGATTAGTAGGAGGGTAGATATAATTTTTTTTGTTTTTTTTTTAATTAGAAAAGTTGAAAAGTAAATAACATAAATCAAAAAAATAAAACATCAAGGGCATAATCGTCATTTTATTTTCTTTTCAAAAAAAATTTGGACCAGAACCGCAAGAAAAGTAACTTTTTAGACTAGTAGTGCTAATCCAAAACTTTTTGGACAAACCTGACAACTTTCAACAAACCACAAGGACCACATTTGCAATTTTGTCGTTTATTAATGATAATAACTTGTGGTTTCTTTTAACATAAAATGACAAAAGTCATAGGATTTCTTGCATTTAACCCAACAATTTTTCTTTTGCTCCTTAACCTCTTTTCTTGTTGATTATGAAAATAATAAGAACCCTTTATTTTGTTTCATCGAAATAAGAAGAACATCGTTGTAATCCTTATGGGTGGACGAAGCCAACATAACGTTTTTTGTTAGTTCATAAACGAACTTGTAAGATTATGTTTACAAGAAGGCATCGACATATGAAGGCTTTGCCAAATGTTAAATTGGAGGTTATTGTGGCTACTACATGGATGATTTGGAGATTTCGAAACTCGCAAGTCTTTGAAGGAGACACAACTCGAATGAGCAAGAACTCCATTTTTTATTCTATTATTCTTTACACTTTTTCTTTGTTGTATAACCGAGCTTCCAATTTTGATATAAATTGGAATGCTTTGATGATTTGCCCCTTGTAAATGTATTTTTATTTCTCTTTAGCAATTCGCTAGAGCGTGTCTATAAAATTTGCAGCCGTTTAAGAAAAAAAAAGAGGCATCAACATAACGTTTTTTGTTAGTTCATAAACGAACATTTTTACCATGAGGTTGATATACCCTTTCTTTGTTAAGAGCATTCATCTCTTGAAGACACCTTATAAATAATCCCAAACAAAGACGTATGGTAGCATTTGGTATGGGATACATGCTTAGACATTACATAACAAGTCTCTTTTAACTTGCGTTTGGTATGAGACAACATGAACAAGATAAAATAATGGTGATATTGGTTCTAAATGTGATCTTGTGAACCAGGCTAATTACATAATAAAAACATTTTGCATGCCTTAAGCTTTGATGTTAGTTATGAATGCATAATTACACTTGAGATACATTATTCATGGAAGGAAATATCTCACCAACACCACCCAATATGGTGATAAATGATGAATTCTATGGGGAGATTAAAGTTTGCCTCGAATTCATTCCAAATCTTAGTCATTTTGCTTGTCATCAACGAGCATGGTCTTTGTTTGCCTCGTCTCTCTCTCTCTCTCTCTCTCTCTCTCTCTCTCTCTCTCGTGATGAGTGAGGTTTTTGTTTGTCAAAGACCCGATAGCAAGGAGAGGAGTTAAAAGCTGATGATTTTTTTTGCGAGGTCGGGTGGGTTTTTCTATTTTTTTTTTATGAAAAATTAAATATCTTCTTACTACTCATATAAAATGATGACATGTGAAATCTAATAATAATTTTGCTTAATCTTTTAAATTGATTTTGACAATTGTATGAGTAGGAGGATAAGTAGGAAAAAAAATAAGATAATATTTGATCTCTCTTTTTTTATTATTAGAATATGTAAATAGGTAAAAGGAAAAAAGAAACAAAATATTAAAAAGGGTAAGATGATCTTTTCCTATGGATCAGGGACCACAAGTGCAACAAATACAAGGACAGACAAGTCAAAGTCCAATATAAGGACCAAAGTTATGAATTAGGTTAAATCATATGGGGACTAAATAATTAATAAAGTCCAATATAAGGACCAAAGTTATGAATTAGGGAAAATCATAGGGGGACTAAATGATTAATTTACTCCTTAGTTTAGTATACCAAAGACAAAATTCGCATACAAAAACATCCCTGGCACACAAACCCCAAACCATTCGCTCGGTTCATTCGCTGTTTCCCTTTGTTTTCGAAAGGGACTCTGTTTCCTTTATCACGCATCTAAGTTTTAACCCTAGTTCTGTTGATTTTTTTGGCAAATCGGAGTTCATTTGATTGGGAAACGTCACTTAGGTTGGTTTAGTTGATTTGATTATCTTTTTATGTTTCATGAAATACATTCTGTATCGTTAACCAATTTGAATTTCGTTTGTTGTGTTGAGTGTCCATGTTACTTGAATTGTTTTGATGATCATTTGGTTTTTAAGCTTTTTTGATCAATATGGGTTATGATTGTTGGATAATTGATGTTTTAGCTTCATGTGGTTCTGATTACAGAAGGCATCGACATAACATTTTTTGTTGGTTCATAAACGAACATTTTTACCATAAGGCTGATATACCCTTTCTTGTAGAACAGCTAATCAGATTGTATATACTGTTCATCCCTTTGCTTGTTTTTATCCTTTTTTCTGTTTACCAATCTTATATTATGTGGAAATTTTCATTTACCAACAATGTCTGTTTTGTCTATTGCAAGTGTAGGAGTGGCTACGACAAGGAGACTGAGTAGAAACCATAATCATGAGTTATGATGATGAATCTAGCAGTATGACTATCAAAACTGATGATGTGGGACCTTGGTCGTATCTCAACCATGATGTGCTTTCGTTAGTTATGATGAAACTGGGAGTTGTTGATTTTGTTGCATTCAGTGGAGTTTGCAAGTCATGGAGATCTGTAGCACTCGGTAACTGGAGAAGATTTATGGTTTCCAAACCACCAATGCTGATGAATATCTCTGATAGTGTTAATAAGGATTGGCAATTCTGCCTAGAGGACCATGAACGAAGAAAGTTCAAAACCACACTAACGCATTCTACTGGAATGTGCAATTGTGGATTTACTTGTGGTTACTTGATCTTGTTGAGGATTAAAACCAATAAGGACTTCTGGCTTGTGAATCCAATCACTAGACATGAACTTTTTTTCCCTCCTGCCCCTTGGGAGTTTAATTATGTATTAGGCTTCACTTCCGTTCTTGTATTTTCACCTTCAATATCTAAATTGGTGTTTGTTATCTTAGCCAAGGAGCAAATATGCTTTTCTATAGCGGATGAGGGAGCATGGAATTGTGTCTCCACTTTTGACTTTCAGTTTTATAAGGATCTACATGTTTTTAAGGGGAAGATATATACTTTAAACTATAAGAATTATCATTTATGTGAACTCACACTCAATCTTGAGCCCAAAGTGACGTTACTCAAAACCAAGCATCTTGTGTTAGATAAGGATCTATTTTTCCCGCAGCTTGGAAGTTGTGGTGAAAACCTTTATATGATGGATTGCTCAATATGTGATGATGTGATCAATGTTTATAAACTAGACTTTGGTGAAATGGAATGGGTGCCTTTTCAAGATACAGGAGAGGAACATGGTTTCTTTGTGGGCTACGTTTTTGATCATATTGATGCTGTAAAACCAGAGTTGTGGGCTGACCCTTGGTCACACTACCCAAGATATGATGTTGGTAATGGAGGTGGACATGGTAGATATTTTCCTGAAAGTGAGGGGTGGTATTTCCCGCATGAATGTTTGAATGTTAATCTCTTAGACGAGTCATGACTTTTTACCACTCTTATGATCTATTGATCTTTGCATATGTTGGTACATTTGGTTTTTGCAATTTGTGTTTTTGTTATCAAGTACACATTCATATCTTTTATGTGATCTGGTGCCCTTTGCTTTGAAATGTGTGGCTAATGCATCTTGTTTAACTCATACATTGTTTTTGGTTTTATCTTTTAGCCTTTTTATGATTGAGATGATGGTGCCTTTTTATGGATGGGGTGTTATAGTCCTTTTTTCTGATACCTGCTGAAAATCCTAGAGATTATTAACATACCATATGGTGAATGCCATCAATACCATGTCCCTTCACTAGAATGCCATTTTTGTGATTTTGTCATTGTGGTTCAGCTATAGCTTATTAGAGTCCGAAGAGGCTGAACAACTATATTTTGCAACAAGAAAGTTTCCTTGTATGACAAGCTACTTGTTAGTGATTTTAGGTGACAGTCACTAACAATAGTTTTAGTGTCATCCGATCATTTTGGTGTTTCTTTGTGTTCTTGGTTGAGGACTTTAAGTGTTTTAAGACTTTTGGCCTAATTTTGCTTTGTATGTATGTTCTTTTTATGCATGGGAGTTAGGTTGTCTGTTAAAATGCCTTTTTTTTTTTTTTTTTTTTTTTTTTTTTTTTTATTTTCCGAAAGGAACTATTGAATCTATGCTTTGGTCTCTCATCTTGAATGTATGTGGTCCTTCAACTCAAAACTATCTCGTAGTATTCGTTAATTTTTTGAATATTGGTCACAAACATACAACTGTGTCTTGATATATCAAGGAGTGCCTACTTATTTGTGTAACCATCGTTAATAGTGTTTAAATGTGCTGACTTGTCCTTAAGAATTGAATTGACATGTTCTTTTATACAGTTTATGATTTGAAAAGAGAAAAGTATGTTGAGTACTTGAGTTCCATGCATAAGTATGTGTACAAACTTGCTCATAGCTATGGTTGTTATCAAATTATCTGGACGTACTTTCGAAAACGAAGGGATATCTTGATTTAAACAACAGACTGAACGTGAGGTAATGCCCTTGACACGTCGTGGTTACTAGAGTATATGCCATGATAAAGGATAACAAAAATAATGTATCTTGGTCAAGCTTTCGTAACCTATATAGATATTCCTTAATTAGCCTATTTTTGTGTACCAATTAACGTTTATATCTCATACCTTAATTAAGCTTATTTTTGCAGTTGTGTTGTCCATTTTTTTCAAAAATAGAAATAGTGTTTATCTTGTCCATATTGGGGTTGTTCCCGATTAATTTGTTGTGTTTTTGGGGCACCTCAACCACTCGCTGGTGATTTTTTACATTAACCAGTTTAACATCAAGTTTCAATTTTGACCTCTGGTTACAAATTTTAATTTGGGAAAATATCGAATGTTCTTGATTTAATTGGAAAAAATAAAATATAAGTAGTTAACCGGAAAATTTCTCAAAGTAAAATGATATTCTTTTTGTAGTTTTCCATTTTTTATTTGGCCAACGTATTTGATGTTTCAACCGTGTTTACCCATAAGCCTACTTTAAAGTTGAAAATCAACATCTTTGACGCTTTTGCCCTTATTGATACTTAGTGTTAGCTGTCATTTTTATGTAGGCAAATTACTCAAGTTTTCCAAAAAAAACAAAATTTGGTTATGTTTTAAATTCATTTGTTCTAATTTCGGGAAAACAAATTCTTATCATATGAAACAAGCAAGGAACATTAGAGTTATAACTAGGGTGTCTAATAAGAGTAAAACTTTGTTTCCTTTTCTGTTCGTTAAGTTATGTCTGAATAAAGTGTTGTATCAAATAAATGATGAGATGAAATTTACTCTTTGCAGGCATATGAGGTGGAGCCTGATGCAGTTGCAAGCCAGTCACTTCAAGATGATAACTTTTTATTAAAGTATAATATTCGAATGCTTTTGTTAAATTTAAGAAGGGTTATATATTGTGGATTTTGTGATTATTGAGTATTATGATATGATGTCTAAATGGTTTAAATATATGAAAGAAGTGTTTATATTTGTGGGAAGAACATGCTATTTTGTGTCGAGTATTATGATATTGCTCCTATGATATTGGTGCCTGAATGGTTTAACTACTTAGTCTTGATTTCACAGGTGAGATTGTCTATATGAATAACTGAAAGTTTCATCTTTTTATGGTTTTCGAAATCATTTTATTCAAAATCATATTGCACTTTCAATACATTTATCTAAAACGATGATTTCTTTAGGATTTTGTGCCAAGTGTTTTTGTTGCTATGTCATTTTTAACATGATGGTACGGTCATTTTATATGTAATTTAGTTATACATGACAAATAGCTTTTTGATACACTCTCATAATCAAGAAGCTACCAAGTCGGTGATAACAATTCTTTTTTTTTTTTTTTTTTTCCTTTGACATCTGATGTTTTAAAGAAGGTATTGAATAACAAAGCTTCAATAGATTTTTTGTGTGGTTTCATTTGTGTTAATCTATTACTATTATTATTATTTTAAAAATTAGAGTATACAATCTCTTAGTAAATAAGATAAAAACTAAAATCATCTGGTAGTTTGTTTGTTTGTTTGTTTGTTTTTTTTTTTGCAAATACTATACTTCAATTAAAACTTTAGAGAAAAGTAGCAATGTACTTCAAAATAGGATGCTATAATAAACAACTCAATCTATATTGCTCCAAATGCAATGTCTATAAAAAAAATGAACAACTTTATATGAATAATATAACTATAATTGAGTATATTTATTGAGAATCAGATGCTCCCGGGAGAAATAAATTTAAAAGAAAATGCCCAGATAATTCAAATACTTATTCCCCTATTGCCTCTACATTCCTTTTTGGCAGGTACCTTCCGTCTCCTCTCCGTGAAGATAACATAAGATAGGTGTGCGTGGTTTGGTGGAGGTGATATTGTAAAACGTGAGTAAAACGTGAGTGATATTGTATGACGACCGATGAAAATGATTAATGTCACAGACAAAAAAAAAAGAACGGAAAAACAGTTTTTATGGCTTATAATAAAAAATATTAAAAAGGGTAAGATGATTTTTTTAGGACTATGGACCACAAGTCCAAACCAAGTCAAAGTCCAATAGTAGGACCAAAGTTGTGAAATTTGGAAAGCCATGGGATCAAATATGTAATTTACTCCTTATATGTAATTTACTCCTTAGTTCAGTTTAATTTAACGAACACAAAATTCGCAGACAAAATTAAAAGAGCCTAGCACACGAACTCCCAAAACATTCGTGCGGTATTCGCTATTCCCTTTTGCCACGCTATCTCACCCTCACCCTGGATCTTTTGATTCTCTTTCAAATCGGAGTTTATTTGATCGGGCGTCAGTCAGGTTAGTTTAGACGATTTGGTTATCTTTATGTGTTTCATGAAATGCATTTTGAACTGTTTACTAATTTGAGTTTCGTTTGTTGTGATAAGTATTCATGTTACCTGAAATGTTTTGATTGTGTGATTATTTGGTCTTTTAAGTTTTTTTGATTATATATGATGTCTTATGATAGTTGGATAATTGATATAGTGTTTCTTATAAGTGATATAGGGTTTGTTTGAATTTGGTATTGTTGCTTCGGATTACAAGAAGCATAAACACAGGAAAAAGCCTTAGGGTAAAGAAAGATATCGCTGTAGTCAGAACCTTCTTTTTGGTTCATAAAGGAACATTTTTACCATGTGGCTGAATAGCTGATCTACCCTTTCTTGTTAAGAGCATTTATCATTGTAGAACTGCTAATTACATTGTATATGATGTAGTCTGTAATTATTTTGTGTTTGTTATTACTTGCGGATCCTGTTCATTTTTGTGCTTGTTTTATTTGTGTTTGTTATCACTTGCGGATCCTGTTCATTTTTGTGATTGTTTTCTCTTTTTCTGTTTACAAGCGTTGTAAGACTACGTGCAGTTTGCATTTTACCAAGAATGTTTATTTTGTCTTTTGCAAGCTTAGGAATGGATATGACAAGGAGAGAGACTAGAAACCATAATGATGATGATGCATCTAACAGCAAGACTATCAAGACTGATGATGTGCGATTTTGGTCATACCTCAATCATGACATGCTTTTATTAGTTATGATGAAACTGGGGGTCATCGATTTTGTTGCTTTTAGTGGTGTCTGCAAGTCATGGAGATCAGTAGCACTCAGTAACAGGAAAAGTTTTATGGCATCCAAACCACCAATGCTGATGAATATCTCTGATAGTATTAATAAGGATTGGCAATGCTGCCTAGAGGACCATGAACGAAGAAAGTTCAAAACCACACTAACGCATTCTGCTGGAATGTACTGTTGTGGATTTACTTGTGGTTACTTGATCTTGTTCAGGATAAAAACCAAGGACTTCCGGCTTGTGAATCCATTCACTAGTCATGAACTTTTTTCCCTCCTGCCCCTTGGGAGACTGATTATGTATCAGGCATTGCTTCTGTCCTTGTATTTTCACCTTCAATATCTAAATTGGTGTTTGTTATGTTAGCCAAGAAGCAAATATGGTTTTCTATAGAGGATGAGGGAGCATGGAATTGTGTCTCCACTTTCGACTTCACCTTTTATAAGGATTTACATGTTTCTAAGGGGAAGATATATACTTTAAACTATAAGAATTATCATTTATGTGAACTCACATTCAATCCTGAGCTCAGAGTGACAGTGACAATACTGGAAACCAACAATCTTCTGTATGATCGGAACATATTTTCCCTGCAACTTGTATGTTGTGGTGAAAACCTTTACATGTTTTTGAAGGAAGGATTATTCAAAGACGACTTCAATGTTTATAAACTAGACTTTGGTGAAATGGAATGGGTGCCTTTTCAAGATACAGGAAACAAACATGGTTTCTTTATCAGCCAAGCGGGTCATAGTGCTGCTGTGAAACCAGAGTTGTGGGCTGAGCCTTGGTCACAGTACCCGAGAAATTATGTTGCTAATGAAGGTGGACATGTCAGGGTTTTTCCTGCAAACGACGGGTGGTATTTCCCTCATGAATGTTTGAATGTCAATCTCTTAGATGAGTCATCATGACTTATTATCTCTCTTATTTTTGCATATGTCAGGAACCATTGGTGGTGAATTTGGATTTTGCAATTTATGTTCTCATTATCAGGGGCACAACTATCATTTATATCTATCTCCCTTTTATGTGATATGCTGTAGTCCTTTGCTTTGAAATGTGTGGCTAATGCATATGGCTTAATTCATATCCAATTTTTGATTTTATCTCTTAGCCTTTTTATGATTGAGATGATGGCGCCTTTTTATCGGTGCAGTATTATAGTCATTTCCTTTGGTACCTGCTAAAATTCTCTTCACTTTTAGAGCCCCTGAGATTATTAATGCACCATGGTCAATTATAACTTATAGGAGAATTTGAAGATAAGTGTAAAAGTAGATACTATTTTGGTGCTCAAATCCAATTTTCTATATTGATTAATAAATGTGCACAAGTTCAAGCTCATATCATTGAAGAATGTAACATCGCGGCTATTTGGACCAACAAAATTAAAAGTATTAACATGATGGCTCTCTCTGTTCATGTAATCTACATGTAAACACAAGAACTTGCAATTTACCCGTATTTCTTTGTCTATGACAGAAAGGGTTGTTCACTTTTTGATTTGATTATAGTATTATACCGTTTGGATATTTAGACTTTTTGGATTGTTTGGACATAAAACGAATTAATAAAGCAGATTGTTGATCCGCTTGGTTACAAAAATGAGACCCCGAATAGTAGAAATTAAGAAAAAATAACAATTTTCTTTTATATGTATTTAATGGGAAATATTAGGAAAGTCTCTATTTTCAATTCTCATTTTATTAATGATAAAGTCATGGTTTTATTTATTTAACCTAAAATAACAAAAGTAATAGTAATTGTTTTTGCATTCAACTGAACAATTATTATTTTCTCTCATTAATCTCTTTTCGAATTGATTACAAAAAATAAATGAACCCTTAATATTGTTTGACAGGAAGAATAACAGAAAGATAGCAAACTGATCAAATAAACAAGAACAAATTCAAGGTTGAATGCTTTATAATTTCTTGTATAAAAGTGCGAATTACAAACCGGCATTTTAGAGAAGGGAACTAATGGTTACCCCTCCTACCCAAGTTAATGATTAGTCGATCCTTCATATCATAAAAATATTATCTCTCTAACGTAATCATTATTCGTACATTCACCACAACATATAATACTCTCAAAAAATGATGTAATAACAAATTTCATCATCGCCCAACACCTATCCAGCTACTTATTCACTTTCTTTTTGTGAGAATAAACCTTCCAAGGCTTGGGCACAATGGGCTAGGTAGAAGTAAATGTCTGTTCTTTATCAATGCCGGCGTGTTGAAGATTTGGCTTGTCCTAAGCCTAAAGCTACGGAAAGATGCATGTATAATGAAAGTGTCCTGCTCGGTTTCTTTTGAAACGGTTTGGTTGTCCCATTGAACAAGCCATTATTCAACTTGGGAATCCTTTTTTGTTGATTGTGCTTGTAGCCAAATCCTTAAGTGGGTTAGGGTTGTTGGTTAGGTCCATTTCAAGCCTGAGGGAAGGGATGGTTTGGCCTCGTGATTTCCAATAGCACGTTTTAGGAGTGAAATGTGGAAGACACGATGGATTTTTGAAGAATCTGGTAATTGTAGGCGAATGAAGATATTACAACATATTGAAGATTTCAAAGTTATCAAGAGTTTAATATAGTGTTTCTTCTGCATCACTTATTCTTGTACAGGTTTGATCTTTCTACGTTAACATAAGTAAATATCATACAAATATTAAAGTTTTAAAAGTTTTGTAACATTTTGCTATGTTAGCAAGTTATGTTGTAAACTTCAAATTAGCTTAATAATATAAAGAAGTCTTTGAAACAATTTTCTAGAGTTTTTAACATCAGCATTATAGTTTAAAAAAATATTTACCGGTTTTTATAAATCTATTTACCAAAAATGGATAAGAATGTATTATTAATAAATAAATAAAATAAAAAAGGCCCCAAATTTCTTCACTTCTCCCTTCCTTCCGCCATCATTGCACGTCGGTGATCCTCTCCACCCATCATCTGTTGAACACGAGTCTTTATATGGGAAACAATAATACTTTTATTAAGACCACTTAAGAAGAACTTACACTTTGAGAGACTACTACACTTTGATTTCTTTGAGTGTTTCTTGGATACTTGGATGTTGGGATTGTTTGGAGCAAATGAGCTACACACCTAGTTATATGCCTCTAAGGAAGTTTCTAGATACTAGTATACAGTTACTACTTTCTAGATAATTCTAGAACCATATATCATACTCTATAAGCTTCCATATATTTCTAGAATGTTCTACCATGTTCTAGAGAAGTCTATGACTTCCTAATGTCTTCTAGGATGTTCCTAAACCTTCCAGGGTCTTCCATGTCGTTCTAGAGTATTCTAGAGTCTTTTGATGTATTCTAGAGTCTTCCATAATGCTCTAGAATCTTCCAGAGCATTCTGCAACAAGCTAACTTCTTCTAGATAATAATATTGGTTCTACTGGGCTAGTGATGACCTTTTAGCACTCCCCTTCAACACTAGCCCCCATTCTTTGTACCATATTGACCTAACAACGAAACCCCTCATATTTTCCAGCACTCAACCCTTTGTGAGCTTCATATGCTACTTGATCATCAGTCTTTATATGTCGCATCTCAATATCTTCCTTTATAACTATCTCTCAGCTACATGCTTTGTTTTTCCTAAGTTATTGCAGCCGTTGCTTTGTACTTTATTTCCTTAGTTGACAATGATACTGTTGGTTGTCTTTTGTTGCACCATAATATTGTTCCTGGCCCTATTGAACTATCTTGTATAGTTTCGTCTGTCTCCCTTTGGCAAACTTATTAGCATGTGGGTTGTCCCTTTTGCAAGCCTTGGAAAATTCATGCAATATTAACATGTTATGAGGTGATCCCTTATTAATCTGCTTATCACGATTAAATGCCGCTCGAGTGAAGGATGTTACATCCGATTTATGACTTATATCAAAGTCTTTTAAACCTATATTCTTGTTAGATTCATGTCTATATAGATATAGTTATATAAGCAGGGTTTGAAGGACTTAGGACTGATAGCCCGCTTTAATTCATGTTCCTTGTTTGGTTGTGGACTTAGAGTATCCGGTTATCTGTCCGAGTGTCGTTGAAGTCCTAGTTATATATTATGTATATCTGTTTAGATATTAAAACTCTTACTCCAGTTCAACGCCTTTGGGTAGCAAAGGTACCTAGATAACCTCTCAAGTAAACTATAATAGGTATAGTTTAGAGATCAACAATAACTTTTATGAGGAGAAACTAGCTAAATCAATATTCTAAAACATATACTTTTAGTAAAAAGAAACGTATATAGAAATCAAAACACGAGATACATCCTCATGATGCGGATTTCACCGTTGTCGAGTTGGTAACCAGAGTCTCCTGGAGGGAGAGCGGGCATTGTGTGTATAGATCTATATGGGACACACCATCCCACATCCTGACTGCTAGCTACAGTCCCGGCAGACCAAGCCAAGGGGTGACAAATGTCACATCTATTCTGACGCCAGCAGGTCGTCGTGTTTACATCCGTCAATCAGTATGGTTACGAGTATCTTCACATTTACCTTATAATTCATGGCCTTAAGGTAATTAGTATCACGGTAGTTTCTACATATAAAACTACAGTACTATAATTGTAACATCCGGATTCCCAGGTATCTTAAATTATGTATTTTATTGAGTTTTGGAGAGAGACTCGGCGAGTAGGCGCTCAGACTCGCCGAGTAGAGTCGTGAATCTCCATCCGGGTTAATGACCGGACTCGGCGAGTCCATACGTGGACTCGGCGAGTCCACGCTGTTTAATGAAACCCTAATTTCTTGGGTTTGGGACCTATTTAAAGGCCCTTATGGCCTTCAATGGCGGCCACCAGATCATAGAGAGAAACCCTAGAGTGCTTGAGCGTTTTGAGAGAGAAAGGAAGCCATTCTTGACCTTGGAAGTGTTGTTTAGCAAGAAGAAGGAGGTACTAGCCAAGAGGAAGCATAGGAGGTTGCTATTCTGTGGATTTGGAGCTAAGATCTTCACATTTGAGGTAGTAATTCGACTCTCCTTCTGTTCTTATGATGATCATATGGATTTAGGGTTTCTTAGACCCTTTGTTGGTTAGATTTGATGTCCAAATAGCCCCTTCTGGTGATAAGGCTTTGGATCTGGATCCATAGAGGTCCAGAGAGCCTTATTCATCAAGCTTTATGAAGAACAATAGAGGTCATGGCCTTGGGTTAAGGTATTTGGGGCTAAATCATCATATATGGTCATATAAATGTTGCTTGTGCATCAAGATCGAGACTTTACGTGATTATAGTGGTTGGGAAGGCCAGATCTATGGATTAGAGGAACAGATCTGACCTCAGGAGGTCATTTGAGTTGGTGCATGACATGAACTCGCCGAGTCCAAGGGCAGACTCGGCGAGTAGGGTTAGGGTTTCCCGTGAATCACTCAGTGAGTGACTTGCCGAGTTGGGGGAATGACTCAGTGAGTCAGAGGGGGAATAGAGGACTCGAGTTCACGACTGAACTCGCCGAGTCACATTTGTGCACTCGGCGAGTCGGGTCAAAAGTTGGACCGTTGACTTTTATTGACTTTTAGGGTTTGGTCAACGTTAGGGTCTTTGAGCCATGAGAGGGGTAAAATGGTCTTTTACCCTTCTGAGAGTACTAAGAGGAGGAATAGTCTAGCCTTGAGAGATGTATTGATTCAGAGTGTTTATTTCATATGATTAGGCGGAGGCTAGACCCGACTTTACAGAGTTCGAGCTTTACCGAGTTACCCGAGGTGAGTCTTCCCACTATACTTTACCTAGAGTGGTAATTAGAGCTATGAGACAGAGTATTGTGTATGCTTTTGCATGATGTGATTTCTATGTGTTATATGCTATGTATGTTACAGAGTTTTCAGAGTTAGGACCGGAAGGTCCACAGAGTTAGGGTCAGAGGACCCATAGAGTTAGGGCCAGAGGGCCCACAGAGTTATGGGACTGGGGGGTCCCACATAGACACTTTGACCAGAGTGTCAAACAGAGTTATAGTCTCGAGTGGCTAATATGTGTTATGTGTGGTATTTTGGGGAACTCACTAAGCATTTATGCTTACAGTGTTGTGTTATGTGTCTCAGGTACCAGCGAGGATCGCGGGAAGGCGCCGGCTTGATCAGTACACACGCAGGAAGATTTTATTATGATCTTGGGATATGATGTTATGTGATACAATGGTGTTTTTATAACGATTATGAATGAAAATGTGTTTTATAAAATGTGAAAAATTGTTTTGAAAATTTGGGTGTTACAAGTTGGTATCAGAGCCTTGGTTTGAGGGATTCGGATTCATCTTCGGGCGTATCTGAACTCAAACTGAGGATTTGAGAGAAATTTTGATGACTAAAAACTTTTTAAAAGAGTAAAAAGAGTTTTGAGATAAACAGAGCAGAGCCGTGTGTACGATCAGCCAGCGCCCGAACGGTGATTTCCCAAAATACCCTTGTAATTAGTGTTATGAGATATATTATGTTATGATATATGATGAGTTATGCTATGCATGCTAGAGTAGACTAGGCATTCTTAGGACTAGAGTGGCCTGATATGTGATGCCCTAGTCTAGGAGTTTTGCTGCTAGGGATACTTGAGAGTGTTTAGATAGCAGCGAGGAGTTTATGAGAGAGCCGCTAGTGAGTAGCATATGGTTAAAGAGAGTAGAGTACTTGGGACTTGGGATCCAAGGAGGAGGACTTAGAGTGGATGCTGATGCGGTGTGGACGGTAGTATAGGGCCCGTACTACTGAAGACACCGGAGCAGTGCGCACCCTAAGTAAGAATCCATTGGGTACTAAGGAGCAAGTAGGGTGGAGTTATCGAGTGCGAGTATACTCCAGCGAGTCCCTGATATTTATTATGTTGTATTTCAGAGACATCATGGTTGGGACACGCCACACACCAGAGAGCAGCGGTACTAGTGATGAGGAGATCCGTAGGATCATTCATGAGGAGGTGGCTGCGGCCATCAGGGCAGAGATACCAGAGATGTTCGGGTCTATCAAGACCACACTGATAGAGACATTTGACGAGAGATACGCTGCTCTTTCTGAGGCTGCGGTTGCTGCGGCCACTGCAGCTATAGCTGCGACTAGGCCGCAGGGTGGTGATGCGTTGCTGTTTCGTGAGTTCAGCAACACAAAACCACCGTAGTTTGATGGGACCCAGGACCCGATTGCAGCGATGAGGTGGATATCAGACATTGAGGGATGTTTCTTTACTTGCTCATCTCCAGAGAATTTGAGAGTCTGGTTCGCGTTGAACCAGCTTCGCTTGGGAGCGAAGGACTGGTGGAAGTTTGTGACGGCGCACTATTCGCCTACTGAGCTTGTTGCAGTGACCTGGGAGAGGTTCACTGCTATGTTCCGAGAAGAGTACGTTCCCCCGGTAGAGAGGGAGCGTTTGGCCCAGGAGTTTTTGACCCTTAAGCAGGGTACAGAGTCTGTTACAGTGATCACCAGGATGTTCCATGAGCGGGCGATGTTCTGCCCAGAGCACGTATCCTCCGAGCAGGCACGTATGAGCCGATATCTGAGCATTTTGAGGAGGGATATACGAGAGTTCGTGGCGAACTCGACGTACCGGACATTTTCCAAGCTTCAGGCAAATGCCCGGAAGAGGGAGATAGAGCTGGAGACTCAGGCTAGGGAGGAGGCGGAGTCTCAGGGTAGGGATCGGCGACCGGCACAGTCTCAGTCGGCAGCCAAGCGGGCCAAGCCCGCTGATTCGAGATCAGGGAGCCAGAGGGGCCGCACTTGTGGCAAGTGCGGAAAGAGTCATGATGGAGTGTGCAGAGCAGGGTCTTGCTACAAATGTGGCAAGGAGGGGCATATGGCCAAGGATTGCCCCAAGGGGTTTGCAGTCTGTTTTCACTGAAACCAGACCGGACACCGGAAGGCCGAGTGTCCGCAGTTACGAGGGTCAGCTCAGGGAGCTTCTCAGGGATCTGCCCCTGCTGCTGTTCGAGCTACAGAGAGTCGGCCGGCGAAGGCCGAGGCGCCGAAGGCCCGCGGGAGAGCCTTCCAGTTGACAACGGAGGAGGTCCGCGCAGCACCCGATGTAGTAGCTGGTACATTTCTTGTGTGTTCTGTACCTGCCTTGGTGTTATTTGACTCGGGTGCGAATCGGTCTTTTGTGTCACTAGCGTTTAGTCAGCACATCAGTACCCAGCGTGAGGCGTTGAGTCGACCTCTACGAGTTTCCATAGCTGACGAGCGAGCGGTGTATGCTACTGATGTGATTCGAGGATGTGTACTCAAGATCTTCGGTGTCGAGTTTCCGATAGATCTGGTCCCAATTGCTATGGGGGACGTATGTGTCATAGTGGGCATGGATTGGTTGAGCCGTTTCGGAGCTGTGATTGACTGTCAGCGACAGTTGATGACGATACGCTACCCTAGTGGGGGAGTACTTACGGTGTACGGCGAGGGTTCCCGTTCTGGGTCAGCATTTTGTTCGGCCGCTAGAGCGAGGCAGAGTTTACAGCAGGGCTGTAGTGGGTTTGTGGCTTATGTGGTGGATACGAGAGTAGATGCAGAGAGACCGAGGTCGATCGGTGAGGTCCCGATAGTGCGCGAGTTCCCGGATGTTTTCCCCGAGGAGTTGCCGGGTGTGCCTCCCGAGAGGCAGGTAGAGTTCCGTATTGATTTGGTTCCGGGGGCAGCGCCTATCGCCAAGGCGCCCTATCGCCTTGCGCCACCAGAGATGCAGGAGTTATCCTCGCAGCTTCAGGAGCTGCTGGGGAAGGGGTTTATACGGCCGAGTAGCTCACCGTGGGGAGCGCTGATCCTTTTTGTCAAGAAAAAGGATGGTTCACACCGGATGTGCATTGATTACCGGGAGCTGAACAAACTGACGGTCAAGAACCGTTACCCCTTACCGAGGATCGACGACTTATTGATCAGTTGAATGGAGCGTCTTGGTTTTCCAAGATCGACTTGAGGTCTGGATATCATCAGATGAGAGTACGAGATGAGGATATTGATTTCTGGTTACGAGAGGTCTAGTTCCTAGGGCACCTCGTTAACCAGAATGGGATATTGGTCGACCCGGCCAAGATTGAGGCAGTTATGAGTTGGGAGGTGCCGAGATCCCCCACCGAGATCAGGAGTTTCTTAGGGTTGGCTGGCTATTATCGGAGATTTATCAAGGATTTCTCCAAGATCGCCGTGCCACTCACCAGGTTGACCCGGAAGGGTGTTGCTTTTTCATGGGGACCAGAGCAGCAGGCCTCATTCGAGACACTTCGCCAGAGACTGTGCGAAGCCCCAGTGTTAGCCCTTCCGGAGGGGATGGAGGACTTTGTGGTGTATTGTGACGCATCGATATCGGGGCTGGGAGCGGTGCTGATGCAGAGAGGGCATGTGATAGTATACGCATCGAGGCAGCTGAAGCCTCACGAGACGAGGTATCCCACCCACGATCTGGAGTTGGGGGCTGTAGTGTTCGCCCTCAAGATCTGGCGTCACTATCTGTATGGGGTTCGGTGTACCATATACACGGACCACAAGAGCTTGAAGTACTTGATGGATCAACCCAACCTGAATATGCGCCAGAGGAGATGGTTGGACGTGGTAAAGGATTACGATTGTGAGATCCTGTACCACCCGGGCAAGGCTAACGTTGTAGCCGATGCCCTGAGTCGTAGGGCGGAGAGCGCCCTGATACGGGACGTTTGTATGAGATTGACAGTGAGACTCCGGTGTTGGACACCATCCGAGGGGCCCAGGCTGAGGCCGTGAGACCGGAGAACCGCAAGAGAGAGCGGGTTATCGGATATGTATCAGAGTTTGTTACCGATAGCAGAGGGCTTATGACCTTCCAGGGTCGGATCTGGGTGCCATTTGTGGGTGGGGCACGTACCATATTGATGGAGGAGGCACACCGATCTAGGTTTTCGATCCATCCCGGGGCCACTAAGATGTATTTGGACCTGAGAAGAGATTATTAGTAGCCCTATATGAAGAGGGATGTAGCATGGGTTGTTGAGAGGTGCTTGACCTGTCGCAGGGTTAAGGCCGAGCACCAGAGGCCGCATGGTAAGTTGCAGCCGTTAGAGGTTCCCGAGTGGAAGTGGGAACAGATTACCATGGATTTTATCACCAAATTGCCAAGGACTGCGAGGGGCGTCGATGCAATTTGGGTGATTGTGGACAGGTTGACGAAGAGCGCTCACTTCCTTGCTATCAGTGAGAGCTCCTCCGCTGAGAGGTTGGCAGAGTTGTACGTGAGGGAGGTGGTATCACGGCATGGAGTGCCGATCTCGATCGTCTCAGATCGAGATGTGCGTTTCACTTCCAGATTCTGGAAGAAGTTTCATGAGGAGTTGGGTACGAGGCTGCATTTTAGTACTGCATACCACCCCCAGACAGATGGGCAGAGTGAGCGGACGATTCAGACGTTCGAGGACATGCTTCGGGCATGTGTGTTGGATTTCGGAGGGAGTTGGGACACATACTTGCCCTTGGCTGAGTTTTCCTATAACAACAGCCATCATTCGAGCATCGGTATGCCACCCTTTGAGCTGTTGTATGGGAGGAGGTGTCGGACTCCTATTTGCTGGGGTGAGGTCGGGCAGCGTGTGATGGGTAGTACAGAGATAGTACTCCAGACGACTGAGCAGATTCAGCAGGTCAGACAGAGGTTGTTGACCGCTCAGAGCCGCCAGAAGAGTTATGCGGACAGACGTCGCTCGGAGCTTGAGTTCCAGGTTGGCGATTTAGTACTCCTGAAGGTATCTCCTTGGAAGGGGGTGATCCGATTCAGGAAGAGGGGTAAGTTGGGACCTCGGTATATTGGTCCTTTCAGGGTGACTGCCAGGGTGGGTAGGGTAGCGTATCGTTTGGAGCTACCTACGGAGTTGAGCCAGATTCACGATACCTTCCACGTGTCTCAGTTGAGGAAGTGTATCGCTGATGAGTCGGCAGTGGTTCCGTTAGAGGACATTCAGGTAGATGCGAGCCTGAATTATGTTGAGAGACCGGTTGCGATTGTGGATCGAAGGATCAAGACTTTGAGAAACAAGGAGGTGTCATTGGTTCAAGTCCAGTGGCAACATCGGAAAGGTTCTGAAATGACCTGGGAGCCGGAGTTAGAGATGTGCGAGCAGTATCCAGAGTTATTTGTGGAGTGAGACTTCGAGGGCGAAGTCTGATTCTAGTGGGGGAGAATTGTAACATCCGGATTCCCAGGTATCTTAAATTATGTATTTTATTGAGTTTTGGAGAGAGACTCGGCGAGTAGGCGCTCAGACTCGCCGAGTAGAGTCGCGAATCTCCATCCGGGTTAATGACCGGACTCGGCGAGTCCATACGTGGACTCGGCGAGTCCACGCTGTTTAATGAAACCCTAATTTCTTGGGTTTGGGACCTATTTAAAGGCCCTTATGGCCTTCAATGGCGGCCACCAGACCATAGAGAGAAACCCTAGAGTGCTTGAGCGTTTTGAGAGAGAAAGGAAGCCATTCTTGACCTTGGAAGTGTTGTTTAGCAAGAAGAAGGAGGTACTAGCCAAGAGGAAGCATAGGAGGTTGCTATTCTGTGGATTTGGAGCTAAGATCTTCACATTTGAGGTAGTAATTCGACTCTCCTTCTGTTCTTATGATGATCATATGGATTTAGGGTTTCTTAGACCCTTTGTTGGTTAGATTTGATGTCCAAATAGCCCCTTCTGGTGATAAGGCTTTGGATCTGGATCCATAGAGGTCCAGAGAGCCTTATTCATCAAGCTTTATGAAGAACAATAGAGGTCATGGCCTTGGGTTAAGGTATTTGGGGCTAAATCATCATATATGGTCATATAAATGTTGCTTGTGCATCAAGATCGAGACTTTACGTGATTATAGTGGTTGGGAAGGCCAGATCTATGGATTAGAGGAACAGATCTGACCTCAGGAGGTCATTTGAGTTGGTGCATGACATGAACTCGCCGAGTCCAAGGGCCCGTGAATCACTCAGTGAGTGACTTGCCGAGTTGGGGGAATGACTCAGTGAGTCAGAGGGGGAATAGAGGACTTGAGTTCACGACTGAACTCGCCGAGTCACATTTGTGCACTCGGCGAGTCGGGTCAAAAGTTGGACCGTTGACTTTTATTGACTTTTAGGGTTTGGTCAACGTTAGGGTCTTTGAGCCATGAGAGGGGTAAAATGGTCTTTTACCCTTCTGAGAGTACTAAGAGTAGGAATAGTCTAGCCTTGAGAGATGTATTGATTCAGAGTGTTTATTTCATATGATTAGGCGGAGGCTAGACCCGACTTTACAGAGTTCGAGCTTTACCGAGTTACCCGAGGTGAGTCTTCTCACTATACTTTACCTAGAGTGGTAATTAGAGCTATGAGACAGAGTATTGTGTATGCTTTTGCATGATGTGATTTCTATGTGTTATATGCTATGTATGTTACAGAGTTTTCAGAGTTAGGACCGGAAGGTCCACAGAGTTAGGGTCAGAGGACCCATAGAGTTAGGGCCAGAGGGCCCACAGAGTTATGGGACTGGGGGGGTCCCACATAGACACTTTGACCAGAGTGTCAAACAGAGTTATAGTCTCGAGTGGCTAATATGTGTTATGTGTGGTATTTTGGGGAACTCACTAAGCATTTATGCTTACAGTGTTGTGTTATGTGTCTCAGGTACCAGCGAGGATCGCGGGAAGGCGCCGGCTTGATCAGTACACACGCGGGGAGATTTTATCATGATCTTGGGATATGATGTTATGTGATACAATGGTATTTTTATAACGATTATGAATGAAAACGTGTTTTATAAAATGTGAAAAATTGTTTTGAAAATTTGGGTGTTACAATAATATTTTCCCTAATACATTAAACTTATAACGTTTTGACATAAAACGATAATGTAAAACTATACTTAGATAACGATAGTAACATTTGGGAAAAATGCTCTTTAAACACAAAACAGTTGGGTCTTGGTAGAAGACTGCTCATTTCCTTTAAACACAAAACAGTCGGGTCTTGGTAGAAGACTACTCATTTCCTTTAAACACAAAACAGTCGGGTCTCGATAGAAGACTGCTTTTAGTAGAGAACCTCATTCTTTTAAACATGAAACAGTCGAGTCTTGGTAGAAGACTACTTTATTTAGAAGATATAGGATTTTCTAGAAGGAATTCAAATACTCTATAAACTTTTATCACCATCATCTAACGAGATTATTTTGAGGAAAAACATGTATTTATATCAATGTCATTAAAATACTTATGAACTCACCAACATTAAAATGCTGATAAACTCTTTCAAAATAACTTGTATTCTCAGGTCGCCAGTAGACAGGTACACTCCGGGAGCTTTTGCGAAGTCAGCCTTGTACCGAGCTGCACCTTATGTTATTCTCTATATCTACTTTTGATGTTATTGCTAAATGTAACCTATATAAAAACTTATATTATTAATGCAATGGTTGTTATACTTTGATTACTATACTGCATGTGTTGTGATACTTGACATGACGTCCTCCACCCCAGAACATATGAGGATTTTACCATACATTTGAGGATTTTACCATACATTTTGAATGAAATCATACTAAAATACCAAAAAAAAATTATAAGATGGTGTTGAGTAAGTTTACGGTTTTTATATATCGAGAGAGGACCACATATTAAAAGAAATTACATAAAGAACCAAACCTGATCAGCAAACTCAAGCAACAACAGGTCTTTAAATCCCAAAAATGCAAAATAGGTAACCATTAAACATACATGGTGAAAAGGAATAACATCCAAAAGATAATGATGGTATTTGAGAATCATTTTATAGAAAAGGTACGTAGAACAAAAACCAGCAAACGTTTAAGAGTATTAATAGAAATTTACCTCATGGTAGTCATCAAAATCATTATGAAGATGTAAGGCACTTTGAAATTAGGAAATAAGGATATTATGGCATAGATATGTTCTTGCCAATGTGATGCTAGTGTTAGGTTAGTTTGTGATATCTCTTCGATTTACTTGTTCTCTTTAAAATATATGTTATCACACCACCAACCAAATGAGCTTAACAATACAAATATTTATAGTTAGTTTTATCCGGTGTAAGAAGAAACAAAAACATATTGCCATATTTGAATTTATGGTATAAAGTTGAATTTGACTGCTAACAGTAGAAGAGAGCCAGATGTATCAAGATTTGTATTTCAATTTGGATCTATAGCAAATCTTAAACCTAGTCATATTCAATATCCTAATAGTCATACACATATGCAAGTGTAAATGTCGATTTGAAATTGATTTAACAAAGACGATTCAACTAACATCAAAATCCTAAAATCAATAATTACAAGGAGCTAAAACATACATCTGAACATGTGTCTTTGAAAGGAGGAGATATGACATGACATGCAACTACGATGTGTAGAAGGAAGAGGCTCGTTTAGTGATGTGAAGAGATTGATTTGGTTTTAGGTATTTAACCTATGGATTGAGGTGGCTCCTATAGAAACTCATCGGCCGTTAACCTCCAGATGTGGGTTTTGAATGGAAAAAGGAGAGGAAATGGATTGAAGAGAAAGAACCAAAAGTGATGAAAATGATGAAAGGGGATGAGGTAAACCTAAGCATAGATGGTGATGGTGGTGATAAATGCTTGTAATCATTGCTAAGGTAGAGTTTGATTAGGGTTGCTCTAGCAGAGGGTGATGAATATTAGCGATAGCTGGTCGAAGGCCAAAAAAATCAACGAACGATTAAGTAGAGATGAATGTTGGTGTAGTGTTGGATTTGATTAAGGAAAATGGGGAATGCAATTTGAATCAGTCAACCCAATTTGAATGAGTCTTGCATCAAGTAGTTTTAGTAAAAATATGTGGAATACCTAGTTGAATGGTTGAATGAGCTGCCATGATGGGTTGGGTTGGGTGATAAATGGGTTGACTTGTTTAATTAAATGGATTGAAAATGACTACATAACCCAACCTGTTTAGGAAACGGGTTGAGAATTCCCAACCCAACCCAACCTTTTTTGTAAATAGGTTGAAATCGGATTGACCTGCTTATTGTTTATTCAACCCAACCTATTTACTAAACATGTTAAACCTAACTTGACCTATTTAAAATTTAACAAAAAAAAACTCCTTAAAAATCAAAAAATTGCATAAAAAAATTACATACAATTTAAAAGCTATAATAATTGTTCAGGTTTGAAAATTATAAAACAATAACTTTATAGGTCTATAACAAAAACACAAATAAGTTTTTACAACCATAACATTATGAATATTTAATTTCTAAATTATACGCAACTCGACTATCACTTTTACCAACTCGAATTCCAATAATGGTTGCTGACCCATAGTTTTTGATAAATAAAAGATAATAAAATATAATGATCAATTGAATAATAATATTAAATAAATATTTAAAAATTTTAAACGGGATTGTAAACAAGTTACGAATTTCAACCCTACCCCAATCCTTTTAACTAAACGGGTTTCACGGATTAACTCATTTAATTAAATGGGTTCAAAATGTGAACATAACCTACTATTTATTAGGTTGGGTTGGGATTGCCACCCTAGGGTATATTACAGTCCGCTATTCACTTTTCCATATATATATATATATATATATATATATATATATATATATATATATATATATATATATATATATATATATATACTAGTAAGATACTCGCGCGATGCAGCGGCGCAGATAGTTCCTTCCAACGGATAGTTTCCTTGCAGTGATTAATTTGTTTTTGGTGCAAGATAGTTCATTTCGGTCTATTATAGATTGTTTGGTGTAGATTGTTCCTTTTGGCAAATAGATTCTAGCAAGGTGCATCGTCGCGGTTGGCGGTGAATTGTCTCTAGTAATGTGCATAACTACATAATATGACGGACAACGAATAGTTTCTTTTCGGGTGTCATCAATTTTTTTGGTACTTAATATATGATTATCTGGTAGATGTGTGCAAAAAATGAAACTGGAAAAAATATCGAAAAACGATTTGTTTTAAAAAAACATTATTTTTTTTTTGTACGAACCAAGACACGCTTTGACAGCACAATCTAAAAATCGAGTATTTTAATGTATGTATTTTCAAAATAAACCCTGTAAATTGTCTATCTATTTTTAAAGTATTTTTTATCCATACGGTTTTTACTCCATATATTTTAGATAAAACTATATCTGTATGCAATTTTTATAAAAGATTAGTTATTTTGTTGTTATATTTTAATATTTTAAGTCCATTTTGTTGTTATACATGCAGCGACGAAAGTTGGTTTCATTCCGAAAAATATTTTCCATAAAACAATTACTTTTTCGGTTAATAGTTTTTGATTGTCGATTAATTTTCTTTCAGAGTTATGGTATGTTCTAAATAGCACGCATCAAATTAAAAAATATCATTAGCGTTTAATTAATTTTAGTAATTTAAGGTGTTGTTTTGCGTCAAATATAAAAAAGTTTAACAACTATTTTATCATAGTTTACTCAAACTTACGTATTTAACAAATATTTTATCTATCTAAATATCACATTGTATATTGAGCTGACTTTAATTTTTACCTATTTAAATTTTAAAACAAATATAAACAAATACGTATATGTATTTAGCAAAAAAAAAAAAAAAAAAAAAAAAAAGAAAAGAAAATTTCTAACAGTTACATTTAGTAGTACAAAGAAAAACTACAACAAAATAAAATTATAAAAAGTTAAAAACCAACTATGTAACAAAGTAAAAAGTGTAATTGAATTTGTTATTTTGTTATATTACAAGGATCATTTATGTAATTCACTGTTAAAATGAAAAGGGCCATTAATTTTTTTATATTACCAAGATTTATTTAGATGATATTAAGAAATAAATTTTGTTATTATCGAGAAAGGAAATGAATAGTTGTTGTGCCTTTGTCATTTATATTATCGAGAAAGGAAATGAACAGTTTGAAATATATTATAAACTTTGTAATTTAAAATTCAAAAAGAAATGATTGATTAATAGTACATGTCATTACGGAAAAAACTACACATTAAACTTTTACAAAGTTACGTAAATATATTTTTCGTTATTTTTATAGATTTGTTTTATTTAGATATGCTCAATATAAAATGTAAAGGATTTGTATTAAAGTTTGCTTAATTATTTTCGAAAAAAATTAAAGCAACCACTAATTGACTAATTTTTTTTTAGTTAATTTGTTAGAACTTTTTATTCTCTTACTCTATGTGCATGGTGACGTTTGATTCATTTTACCAAGGCAAAGAAATAACAATCTTTATTAGCCACCCTTATTTTTATCCAACTTTAAGTTTAGAAAAGATGGATGATTTAGTATTTGTAAAATTTTTGTTGTAGTTAGAATAAATAAAAGTAAGAACATAGTCCATGAGTACTAAATGTAAAACAATTGCAAGATATCTCATACACATTACACGCCTTTTTTATAAACACACTTTTGTGGGAGTATATCCAAATGCATACATTCTGCTGAAGGAAAGAATGAAAACATGTATATTACAATTAATTAAGACTTAAATTGAAAAATATTCATTCATGTTTCACTTAAAACAAAATTACAAACTCGGATCCATGCAGAAATACACAAACTCGGATTAGAACTATTTTGCTATGTATATGGGTCATACAAATGGAACACAAAGCGGATGCAAAAAAATAGATCATGACCGACAAAGCATAGAGTTACATGCTACCAAAACATCAAGGGTGTACACATCTTTTTTCAGCTTCTAGAAATATCCAAGAAGCTCCTGCAGATCACTATGTGCCCCCGTAAAACTGAACAAAAAGCCTTCTCTTGGATATAGGGTGAAACTCTTACCAAAAGCAAATCATTTATAAGCTAATCTCGATAAATCGACCTTAAAAGCAAAAAATATAAAGAAGTTGTAAGAAAAAAGCTAGTAAAATCCAATATTTGAGAACACAAATGTGTAAAACATGAATTTGTATCAACTTAAAAACGTCTCTTAGGAATCATAGATTTTAGAACACAAATAAGTAAAAAAAAAAAACAGAAATGAAACAGAAATATTAACCTAAAAGAACTTGTAGACACTAAAACAAAACCTTTGACGTGATTCATGATCATTACTTGAACTCCACCCCTAATTTTCTCCTGTAAAAGGTCCAAAACAGCAAATTAAAACATAGATACAGTTAAACACACACAGTTAATATCGAAAGCTACTCAAATCAAAGTCTTACTTGGAACATATCGGTACCTAGGGTTTCGTGGTTGTCGTGGGCTGTGGTGGCTAAGAGTGGCGGCGGTGCAGATCTAGGGCTTACAGGTACCGCCGAGAATCGGTGGTGTTTAGCAACAGTGTTTGACTGTGCGGATGTACCCGATCGTGATGGTGATAGCGATAACGACCTAGGGTTTCGAAAGCCGGAAATAGGTGGTGGTGTTCAGCGGCTACGTCGTCAGCATGGGTGGTCGTGATGAAGGTAGTTCGCATGCGGCGCATTAGGGTGTCTCGCAGGTGGTGCACAAAGGTGGCTCGCTGGTGGCGTTGCTAGCTGAAGATGGTGGCGGCAATGGTGGGAACTCTTTGTGTTTATAGAGATTATGTTAGAGAGAGAGTTTATAAGGATGTGGAATTGATTTTGGGTTTATGCTTTGTTGCCATGGAAGAGGAGGCCAAAGGAATGGCCGATGTTATGTATATATAGTGTCATATACATATTCTTGATTGGTCAATAATATTTCACAATCACCATCAATTTTTAATCACAACCATTCAAATAAATCTAATCCATCAAAATCAATCTCAGACTTTAGTCTTAAAAATCTGTGGTTTCTTATTATGTATGTATTATAAAGTAATATATATATATATATATATATATATATATATATATATAATATTTGGATGCAAAGTTTCAAATACAATTTACATTCGACTTCGTCATGCATGCTCAACCGTTTGATTTTTGTTTTGCTCATTGTAAATTGTTTTGATTTTAGATATGTTATTCTTATTTCGAATCTTCAACACCGATAAAATATCACGTGGGGGGTAGACATTATTGTTTTGTAATTTATAGCAAAAATATTCATAGATTATCAATTTTAGCCACCAAAATCCCAAGTGATTAAGGCCGCATGCGATTTACCTATATTACCTACGAATTTACTATAATGGAATATGAAATGGACCCATTTTCAACCAATGGTGCTAAAGTATATAAATCATAAAATTTGAAAATAACTCTCATTTTCACACTTTCAAGTTGATGAAATCCTTTTAACTCTCTTTAATGGCTCAAGAACAATATTTTCTCGAAAACTTTGTAAGTTATGTAAATATTTTATTTTTTATTCGTCTTTTAATAGGTTTTACGCATGTAGGATATGTTTATATATGATTTGTGGTTAAAAATGGAAGTGTTCGAATTATTTACAGGAAATCGCACGTAACCGAGGTTAAATAATATGTAACATATTTTAAATCACAAATGAATGTACAAGTCATTGATGCATACGTCCTACATTGCATTAGTGACTTGTACATTTGAAAAAAATTAAAATTTCAGATGAATAAAGTGGAAATCACAAATGGCTCCCGATTTTATACAGAAGTTCAAAAAATAGGGTTTTTTATACCTACTGAACACTAAGGGGGTGTTTGATTTCATTTTGGGTCTGGTCAGAGCTTTTACCTGACTCGGACCAGGCCGTTTGATACCAAGGTTTATACTCTTCCTCGGTCAGTTGATGGGTAGTGAATGGCCTGACTGGGTCCTCGAAAAAAATAACGCTGACTCGGACCTTTGCATCAATTTCACATATTTTCCCTTTAACGAGACTTCACTCTAGCGCCTCCCAAGAACGACTTCATTAGGCAAAAATGCAAAAGGCCAAACCGTTGAAGAAGGCTTCTATAGTTTTTGGGTTTTAATGTTTGATCTATAGAAATTACAATATATTTATTAAAACATAAAGTAAAGATAAGGAAAATCGAAACTTGGGAATTGTGATTTGTAATTTGGGAATTCTTGATTGATCGACTCTTTCATAATCCTCTCTTTATATTTGACTTTATATATGCTTGAATATAATAAATCAATGCGCTTTTTAACAAAAACAAAAGTCTTGGAAACCCTCATTGCTAACCATGGAAAGAAAGAGAAGATTCTTTCAGCTTTGATTAAAAGCAGCCATGAAAACTGTTTCGTGCTTGTTATTTTTTGCTTCTCAAGAAACACAGATGTTTCTGACTCACCGACTTCTACTAACGAGATGTTGCTTGGCTTTTCTATTGCGACTACCACATAACTAGGTGCCATTTTCTTGAAGCTAAATCCACAAATCCTAGATGGATTTCCAGAGGTACAAAGATGTTAAGTCATCATAGAAGCTTATCTAACGAAAGAAAAAGAATCGGTGAAATCTGGATCTTGAAAGCTTAAAAGATGAATGTACAGAAAGATGGAAGGATGTAGAAGTTGACTAGTCAAAATACAAAAATCTTAAAGATAAAGAAAAGAGAGATTGTACTTTAAAAGAAACTTGGGTTTATTTGACGTATTATTTTTTTAGCACAATTACATTTGAGATACTAAAATACAAAACTTTTAATGAAAAATATTATTATAAATATAATTTTTTTATTAAAAGTACAATGATATTGATGTCTTTATTGGTGTTAAAAATAGATGAATACTTGATGAAAACAAATTTTGCTATATAAGGGTAATATGGTCATTTTGTATCATTGAACACAGTCAGTCAGAGATATAATCAAACAACATGGTTTCAGTCGGATGTGGAGTCAGTCAAAAGTTCTAACCCAGTCAGCACTAACTCACTCGGTACTAACTCAATCAACAACTTTCAAACGACCCCTAAGTTGGACAAATGTCGATTGGATAGCCCACTAAAGAAAAATGACATCTCACACATGCTAAATCATTGGTGACCTTAACTACTATTTTTGAAGAAAAAAAATCGGTTGTTTTATAAATTTATTTAAAAGAAAAATTGATTTGATTGATTTCATTCGCTATTCCCCGCATCTAACCTTAACTCTTTTTAATTCTTTAGCAAATCGGAGTTCAGTTGTTCGGGAAACGTCATTTGGATTCGTTTAGTTGATTTGGTCATCTTTATTATGTGTTTCGTGAAATTAATTCTGAATTGTTAACTAATTTAAGTTTCATTTCTTTTTGTTGACACTCCATGTTATATGAAGTGTTTTTATTATGTGATTATATGGTCATCAAGCTTCGTTAATTAGGATGTCTTATTATTGTTTGATAATTGATATATCGGTTCTCTAAGTGTTTGGATTATGTAGGGTTTGTTTGAATTTGGTGTTTTAGCTTCATGTAAGGTTCTGTTTACAAGAAGCATCAGTCATAGGCAAAACCATTAGGAGTGATGAGAGATATCACAGTAGTGTTAACCTTTTTTTTAGTTCACCAGGAACATTTTTACCATGTTGCTGATTTACCCTTTTTTCTTATGATCATTCATGTCTTGTAGAACTGCTAATTAGATCGTATATGTTGTAGACATTTTGTGTTTGTTTTCATGACCTGTGGATCATGTTCATTGTTGTTTTGTTTTCTCTTTTTGTATTAACAAGTCTGGTATGATTATGTGCAATTTGCATTTTACAATGAATGTTTATTTTGTCTTTTGCTAATGTAGGAATGGATATGACAAGGAGAGTGACTAGTAACCAGAATCATGATGATGCATCTAGCAGTATGACCATCAAGACTGATGATGTGGATGTGGGACCATGGTCATACCTCAAGCATGATGTGCTTTCATTAGTTATGATGTAACGGGGAGTCATCGATTTTCTTGCATTTAGTGGAGTTTGTAAGTCATGGAGGTCAGTAGCACTTACTAACAGGAACATGTTTATGGCATCCAAACCACCAATGCTAATGTTGATGTATATCTCTCTCTTTCTTGAAGGATTGGAAATGCTGCCTAGATCGAGGACCATGAAGGAAGAAAGTTTAAAACCACACCAACGCATTCTGCTGGAATGTACTGTGTTGGATTAACTTGTGGTTACTTGATCTTATTAAATATGAAAACCAAGGACTTTTGGCCTGTGAATCCTATCACTAGACATGAAATTAATTTTCCCCCTTGCCCCTTGGGTGTCTTATAATTATGTATCAGACGACATTACTTGATCTTATTAATTTGTTGTGTTAGCTAAGAAGAAAATATGGTATTCTATTGTGTATGAGGGAGCATGGGAAATGTTGCCATTAGCGGCGACGCCTTTAGCGGAGTCGCGTGGCATTAGCGGCGACATGTAATTGATGCGTTACACGTCGCCGCTAATGCCCTGCGTCGCCGCTAAATGGGTATCCGTTAATGCCAGCCTAATAGCGATCCGCGTCAAACGAGCCCTATCTGTCCGATTTATTTTCAATCCAAGGGTCGTAGAGGAACAAAAAAATGCGCTGACTTTTGCCTCCAAGGTGTCGCCGCTAATAGTCTCTTGTCGCCGCTATTGCCTGTCGCGCTAAAGGTCTTTACAGATAACCCCCCATCAGCTTCCTTTTCTGTGTCGTTCGTTTCTAGATGTGTGTTCCTCTCACTGTGAAAATCGGAAATGAAGGTAGAGACCGACGACACAAGCTACAATTCGGCGACCATCTTCCCCAGCCGCTAAGACCGCCACACCGCCCCCAATCGTCTATTACCGGCGGCCTAGAGATCGATTACCGGCGACCTACAGCTCTAATTCTAAAATTTTGACATTGAAGGTCGAATTCTTCCCTATTTTCTATTATTTTTCTATTTTGTTGCTAATTTGGGTGATAAATTGGTAGTATTCTTCAATTTTGTTGGGTGATTATCTTTGTATTTTGAGGTATGGAAGTGTTTATGCATTTTGTGGGATTATATATGTTTTTTCAGATTTGTGGGAAGTGTTTATGCATTTTATATATCTTTTTCTGATTTATGTTTATACCACATTGACTAAAAAATGAAATTTGGCATGAAATTGAAATTGGATGTATATATACATTTGTTTGATTTTGTATATAGATGTATACATTTGTATGGAATTGAAATTGGATGCATACATTTGTGGGAAGTGTTTATGCATTTGTTTGAAATTGGATGTATACATTTGTTTGAAATTGTATGCTTAATTGTATGAAATTGGAATATGCAAGTTGTATTGTATGTCTAAAATGAAATGAAAATTAGAATTTAATGTATTGTATACATGTATGATTATGTGATATTTAGGATTAATAGTTTGGCTTAATTAGGTTATTAATAGCAACTTACTTCTAGTAATGTATTGGATATGGTTTCAAAGTGCTTAATTTTGTTAGTGACTTAATGTTGGGCATTAAAACTTTAGCTTAATTTGGTTATTAATAGCAACGTACTTCTAGTAATTTTAATTTAATTACAGAATAAAATTAAATTAATTTTAAAAAAAATCAATAAAAAAATAATAAATTAATTGTAAAATCAAATTAAACTAGTTTTAAAATCAAGTTAATATTAATATTAAAATAAAATAAAATTAGTTTAAAAAATTAAACTAATAAAAAAAATATATATTAAACTAATAGAAAATCAAATTAAGTTACCTTTAGAATCAAATTAAATTTATTATAAAATCAAATTAAATTAATTATAAAATCAAATTAATATTAATATTAAAATAAAATCAAATTAATTATAAAATCAAATTAAATTAATGTTAAAAAAACTAGTAACTAAAAAGAAAATATTAAATTAATTATAAAATAAAATTAAGTTAATTTTAAAATCAAAGTGATTAATTTTATTCGTGACTTAATGTTGGTCATTACAACTTTAGCTTAAATAGGTTATTAATAGCAACGTACTTCTAGTAATTTTAGTTTAATTATATAATAAAATTAAATTAATTTTAGAAAAATCAATAAAAAATAATAAATTAATTGTAAAATCAAATTAACTTAGTTTTAAATCAAGTTAATATAAATATTAAAATAAAATAAAATTAGTTTAAAAAATTAAACTAATAACAAAAAGAAAATATTAAATTAATTATAAAATAAAATTAAGTTAATTTTAAAATCAAAGTGCTTAATTTTGTTAGTGACTATCACGTTCTGAAGGTTATGTTGCTGAAGAAGCTTTGTCATTTTGTTCGATGTATCTTCGAGATGTGCAAACTCAATTCAATCGTCTTGAAAGACACGAGGACGTTGTCATTGAAAAAACAAATTTTTGGATGTTTGAGTCCAAATGTCGACCGACAAGTGCAACGCAAATCAAATATCTTGATATAAGGGAGAAACGTAATATAGAACGGTTTATATTGAATAATTGTCAAGAAGTCAAACAATACATCAATTATATATATATATATATATATATATATATATATATATATATATATATATATATATATATATAATCTGAACATCCTGAAAGTGACGAAAAGACCGAATTTCCCAACTGGTTTCTTGAAATGGTAATAATAATTAACAAACAAATATCTTTGATAAATATAACAAATCAAGAATACGTAACACATCAACATATGTTCAATAGGTTTATCAGATGGAAAAAGAAAACTCTCCATACTAATCCACAAAGAGTTGTCAGCCCTTTCAATGGGTTCACAAATGGATGTTTATACTTACACCGCGTGCATAGTCAACGGTGTTAGGTTTGTGGTACTTAGTCGTGATGCACAACGCAAACCGCAAAATTCTAGGGTTCTAGCGGTTGGTGAGAATGGAGAGAAATATTATGGCCAGTTAGAAGAGATTATGGAGGTGTAATATCCATATGATTATTCGACTGAAATATTTCGATGAAAGTGATTCAATACGGGAGATATTCCTAATGATAATTTCATCCGTATCGACACAGAAAAAGAAGCGTACCAAGATGATCAACTCATATATGCTTCGCAAGCCAAACAAGTGTTCTATATCTGCGGGCCTGTTAATCATCGAAGAAACCAAAACAACAACCCTCGTTGTGTCGTCGAGCATGTTAATCATCGAAGTATTTGGGATCTACCATCCGACAATGCGCGTGTCCAAAATGCTTACAGTGACTCTGTCCAAGATGTCGACAATGTGGAGGCCGAAAATATTGACATAGTTCAAAACAACTCTTCATCTGGAGCTAGAGTTTTTATCGACTTCTCACAATACTTTCAAAACAATGTTGATGTAGCTCAAAACAATGCTGATTATGACGATGAGGACGAGACTGAAGTACCTCCGCCAACGGGTAGAATCGATAATGTTTATGAGGAAGAGACTGATTATGATGATGACGATTCTGATTATGATACTGATGAAGAAGACATTGAAGTATATGATGAAGATTCTTATTAAAAAAATCAAATGTTCTTTTTTTGTAATAGAAACTTTATTTGAAGTGTACCTTTTATTCATATTGTTTGTCTAACTTTTATTTATGTTGTTTGTCTATATTGTATATCTTATAATTTTGCAGGGTAACTAACTTTTATTCATATTGTATTTCTATATTGTACATCTTGTAATTTACAGGCTACGGATGAGGTTTACTTGGGCGATACTCTTTGCCATGATGGCCGATGTTATGGGGCTTGGACATGGAGGTGATGGCACCAGGGATCCACCACCTCCGGTAGGCTTTGGTCGTGGTCAACACGAACATGATGGTAAGTTTTATTATGATATGTCTATTAGCTATTTTTATTAAATTATTATAAGTTATCGTGACTAATATTTTTAATTGTATTTTTTCAGCCGAGCTTCCAAAAATAAGAAGGGGCTTGTCAAAAAAATATCGAGCTAGGAAAGCTGATACGGGTAAACAAGGGAAAGCCCGTGGATTAGGATTTCGACAGGGAGACCACATATTCCCCTTTCGGGAAGCGTGGTAACTGGTTTACACATGTAATTGGGGGGTATTTGTGGAACAACGTCCCTTTCAACGTATCTGGTTGGGACAATGTTTCCCCCGCATTAAGGAACGCAACAGTTGTGCATCTAAAGGTAACTTGGATAAAATTTTAAGTTTAGTTGTGATTGTTATTTAATTAACTAACTTTTTTGTATTTGTAGAATAAATTTGATTTGGATCAGGTTAACTTGGATCCAGAGCGTGCTCAATTGTTGCAGAGCATTGATTCGAGTCTTGCAAAAGTTTACAGAGGCTGAAAAAGTAAAGTCTATTCTTATTTTAAGCAAATCGAGGGGCTTGCATATATCCCGACCGCATTAAACAACCCCCTCCCCCCAACGGTATGTCACATGAAAATTGGGCGAAGGTAGTCGAACATTTTCAAACGGCATAATTTTTAAGGCGTTCGGCATCAAACACAGAAGTTCGTGCAAAACAAGTAGTTGTAAACAGAGGGGGGTCGAGCTCGTACATCAATGAATGTTTCAAAGAAGTAAGTTATGATATATTTAAATGTTTATTTAAAGTATAAGTAATCTAATTTTTAATGTTAAATAGGATATCAGTTGAATCGAAGCTTTTTGTAAGGCTAATTCCAATCACCAAGGGGTATTTTGTAGTCCTGCAGTCGAGCAACAATACGTAAGTGGTTAATTTGTATTTTCATATAAGTGTTTATATCGTCAAGAGTATTTAGTAATCTAATTTCTATGGTTTTTATCATTTTTTGAAAATACAAAATGTTTTACTCCAGGAGATCAACCAACAAACCCAAGCTTCTTCTGATGCAAGCGGTCTAACACCCACTGATATAAAAATCTGTTTTGAAAGAATATTGGGTGTTCGATGCGGGCATATCGGAGGCATTGGGCGTAAACCTCCTATCGTTGTGTCTATGTACGATCAGGAACAACTGGTGACACAAGAACCACCACAATCACAGGTAATTGTTAGTTTAAGTTGAAAAGTATAATGTTATAATGGAAAAATGAAAAAAATAGGATGCTATAATGATATTTTGGTAATTGTTTGTTTAGTATATAGTCCAATTCTATAATGGAAAGTAGAATGCTATAATGATATGCTGGTTATGGTTTGATATGTTGATATTTTGTAGTTTGGTAATTTTTGAAAAGTACAATGCTATAATGGAAATTAGAATGCTATAATGATATGTTGGTTATGATTTGATATGTTGATATTTTGTAGTTTCGTAATTTTTGGAAAGTAAATGCTATAATGGAAAGTAGAATGCTATAATGATATGTTGTGTATGATGTATGTTTAAGTGTATTTGGAAAGTAGAATGCTATAATGATATGTTGGTTATAGTTATATATGTTGGAATTTTTTATTTTGGTAATTTTTGGAAAGTATAATGCTATTATGATATGTTGGTAATATATTTTGTTTTCTTTATAGTTGGAAATGTTGCAAACGATACTAAAGGACCCGGCCTGTTCTGCGACATTGGAAGAGTGGTTTCGCTCATTGCCGCCACCAAATAATAATAAAGGAAATGATGAGAATGATGAGGACGGGTAGCTACTTTAGGATTTTATGAAATATTTTGTAATTTGGAAGAATACTTTAGGTTGTGGTATGGATTAATATTTTGGATTGTGGATTAATATTATTATTTTGGATTGGTTGTGTATGGATTAATATTTTATCAGATTTTATAAATGTTATATTGTTTTTTATAATTTTAATGTTAAATAAACAAAAAAAAATGAAAATTATTTTTGCGGCGACATTACACTATTAGCGGCGACATATTATTTGCGGCGACAGCTAGGAAATAGCGGCGACAGACCAATAGCGGCGACGACACACTATTAGCGGCGACTAACCGGGCATTGGTGACGAAGCATTACCGGCGACTCATTTGCAGCGACACGTCGCCGCTAATACCTTTAACGGCGACAGCCCATACCTTTTGCGGCGACCCTCGTCGCTGCTATTGCCCACGTTTCTTGTAGTGATCTCCACTTCTGACTTCACCTTTTATATGGAGTTAAATGTTTTTAAGGGGAAGATATATACTTTAAACTATAATAATTATCATTTATGTGACAATACTCGAAACCAAGATTCGTCTAGATGATCCGTACATATTTTCACCGCAGCTTGTAAGTTGTGAAAACCTTTATGTGATGGAAAGCTCAGTATAGGGATATCTGTTCAACGCTTATCAACTAGACTTTGGTGAAAGGGAATGGGTGTCTTTTCATGATACAAGAGACGAATGTGGTTTCTTTATGAGCAACATGGGTCATGTTGCTGCTGTTAAACCACAGTCCTGGGCTGACCATTGGTTACAATACTGGAGATATATATAATCGTCCTAATGTAGCTAGGTGGGCATTGCAGGCTTTTTCATGCAAAGGAGTGGTGGTATTTCCCGCATAAATGTTTGAATGTTAATCTCTTGAGTCTAACTTGTTACCACTCGTTTTGTTGAGTACCAGCGCGTACAGGTGGATTTGGATTTCTTTGTTTTTGCTTCTTTTTTTTTTTTTTTTTAAATTACTTATTTGTTTTTGTCGGTTTTACAATTATCATTTATGATTTATGTTTGTCTCCCTTTTATGTGATTTGGTTTAAATCATATCAAGTTTTTGGTTTTATCTTTTAGCCTCTTGAAAATCCTAGAGATTATTAATATCCCAAGTTGAATGCCAGACTCTTCATTAGAATTTTGTTTTTGTCATTTTAGTTCGGTTATAGCTTATTAGAGTCTCGAGTAGGCTGAACAACTCTATTTTGCTGCAAGGGGTTTATTGCATGAAGATGGAGTTATGTTGTTCTTATGCAAATACTCACAATATGCCACCTTTTGGAAATCCTATGATTTCGAACAGTCTAATGCAAACCTGATACTTTGCTTATTGTTCTTATGCTTGAGATTTTAAGTGTCTACTATAGGTCATATGATTATCCAGATGAATTATTTATGAACAACCAGATACGCATGGGAAATAAATTTAAAGATAAGTGTCCAATAATCCCAAATACTTGTTTCCCTGCTGCCTTTTATATTCCTTTTTGATGGCTACCTTCTGCCCTTTCCTTCCATGAGGATAACAAGAGATGGGTGTGGCTTTTTGATGGACATCATATTTTGAATTTGGCAGGATGATATTGAAGTCAGATTCTGGTCAGGACAACAATATTTTGTCAAAGTCTCGTAATACTTGTAATTGAATGAAGTAGAAGAGTAACACTTGAGTGGTGCTCTATCACTACCGGTAAATGTCATGTGAAAAAAAAAAGAATGGAAAAATAAGTCTTGACGGCTTATAATAAAATAGCAGGGGATACTATGTTTTTACTATTTTTAGGAAATAAATTTATGACCATTATTATTTGGTAAATGAGTTTAAAACCACTAGATTTGTAAATTAATTTCAAAAAAAGTAAAATACTATGCTTCTGTCCATAACTTGATAGTTAATGGTGTATTTGCGATTTGCTTATTTAAACACTGTTTTTTTCCGGGTTAAAAAGCTTAGGTACAAAAACAACGGAAAAAAGAGTGTTACGGCATAGACAATATCAAACTGATAAAGAGTGTTACGGGCATAGGCAATATCAAAAAGATAAGTTAAATAGTACAACTTATCCATACATTTTTGTTAGTTTATTAAATGTACCAAGCCAGAATAAACTGATCGTTAAAATGAAATACCTTATCCAAAAATGCTTATTCGAGTCGATAAACAAAATAATTTTGTGTAATGAAACCACTCAAATTAGCTATTAATAGCACCAAAAGACGATAAGCTGATGACAATCCCAAACAAAGCCTTAAGGTAGTGTTTAATATGTGACACATGAATGTACATAACAAGTCTATTTGAACTAGCTTTTGGTATGACACAACAGGAACAAGATAGGATCTTCACCTGAATGGAAATGAGACATGTTTATTTTCATTTTATGGTCATGAAGTGTGACAGAACTTAGGATCAAGATAAAGAACCGTGATGTATGATCTTGTGGGCGAGGCTAATTACATACAACCTATTCAAAACTCATAATAAAAACAGTGTGCATCCACTTAGCATTGATTCTGGTTATGAATGCAGAATTCCACTTGAGACATTATTCATGGAAACATTCCACCAACACCACATAATACGCTGATAAGTGATGAATTCTATGGATAGATTAAAGTTTGCCTCAAATTCATTCCAAAGGTTCACTACTAGAAAATTGGTGCAATAGCTACACCACAATCCGTAGCTATTCCGTAGCTATAAGCGGATAGCTACAGAATTGCTATGGAAAATCGGTTGTAGCATAATGGCCTGTGGTTAAATTATAGCTACAGAATCGCTACGGAATAGCTACGGAATTTTCCGTAACTACTATAGCTACGGAAATAAATAGCTACGGATTTCCTATGGAATAGTTACGGAACTAGATAGCTGCGGAATAGCTACGGAACTAAATAGCTACGGAACCAAATAGCTACGGAACTAAATAGCTACGGAATAGCTACGGATCCACATAGCTACGGAATATCTATGGAAATCCGTAGCAATTTCGTAGCTAACTTCGTTTTGTTTAAAAAAAAAGGTTTAAAAATTTCCAATTTTTTGTCAAATACCACATTCAATTCACATTTGTCCTAAATACCATATAAAATACACCAAAAAACGTCCCTAATACCAAGTTTGACACATTCCATTCCATTGTCCAAAATATCTAACAAAAGTAAGCACTAATTAACAAAACAAACAATACCAAATGTTTACAAATTCAATTGTTTTAAAATACTTATCAATTGTCCTCAGGTAGATTATCGGGGGGGGGGGGGGGGGGAGCACGGGGTTGATTTCCAGACATATTCATCATCCTCATAACTATTTCCATTTGTTCTTTCATTTGTTGTTGTTGTTGTTCCATGGTAGAAACTTGTGCACGCAACCTATCAACCTAAAAAAATGGCAACACAATTCAATACTTAAATAATATTAGCAATGTACTTTAGTTTATTATAACAATGCATTTTTGTTTATAATACTTATTGCAATATACTTAACTTTTAATAATAATAACAACGTACTTATGTTTATTATCAATTTAATCAATATTATCAACAAACTGCCTAACTTTTAACCATAATAGCAACGTACTTTGTTTATTATCAATTTAATCAATATTATCAACAAACTACCTAACTTTTAACCATAATAGCAACGTACTTTTGTTTATTATCAACTTAATCCATATTATCAACATACTACTTAACTTTTAAACCATAACAACATATCTCTTGCTGTGTACTATCCGATTGGGTGGATTGGGAAGATGGTGTCCCAGAAACCACAAAATGTATATCTGATGCTCCTATGCCATAGATATCACCCTTCTTCTTTCCTTTTCTCCTAAGTTGGGTTTCCTCCCATACCCCCGCATCATCTTTATGGTTTGAAGAGTCTTCTCCATATTTTTTGACCAACCCCTATAGATACGCCTCCTACAAATTATCAAAATAATATCATTATCATGTACAAAAATACTGAGACAATCAATATACATAAATGATAAAAGATAAGTTACTTGTGCTTCTTTGGCAGTTTGTAAGCAATATTCGAGATTTTCATGATCTCCCGCAAAATATATACTTTTTCGCCTCAGCTGTGCCATGCGTCTTCATGAAAACATCAAATTGTGTGGGTGGTTTACCCATCATCTTTTCCTACATAAAATACAAAGTATAATTGATGTAGTTAGTGTTCAAAAAAATAAGATAATAAAATTTATAATTATGATACTTAGTAAGTTGTTACGGTGCTCGTCAAATCCTATACTACCCGCGGTGTGCCTTGCTGTCGACCCATTAGCATCTGCGACTTTACGGTTCTGAGCAATTTTTGAATTCTTTCTCCACTTATCTGTGGACCAATGTTGTTAAAAGAAAAAAAAATAAGTATACTAATACAATAGGAAATTAAAACTCAACAAAATAAATAATAATGTATCATATCCATTACATCACACAAACGTAGCCACACATTCTCCGGTACGCGCTCGGGGCGGTAGTTATGCATCCCTTCGAAGTAGGTACAATGACCTGGGGGACGGGTTTCCCATCATTTTGTGTCATGTCCCCAGATTTAATCATGATATGCTTCATCCTATCCCTATATCTATCCTTGAGGACACACTTGAAGGCATCAAATATGTTACTATTCTCTAGTGAATGCCACCTGTACATGGTCTGTAAAAAAATAAAAAGTAAATTTAAAAATAAAAACTAAAAACAAATGAGTATAAGATAAAATAATTAATATTTAATATATTGCCTTGAAACGCGAAAACATCTGCAAAAGAGCCTCATAGGGAAAATCGCTGAACCGAGGCCACGGATGATCCATATTCTCCCAGTAGAGACTAATACACGTGCTGTGGATTTTCCTAGACCCAAACCTACATTGAAAAGAACTATATAAGTAGAATTTTAACATAAAAAATTAAAGTTTTAAAATATGAAAACACGAACTTTTTCCCTTTTCGGCTGATGAGGGGCAACGAAGAGTCCTAAAAATCACTCGTATTTGAGTCGTGACCGCCCGTAACACCTCTAGAGGTGGAGCCATGCGGCGTCGGTGGCCGTGGCGTGTGCGGGGTATGTGGCGACCGAAAGGCTGCCTGTGCATCTGCTATTGGATTAGTGTCTAAGTCCATAACTATAATTGGTTAGTACTTGACACGACTCGGCATGGTCCATTTGGGTTGCATGGCATCAGAACATTTGGATAGACCGTTTATGAGGAAAAGACATTTTGTGACATATTAATATATTATAAGTTCTAATATATTAATATGAAATCATGTTATTTAATTAGTATTGATCAAGAATTAATTTGGACTTAATTTAGTGATAAAAAAAAGACTAATTAAATATATAGGGATTGATTGTGTAAATCATTCATTCTTATATATGTAGGCTTTTGATCCAAGATTCCTTATGTTGGGTTTAACCCATGAGGTGATCCATGGATACTCCATGGAGGTTAAAACCCATGGACCATAAGGAATGGGTAAAGTCATGAGTTACATGGTGTAACCCTAATAGCCACACTATATAAGAACCCCTTTAGTTCAAGAAATTGGCACTAGTGATACATATGTGAGAGGGCTAGCCGATTTGAACATATATGTCTTCTTCTCATGGTTATTCCAAGAGTTCATGATGTTGTGTGAACCATTTGAGGTGTCACACTTGGGGCACTAGGCTCTCAAGCTTCATGGAGTCAAGCAACAACAACAAGGTATGTATTCTATCTATTTTATTATCCTAATATCAATGTTTTGGTATGCTAGTTAGGATAATACCTTGGATAATCATATTTGTATGTATAATAGAGAAAACATAGATCCAAGGTATTTAGGGTTGCATGTACACTTAGGAGTGTTAGAATGCTCAAAACACAACAGTGGTATCAGAGCCTAGGCTTGTTTTCAATTATACTTGATGCAAATTGCTGAAAAATGCAGAAAAAGTCGAATTTCGGGCATTCTGAGCACTGGACTCGCCGAGTCCACTAATGAACTCGCCGAGTCCATGAAGAAAATCATCCTACTCGTCGAGTAGGTTGATACACTCGACGAGTAGGAGCCCCTGACAGCATATTTTCGACTTTTAAGGCTGGAATTGGACTAGAATCATTACCATAAGCTGTTTTTGAACCTATAAACTTGTTTTTGATGTGGTAATGTTCATACTATTCCAATTTCAAAGATAATTGTCAATAGATTCATGTTTTGTATTAGTTTAGTGATTAGCCTAATTACATGAAAAAGTTTGATTTGAATTATCTTGTTCATATGAGTTGCTTAGATTAATAGATAAGTTAATTGATTATGTGTTTTCAATCCATTTTAATCTAAGAGATGATTCTAAAATGTGTTTGTGTAACTTGTCCTCAAGTTACATGAAAGGTCACATTTAAGTTTCTTAAAACTCATAAAAGTTGGCAAATGTTACAAAAATGAAGAGTCTTGTCCTCATTAAGTGGTTTTATGACTCCATAACTTGTCCTCGAGTTATGGAGGTTCAAGAGTCATTCCATTGAATCATAAAATGTGTAACCTTAATTAATTCCATAAGTTATAAAATAAAGAAAGTTACATTCTTTTATTAGTTTAAAGGCTTCCATAACTTGTCCTCAAGTTATGGAACTTGAAGAGTTTTCTTAATTAAAACTACTTTAAACACATAAGTTATGGAATTAATTAGTTTTGAATAGTTTCAAAACTTGCCCTCAAGTTTTGGAATTTGAAAAAGTTTTCATTTATGAATACTTTAATTCCAAGTTAGCCCTTAGAATTTTAAAAGTTAAAATTCAACCCTTATACTTTATAATATTATAAGTTAATAATATTTATATATATGTATAAGAGTAAAGTCAGTCTTACCGTTAGTAGGCCTCATTCACGAAGTCGGTCTATAAGGGGGGGTATAAGGTTACTGCCTATAAAATGGCAGTTTAATGGGTGTCCACTATCACCCACCGCTTCCTTGACTGGTGGAGGGTCGTTAGCCGAACGGGTAGGACAAGGACTATAATTCTCCCTTCATTAAAAATATTAATGATAAATACTAAGTAACTAAACACTTATAAATTCCCAATCTTAGTTACTTAGGAAAATGTGAATAAGGTGCTAATCCATGAAATTACACTTTGCACTTTGTTTAAGTCGTTAGTGGAGCGTGTGTGGTTTACCGGCACACTAGCTTGATTTAACAAGGTAGGCAAAGGGTTTCTTAAAGTTTATCATAGGCCGGTGGAGCGTGTGTGGTTTACCGGCACATCGGTTGGGTGATAAACATTTAAGAGTACCAAGTAATTTGCATGGTTACTTCACACCTTGTTTTGTGATCCTCGGCATCCTAGTCACAAAACCTGAAGGGCACACTCGAGATTGAAACATGTCATTGAAAAGTTCAATGAATCTCAAAAGATCTAGGAGTTTCAAATCCATTTAAAAAAACCTAATAAATTATTTCGTTTTTCATGGTGGAAATTGGTGAATCGTCATTCACCTACCTTCAAATATTTTATCGCTTGGATTACGGCATCCCTCTTCCAAGTTATAAAAGTATTGTGTTGGGTCCTAGCCTTAATATTTCATATTGGGTGTTATATTAAGGACTTTAAATCAAATATCTTGAATATCTCCCAAAAGATGTCTAAGTTCAGACATCTATGATCTTCCCAAATCTCTTGGAACTTCACTTCCTCCACCTCCTCCAATTATTCTCCCTAACCCACAAGTTTAAGGTCACTCAAGCCCTATTGGCAAGCAAAGGTCTATATGTGATCACATCTTGGAGATGTAGTCACATATTGACAAGCCGGGAGAGTTGGGTGTCAAAGTCTTGAGAAAGTTGGTGGCTCAACTACTTTCTAAGTCATATAGTGAGGTCCTTTGGGACTCCTATGAAACAGACTATGACAAGACCCTTAATGATCTTATCAATTTGCTAAGATCAACTTCCTAAAACTTTATGGACATTGACAATGATGACACTGGAAATTCAGGAAAAAGCATTCTCTTCCCAATGGAAAGGGATCGACCATAGTCAACTCGGTTGACCAAATGGTAAAGAGAAAGGCTAAGTCTGTGATAGTCCCATGTACCATTACCAAAGCGTCCATATGTTAAATTGCCAAAGGAAGGGGCATTGGTTGCGAAGCTGCCAAATTTACCAAAGGATGTTAAAGTCAATAAGTTTGACTCTACTTCAGGTAAAGTCCACTATCCAACTCTGTTAAGTTTTTATTCTGAGATTCTTGATGCGTGATGTGACTGGGTCACATGTTGATGTTTTAAGAATCAAAGAAAAGGTGAAGAAACTTAAAGAAAGAGTATGCTGAATCTGATCGCGTAGATGGATTTCTATCGCATAGTTTGAAGATCGGATTCTTGAGCTACTTCTTAGGAGTTATGATATATTGCTTAGGAATAGATAACAACAAAGTTTTCATGTGCTTTTGCACTGTAAGGATAGTTTTTCCACAAAGTTTTTAAAATAAAAGGAAAAATTTTGATTTTATTTATTTTAAAATATCCTTACAATGGCATTTGTGAAAAATTTTGTTGCTTATAAGATTCCATTAAGAGCAAGAGTGGAAATATGAATTTGATTCTTTCATTTGTGATAGTGTCTAAATTTACCAAATAAGGAAAGATTCTCATCACCCAAGTTTCAGTTGGATAGAAACTTGGAATCATGCAAGGTGTATAGTATGATGAATGAGAACTTTTAAGCATTGGAAAATTAAGACTAATTACTTGTTCACATGGATGTGTGAGTCAAGTAAAGGACTAAGGGATCGGGTACACATTCTTATGCACTGGTCAGAGTCCACCACAAAAAGATTGATAAGACTATTCGTCATGATTTACTAAATTTTAGTAAATATGGTTATACTTACAGGCTTAGTATAATTCTGAAGCATTGGAAAAATTTCAGTGTATGGCAGAACGAATAAGAAGAATCAACTTAGGCAGAAAGATAAAAGTTTCTCAAATCTGAAAAGATAGGAAAGTACTTTAGTATCAGGTTTTGTGATCATCTTAATGATTTAGAAATCATATCACAATTAGTCCTCTAAGGAAATCTTAGTGCATTCTTATGGCTAAGAAGAGGAATCTTGAATTGTTGGAATGGTTAAATCAAGAAGATGAGTCATACTTCGTTCCAAAATAAGTCTTAGAGTCATACTCCAAGACTGTAAGTTGAGTGACATATCTTAAAAAAAGGGTTTAGAACACTTGTCAATTGTAAGAGTAAAAGTTTTCTACTCTTGTACATTTGAAATTGGTAAGTTGTGATGTTTTGGATAAAACAAAGACCAACTAAGGTCAATTGTGTGAAGTGTTTATCTTGATTAGAATCCACACTATCTCTTGAATATTTGACAAGAGAGTCTTATATGTCAAGAAGACAGTGGGAGTCTTAAAGATCTTGAAAGTCTCAAGAACTAATCAAGAATAAAAACCTGTAGTTTAACACTAGCATACGACGTGAGGTTTATAACCTATCGTATTGACATACTTTATTTCTGTGCCCATTCCAGTTAAAGTTGGATTTGCATATGAGTTCGTAGAGTTCTCAATTGGTTGCATAAGAAGTTGGAAGCAATGGTAGGCCCTTGAGCTGCCAGATGGCAAGAAATTAAGATTGAGTTCAGTCCATATGAGTTTGGATTTGTCATTATCTTTGTCTTGTGACTATGGTTTTGACAATTCACATGGATAAGAACACATACACCATAAAATCTAAGGGTCATAAGGTTTCTCTTCGATTCATGAAAATGATGGTGAGGAAACACTTCCACCAAGTAGATTTGAAGCAGTGGCAAAGGTCTAAACAATCAAGACTATGATTACGACATCCCTTTTCATAGTTCTTAAAATTGTTTAGACACACCTGTGAGCTATCTAAGATAAGGTGTATGATATTGATAAAGTTTTATCAAAGCAATCTAGTATCAGAAATCTGAACTTTGGTAAGAAAGTCAATAAAGTATTGTTTTTCTAGAAGTTTAGCTGATTTCTGAGTACATGTCAAAACTAGTGGGAGCATGATAATTATGATAAAGGTTGCAAGTTAGCAATGTTAGTTATAGAAAACAAAAGGTTTCAATTGGGAAAGAGTTGTTTTGCTATAATTAAGGGAGAGGAAAATATACTTCACTTCAGTTCTAAAAGCTTAGATTGATGTTTTAATCATATTTAGTCAAGGATATATATATAAATTTCATGTTGGAATGGCTCAACATAAGGAAATTCTATATATGGGTCTATTATTTACGTTCTAAAATTTGATTATGATTACGGCATCCCTTTTTATAATCTGAATTATGAGAACTTGGCAAATTGAAATGGAGATATTATAGCAAAAGACTGGTTTAGTCTTTATGTGAGACATCATGAATCGTGTCCCATATGCTTCGGATATAGGATCGATTGCATGTGCTATAATAATCATCCTTTCTAAATTTTCCAAATGCTCAGGGCATTAAGAAGGGAAAAGGTCTAGAATTGGATATGACTAAAAGGATTAAGCAATTGTCGAGGACAATCTAAGGTTTACCAAAGATTGGTTGCTCAAGGACAGTTGGAAGTATAGTGTTAATTCTGGAAGGATCATATTGACATAATCTGTAAGGAGGCAACTCTTGTTCAGAAGTGATAGTCAAAACGGAATATGGAAATGTTTCAAAGTTAGAAATTGTTCAATAAATCTGTGTAAAATTAGGAAACTTAATGCAAGAAGGATGTTTCCAAGGAGTTGATCTTCTTTGGAATGCTCTGTAATGTTTGTTGTCAAGTCTTTGTGACTTTGTGCATGATCATTACAAGAGGATCAATGCATCTAAGTTTAGAATCTAACATATTTCAGTAAATGGCATGAATTTGGAATTCTTGCATTTGCAGTAAGGATTTGGGACTGTGAAATGAGAATCATTGGAGTTATGTTCAATTGGTCTATTTCTTAAAGTAAAGATCATAGACAAACATAGTATACATACTTGGTGTGTGGCATGACTAGTGTTTAGAAAACATAGTGTACATGCTTGGAGCATGGGACAACTAGTGTTTTAAATTCAAGAATAAAGTTGATAGCTGAAACAGTATGCAATGAATAATGTGTAATCATATGGTGATAAATAAAAGATGTTTTGTTTATATTCATAAGTTCTGAGACCATATTGGATTCAATTATTATTGTGTTTCACTTTGCATGTTTTGACTTCCAGAATAACTAGGTCATTGTTCTGAATGACTAAGTTATTCAAACCATCCACAGTCGATAATACGTTGGAAGTAGGTATTAAGGCAAGTCTGTCATGAATTGGGTTTGTAGATGTCCAAGGTATGGGACATAGGCAAGAGGTGCTACAACATTCATGAGTGCTCATAAGTTCTGAGTATTGGATTCAACCCACGCTCATTTGAATCACTTCATGGATTTTATCACGAGTGATCATGAGACGATAATATCTTATATTCTTCAAACCTAGAGATATGAGTTGTTACTATGAGTTGGTTGTACATTGATTGCGCGGAAACGCATTGGTAACTCGATGTTATAAAACGTGCTTTTGTGTATGATTCAACAAGTAGTAGAACAAGCCATATGAGTCGAAGTTTATCCATTCCTTTTACCTTCGGGATAAAAGCGATATATGTGGGCCCCTCGATGATTTGGTGATGACAAATGTAAGTGCTCGGCCGGGCCTGGACTGATTTGATTTGTTCAATTAGTCAGTCGTCATAAATCGGAAATCGGGAAACAACAAATGGACAGAGAGAATGATTTATAATCCATGTCTCAGTCCATATGATATCTAGAATGGAGGAATATATGATCCCTTATCTAATGGACAAGTCATTGACAAAGGTCAGAGTTCATCTACAAGGTCAGAGTTCGACAGCGGCTTTTGAGAGCTACGATTGCCAGTTAGTTCCTGAAGTCATACGCAATAATAGTTTTAGACTTATCCAAGTGGGAGACTGTTGGATTAGTGTCTAAGTCCATAACTATAATTGGTATGTACTTGACCCGACTCGGCATGGTCCATTTGGGTTGCATGGCATCAGAACATTTGGATAGACCGTTTATGAGGAAAAGACATTTTGTGACATATTAATATATTATAAGTTCTAATATATTAATATGAAATCATGTTATTTAATTAGTATTGATCAAGAATTAATTTGGACTTAATTTAGTGATCAAAAAGAGACTAATTAAATATATGGGGATTGATTGTGTAAATCATTCATTCTTATATATGTGGGCTTTTGATCCAAGATTCCTTATGTTGGGTTTAACCCATGAGGTGATCCATGGATACTCCATGGAGGTTAAAACCCATGGAGCATAAGGAATGGGTAAAGTCATGAGTTACATGGTGTAACCCTAATAGCCACATTATATAAGAACCCCTTTAGTTCAAGAAATTGGCACTAGTGATACATAAGTGAGAGAACTAGCCGATTTGAACATATATGTCTTCTTCTCATGGTTATTCCAAGAGTTCATGATGTTGTGTGAACCATTTGAGGTGTCACACTTGGGGCACTAGGCTCTCAAGCTTCATGGAGTCAAGCAACAACAACAAGGTATGTATTCTATCTATTTTATTATCCTAATATCAATTTTTTGGTATGCTAGTTAGGATAATACCTTGGATAATCATATTTGTATGTATAATAGAGAAAACATAGATCCAAGGTATTTAGGGTTGCATGTACACTTAGGAGTGTTAGAATGCTCAAAACACAACATCTGCACCCTCAAAATAGTACTCCTCAAATCCATCATGACCACCCGACCTCAAAACCGATTGTGGGGTCGGCAACACAACACCTGTATTTGGATATTGGGGTGTATAACCCATTTGTGGGGATTGGGGCCTATAAAACGTCTGTAGGAGTTGGGGCCTATAATCTGTCTATATGAGCTAGGATATATGACCAGTCCCTCGAGCCTGATGGCGAAGAATCCTAGCCAAGTCTACTAAAGGATCAGCCATGTCGGTTTGTTCATTAATGGCACCCTGACTGTTGGAGCCTGCAACTCCTGTCACTATCAGCGTATCAATCGATATGAGTGACGTCCTATAACATGGCTCGTCGGTAGAATTAGGGGATACCCCCCCCCCTCCTATGCCCCGCACTGCTAGAAGAAGTGTTGGTACTGCGACCTTTATCCTTGCGTCCATTACCCGACATGCTGAATTTAATAGAACAAGAATGGTCAGATATATAATATAAGATTGATAAGTCATGACAAAACAAATGTTTAAAACAACGGGATGTCCAAATCAAAATCATTAACAAAATAGCGTTTAATTTTAAAGTTTAAAACAAAGACAATGCTTAGCATCAACAAATACAATGCTCATAACATCAACAAAAGACAATGCTCCTAACATCAACAAAACACAATGCTCCTAACATTCGTCCCCATCATCTTCATCTTCAAATTCTTCTTCTAGATAATAAAACTCGTTTTCATCATCTCCGTCTTCAAGATCTTCCAATTCTTCGTCTTCCTCCCCAATTCTCTCATTCTCGTCATCAAATATTTGCTCATATGTATTTATAGTTGAGGCTAGGCACAGTCGTTCCACACGAGTTACAGTAAGGGGTGACTCAAACCGTTCTTCAACCTGAAAGATTTCATCTGCTTCCATTTCAGCTTCGGTGACTTCAAATACCCATCTTGGTTTTGTTTTGATAATCGCCCACTTATCTTTCGTATCATTTGTCATTGAAGGGTATGGTGTATAATGATGGGTTTTATACAAAAGAAAATTCCTATGTGCTCATACAAAACCCTAAAGCTTGGATCTAGGTTTGTCTATTGTACATGCAATTCATCCAAGACTTGAATAGCCTAATCTAGCATACATTGAAATCGAAATCTATAATAAACTAGTTTAGATGATACCTTTCAATGGTTGCAAGAATCCTTTGATCTTCAAGAAGCTTAGTGTCACAAGTGTAACACCTCTAATGGCTCACAAACACCACAAGCAAGAGGATGATGTTTAGGAGAGAGGGTGAGAGGCTAGAAATCGGCTCCAAGCTTCCAAGGGATCAAGTGTCCGATTTTGCTAGCCCTAGGGGTCCTTATATACTTGTGTTGCTAGGGTTCTAGTCAAAACCCTAATTGGATGACTTAGGCCCTAAGCAGCTTGGAAATCTTCTGGAATAAGGCCTCCTTGGACGATTTCAAGATGGGCTCCATCTTAATTTCGTCCATGCCCTAATCCACAAGGATTCAAAGCCCAAATTAACTATCACACAATTGACAGTTCCTGTCCCCTTTATTTAATTAATCTCTTTTAGCCACAGAATTAATTCTTAATTAATTCTTGTCTTATATTAATAAAACAATATGATTTCTCTTTTAATATATTATTCATATAATATATTAATAAACGATAATAACCTCTCTTTCTCCCACTTCGATAAGTCTAGTAACTATAAATGTAAGTACAATCCGATTAGCAATCGTAGCTCTCAAAGACGCTGTTGAACTCTGATCGTATCAGCAACTTGTCCTTTAGATAAGGGATCGTATAGTCCTCCGTTTTAGATATCATGCACACAATTACATGGAACATAGTCATACTTATTGTCCAGCAATTTGTTTCTAGATCTCTGATTTGTCTGACATAGAACTTAATTGAACACATCAATTCAGTCCTGACCGGCCCGGCACATAAGTAAAACCAAATCATCGAGGGGGCCAGATATATCTTTTACCCTCTTAGGATAAAAGGAACAGATAAACTTCCACTTATATGCATTTACCATTCACTCATCAAATCATGCACAACAATGTGTTTTATAATATAAAGTTACTGATGCGTTTACGCATTATCAATGAACAACCAACTTGCAAATAATAAACCATATATCTAGGTTTCAAGACCATATGATATTATCGTCTTGCGATCACTCGAGATAAATTCCATGAAGTGATACCAACGAGCGCGGGTTTAATCCAATGCTCAAATCATATTCATAAGCACTCATGAACGTTGCAGCAAACCTTTGCTATGTCTAATACACTTTAGACAATCTACAAACCAATTCACGACAATCTTCTTTCATACCTACTCCCAAAGTATGAGTGACTGTGGAACGTTCGAACAATCTTATTATTCAGGAAGTTAAAACATGCAAAGTGAAACAATAGGTAAATAATCGATATAAGACAGTAACTTTACTTATAAATAATACTCCTTTATTTAATCATCAAATGTCAATTACATTTATCTATTACACGTTTCAAAGCTATCTAATCTAAGCTAATATCGTCCTTCAGCCCGATGCTCCTAGCGTGCTGCAAGTGCTTAACCTTACTCAGTCCCTTCGTAAGGGGATCTGTTGGGTTATCCTCCGACGATACCCTCTTCACTACAAGGAGTCCCTCTTCCACCCGATGTCGAATAAAATGATATTTCTTGTCGATATGTCGAGATCTACTATGATCCCTTGGTTCCTTGGTCAAGGCAACCACTCCTTCATTATCACAGAAAATTTCCATGGGCTCCTTTATGGCTGGCACAACTCCAAGGTCTCCAATGAAGTTCTTCAACCATATCGCCTCCTTTGACGCTTCGCTCGCCGCTATGTACTCTGATTCGCACGTTGAATCAGCTACGGTATCCTGCTTGGAACTCTTCCAAGTTACTGCTCCTCCATTTAGGGTAAAGACCCAGACCAACTGCGAACGGTAGTTGTCTCTGTCGGTCTGAAAACTGCCGTCACTATACCCTCTCCTTAAGTCATCACTCCCACCGAGGACTAGAAACCATTCCATGGTCCTCCGAAGGTACTTAAGAATATTCTTGACTGCGGTCCAATGTGCTTTGCCAGGGTTCCCTTGATATCTGCTGACCATGCTCAAAGCGAAGGCCACATCAGGGCGATTACAAGTCATCGCATACATGATCGAGCCAACTACGGAAGTGTATGGTACTCGGCTCATCTCTACTATCTCGACTTCGATACTCCGGCTTTGAGTCTTACTCAACTTGGCATTACTTTGGATTGGTAACTCCCCTTTCTTGGAATTCTCCATATTAAAACGTTTTAGTACCTAGTCCAAGTAAGTATTCTGACTAAGTCCTATTAGCCTTTTATTCCTGTTTCTCACTATCCTTATTCCCAGAATATAGGCAGCCTCTCCGAGGTCCTTCATAGCGAAACACTTCCCAAGCCAAGACTTGACTTCCTGTAGTGTCGGAATGTTGTTTCCTATGAGTAGTATGTCATCGACATACAATACGAGGAAGCTAACTATACTCCCACTGGCTTGGACATATACACATGATTCATCCTCGCTTCGCAGAAAACCAAATTCTTTGACTTTCTCATCGAAACAAAGATTCCATCGGCGATATGCTTGTTTTAATCCATAATTGTACTTCTCAAGCTTACACACTCTATCGGGGTGTTTCGCATCGACAAAACCCTCTGGCTGACTCATGTAAACATCCTCAACCAACTTCCCATTAAGGAAAGTGGTTTTGACATCCATCTTCCATATCTCATAGTCATGAAATGCAGCAACGGCTAGCATAACCCTAATAGATTTTATCTTCGCAACCAGTGAGAAGGTCTCATCATAGTCAACTCTGGGAGTTTGAGTAAAGCCCTTCGCAACCAATCACGCCTTATAGGTGTGTACCTTCCCATCCACGTCGGTATTCTTCTTGAAGATCCACTTGCACCCGACCGTCTTACGACCTGGCACATTGTCAACCAAATTTCAAACTTGGTTGTCATACATTGACTGAATCTCGCTGATGGGGTTTAGTATAGGTCGGTCACATAGCATTTCAATATCCTCTCTTGCCTTCATATTGTCCTTGGACTTTTGGGTGCCCATTGAAATATGAAACATTTTTTCAAAAAAATTCTTCTCAATATACATCAAATCGAGGTTGTGTCGGATGAACAGGTGACGCCAATATGGAAGCTCCCAAAAGATGCTCTTCTTTACCTAGTTATGTGTAACACTAAAACCATGTGGTTTTATATAATTTGGACCACATGGAGTACCGTTGTATATAGTGGGGAAATGTTGGATTTTCTCCCAAATATATTCTCCGGTTGGGTACGGAACAAGCACTTCATGACCCTTCACTTTTTTGCCTGTTAAGAAATTAACCGTATCATTTCGGAATACATGTCTTTTGGGTAGATGTTTTCTATGACAGTCAAACCAACACGGTTTTTGTCCGTTGGAAAGCCGAAATGATTCTTTTTGGTGCATGCAATATGGGCAAGCTAAATTACCATGAGTGCTCCATCCGGACAACATTGCATAACCAGGGAAGTCACTAACTGTCCATAGAAGTACAACCTTCATCTGAAAATTGGCCATTCGATGAGTGCTATAAGTTTCAATGCCATCTGTGAACAACATCTTCAACTCGTCCACCAAAGGTTGTAAAAAACATCCAAATTCTGTCCGGGACTCTTCTTCACAGGAATGATCAATGGAAGCTGTATGTATTGATGTTTAAAAGCCAACCAAGGGGGTAAGTTGTAAACAGTGAGAAACACCGGCCAACACGAATAGGGAGTCGTGTTTGAATTATTAGGACTAAACCCATCAACACACAATTCGAGACGTACGTTGCGCTTCTCATTTGCAAAATCATGAAATTTTCTGTCAAAATGATTCCATGCTTCACCTTCACTGGGATGTATCATCTTTTCTGGATCTACTGAATGATCTGCATGCCAAGTTAAATGTCTGGCCATATTCCTTGAATAGAAGAGCCTTTGAAGTCTCAGTCCAATCGGCATGTAAGTCATGACCAAATTAGGAACCTTCCTCCCTTTGGCTTTGTATCTATTTTCGCCACATACTGCACAATGATCCAGATCAGCAAATTGGCCCCTGAATAGCATGCAATGGACTTTATACATACATGAATCCGTTCTGAAGGCAATTCTAGTGGCTTCAACATTTTCTTGGTCTCGTAGAAGCTATTAGGAAGCTTCTCTCCAGTTGGTAGAATGTGTTTAACAATCGAAAGTAGTGTATCAAATGACGTGTTTGAAACATTAGATTGGGATTTCCAGTCCAATAATCTAGTGGTGGCAGAGAGTGTGGAAGTTTTTGTACATCCGTCCCATAAAGGCTCACTCACTTGTTTCAAAATTTTATAAAAATTTTGGGCTTCAAGATTTGGGTGTTGTGGTGTTTGTTGTTAATACGAAGCCTCGGGTTGGTTCATGCTATCGATAACCATCTCCTTGTATCTACGATAATCACTAAAATCTTTATTAATGTGTTGAACTGTTTCAAGATTTGAACTTTGACCCACGTGTTGAGGTGAAATTGGGTTTGAACATTGACCTATCTCTAGTGTTGGATATTTTTATCCATGTAAATACCATTGTGAATAACCATTCATGAAGCCTCGGTTAATAAGATGGCTAAAAACTAATTCTCTCGGAAGGTAATAAATATTTTTGCATTTCGCACACGGACATCTAATTTCAAAAACTTCCACCCCTTCCCTAATGATATGTTGGATGTTTGTTGCGTTCGAGTAAGCAAAATCCAAAAACAAATTGACATAATGTGGCCATTGTGGAATAAACAAACGACGACTATCGAGTCTCTTTGTGTACATCCGTTCTCTATTACACAACATTTCGATCTAAAACTATATTTCGATATAAAAGATGTTAAAACTTTAAACTAAACATGATAATAGTGTAACATCCCATTTAATCTAATATATATAACTAGTGATACATAAAAAGCCCATAAAAAATTCTTAACATAATACACATATATAACTAATGATACATATATAACATCCCATTTAATCTAACATTTTTAACAAATTTATAAAATTAACCTAACATTTCAACAAAATTAACATTTTTAACAAATTGAAGTTCACAACATTTTTTATATAACATTTATATCACATTTAACAATCTAACAAACTAACCTAACATGTATCACATTTTCAACAAAGCTAAGAAATTAAACAAATATTTTATCAAATTCAACCAAAATTTAACCTAAACCCTTAAATGCGACCTCACATTCAACAAAACATATCAACATTATCAATGAATAAAACATCTAAATTGTATACATGAAGTAATTTCAAAAAAAAAAAAATCTAAGGTTTTACCTTTTTGGGGAAGAATCGAGCAAATAGGCCAAGAGAGAGGAGGGCAGATGCGTCGGAGAAGAAGGCAAGCGGGGAGGGGGGGGGGGACAGGCGGCGACGACAATGTCGACGGAGAAGAGGGCCGCCGAAGAACGGAGTTGTGGTCGTGTGGTCGCCTTCAGTGGGTTTTTCTTTTCTGTTCGTTGAATGGGGGTAATTAGTTTTGTCCGAGGGTATTCAATTACAGGAAAAGATGATGGATTTTAATTAAAAGAAATAGCTACCGATTTGCTATCGCCCAGCTTCGGAGTCTGCTACGGATTAGCTACGGACGGGCATTAGCGACGGCTTACCTACGCATTAGCTACGACCAGCAAAAAAAAAAAAAAAAAAAAAAAAAAAAAAAAAAAAAAAACTGGGGTTGGATTCAAACTCGGGTTGTCTGTGTATTCTATGACTATCTTACCAGTGTATTCTATGACTATCTTACCAATCGGTCGGGCATGCCACATCCATGCCAACTTGGTCGACTATTACTTTTAAACACTTCCTCATTATTATTATTATTATTATTATTATTATTATTATTATTATTATTATTTCTATTATTATTATTATTATTATTATTATTATTTCTATCATTATTATTATTACTTTAATAGCTATAAATTGATCCCGAAGGTCCACACGACTTTATGAACGATATTAATAGCTATAAGTTGGTTAAAAAACAGATGATCATGTACAATAGAGGTGTGAAAAAAAACAAAGCAAAAAAAAATGACGTCTGGTGCCCCGAAAATCAAAAATAAGAAAAATCTGTAGCTAATTAGCTACGACTTAGCTTCAGAATTTTCTTATTTTCGATTTTTCGGGCACCAAATGTTGTTTTTTTTCGCTTCGTTTTTCCACACCTATGTTATACATGATTATCTATATTTTCACCAGCATATATCTATTAATATTATTCATAAAGTCGTGTACACCTTCGGGATCAAGTACTCATTTCACAGTTTAACAATGTAATAATTATACTTTTCACCAACTTGTGATGGGTTTATTTTTGTATATGTATATTTATATACATGAATGAGTCGTGATATATATACGTGTATATGTATATGTATACATGTTTGTGAGTATTTATATGTGAATGTAGATCATAAGCATTATAGTTTTAAACCATTAAACGAGTAATGGATTCCGTATGCGCACACGACTTTCACTACAAGAAAATTGCTTTTTAGAGACGACAAATGTTGTCTCAAAATGTATCAATGTTGTCGCTAAAAGTTAATAGCGACGACGGTTGTCGCAGATAGCTTCCTCGCTGTAGCTTTGTCGCTAAAAGTTGCGTTTGCGACGACATCCCTGTCATCGCTGAAAGTGATTTGTATTAGAGACGACATGTTGTCTCTAAAGGTAAAATATTATCGATTATTTAATTTCTTTTAGAGGCGATACGTTGTCTCTAATTGCAATAAATTATTTAAATAAAAATTTGTTTTAGAGACGAAATGTTATCTCTAATAGTAATTAAAAATTTTAAAATATAATACTTTTAGAGACGATCCATGGTCCCTAATAATTACAAACATATTAAAACAAATATGTTGTTTCCAAAAATGTGCCATAAATATTGACATATAAAGAAAATAATACAAAACATATAATATCATATTTCAATAAAACACCAAATCAGATACATCCAGTTTAGCCAAAAATCCATTAAAAGTTTAAAACATTAACCTAACATACTAGTAACATCCAATTAAAACCACAAACCTACAAAGTTTCATAAATAAACTAATTATCTTCACTCAGATCTTCCTCATCACCACCATCACCGAATTGTTGTGATGATATTTGATTTGTTGTAGCCATAAAAGCATTGTAGTCAAACTGAGGCGTTGGTGTGGACTCAAATGGTGGGAAATTTGCAAGATTTGCATTAGGAATCAGAAGTAAAAGTGCATTAATTAAATCTTGATACCTTTTCCTATTTTGTTCTTCATGATGCCGATCTGAAGCTTCTTGTGCGCCTTGTATCATCTGTTTCATTCTCATAAGAAGATGGTGTCGAAGTGTTTGAGGAACATGGCAAACCCAACGGGCGTTTTAACTTCCGTCCAAGACCAATGTTGTGACCACGACGATCACCAAACACTTTACGAAAGATAGCACCTTCATTTACCACGAATCCATCAGCAGAAGATGATGTTGCACGCTGAGACTGAATTTGTTTTTCTGTAACCAACTGTTTATATATATATATATATATATATATATATATATATATATATATATATAAGGTGAGGTTCAATAGAGAACCATAATTAACCAAGGAACCAAAGAACCAATCTTTTTTTCAACTTTTAGAACTTATTTTTTATCAAAAAAAAAAAAACTAAAAATACAGAAATTCATAACTTTTTATCCTTTTTCCAATGATATCAAATTCAATTTTTTTTTTACGTCAAATTCACAATGTGAATCTTTGAAAATTCACAATGTGAATCCGAAAAATATTTTTCACATTCACAATGTTAATATATGAATTTAGATATTTTTAGATTTTTTTTATTCGAAAACGAATAAGCTCTAGAAATTGAAAAAAAAAATTGGTTCCTTGAAGAACCAATAATTATGGTTCTCTATTGAACTTTTCCCAATATATATATATATATATATATATTTGAAGAAGACTGGTTATAAGTAATATAATAGTTGATGCATAGAAAAGAAACTTAAAAACATGCAACATAAAGACCCCTGGTAATTTTAAAACAAATAGAACAAGAATCATGGTTCTGTTCTTTCCTACTTCTCAGTACACCAGTTTTTCTCTACAAACATTGAACCATTACAAAAGAAATAGATCAACAGAACAACAATATCATCAGAAACAGCAATCACGAAAAACAGTTTTTCTCTACAAACATTGTTTTAAGACCCCTGGTAATTATAAAACAAATAGAACAACAATCAACCGGTTCCATGTTCTTTCCTACTTCTCAGTACACCAAATTTTCTCTACAAACATTGAACCATTACAAAAGAAATAGATCAACAAAACAACAATATCATCAGAAACAGCCACAACCAGACTAGAAATTTTAAAGAAATAAAAAAAATTAACCTTTAATGTAATTTATTGGTACCATTTAAAATCTGATAGAAATTTTAAAGAACTAAAATAACAATCAACATGTAATGTAATTTGTTGGTACTTTTTTAAAATCTGTATAAATAAGACATGACAAAAAAAGTATTTCACTTTACTTTGAACAAGCATGTAAGAACTTAAGACACATCTGTGGTCAATATTTCAAAAAGGACCGAATGGTTAAGATACTTACATAAGCTAATCGTGCTTGCTCATTTGCCCATCCACGGTTCTCCTTAAAATGATTGTCATGCCAATTTTCTATTGCACCTTGGATTTGTTGTGTCTCGGGATTCATCTGTCATAAAAAAAAGTACTATTAATATTAATAGTAATTTTAAAAAATGTAGCAAAACTAACAAAATTTACCTTTTTGAATCTTGTATTAATGTAAGATCGAGTTCCATGGAAACTAGAAAACCGTTGTTTTTTGCGATTATCTGAATTTTTGTTGGCTCGGTCCTGCCACTTTTGATTCAAGAAAACATCATCTATTAACCTGTTCCAGGTTTCAAGTGTCAATCTTGATGGTGGATTTCTTTTCGCTCTAGCCACATTATTACGACCGCCCTCTTTTTTAAAATAATCATGCAATTTCCATTTATTATCTGCATACCGGCATGCACAATAACGGTCTAGGCCCACATTTATTCTTTCCCAATCATGCGCGTTGCGACCGATGTCGAAAAAAGTCTACAAAACAAAATAAAAATTAGCAAATACATGTATTTAAATAACAATATATATATATATATATATATATATATATATATATATATATATATATATATATATATATATATATATATATATATATATATATATATATACCTCAACTCGCGGGATTATCGGCGCTTTGACCTCGGCAGGAACTTCATCCCAACTCAAATAGTATGGAGGGACGAGAGTACGTACCAAGCTTCCAAGTAAAGTATTCATCTTTGTCCCGTTATCTCCAAGACCATAATATGTACCCTCAAAAGATGTGTCAAATATTACTGGTAAAGGCCTGTTACCATTGGCTTTCCAAACCGCTTCTAGATTCTTTCCTTTTGATGGACCTCGTTTGTTTTTCTGTTTTTCTGCAATAATATAGATATTAGAAATAACAAGATATTGAGAATACAAAAAGATGGAATTCAAATAGCAGCTTACAAGTCTCGCAAGATGTAGATATCCTATTTGAATTCCAACGAGGAGGGTCACCACCACCACCACAATCTCCACCATGTCCTCGAGCCACATCAGCAGACATGACTTCATAAATGTGACCACAATCTCCACCATGTCCTCGAGCCACATCAGCACCTGTTTTGCTTGTGTAGCAAGAATGAACTGGTCATTTCTGAATCATTCAGAACTAACATTAATGCTGGTGATATTATTTTTAGTAACACATCTCCCCCCTCAGTGTTGAACCACTTACATCGAAATAAGACAACTGAATAACCATGTAAATAACGTAACTCGACAATATCCTCCAACTGACCATAATATGTAGTAGAGATGCACAAGAAAACCGGTTTGGCCCATAGGATCCGATCCGATCCGGAAACCAAATTTGGTCAAAACCGGTTTTGACCGAACCGGTTCGGATTAAACCGGTGACCGGATTCGAACCGGATCAACGCTTAGGAGACGAAATCGGATTGCACCCCGGATCATGAACCGGATTTGAGGGAAACCGGATCCAAAACCGGTTTCAAACCGGATTTTTTTTGTTACCGTTAAAAAACAGGAAAATTCGATTTTTTTGGGGGTTTTTTTTTCTAGCCGTTGGAACCCCTAAAAAACGGCTACTTTGACTTTTCTTGACTTTTTGGCCCTTCCAAACACCTATAAATACCTTTCATTTGTTACATTCAATTTTACACAAAAATTCTACTACTTATTTTCATAATACTCCAAAAAATGAGCTCGAGAAATTCAACCGCGGGTCAAGATTTGGATGCAATGGTGGTTAAAATCATACCAACCACTCGGAATAAAGAAGTGTGGGAACATTACGATTTGTGTTTGTTGTCGAACGGGAAGGAAAAACTTTTGCAACAATGATGACCTTCGTGAAAGCTTTTGCAAGTTCGGATCAACCAAATATTACTTCCGACGGGTCGATCTTTATTTACAACAATGATGACCTTCGTGAAAGCTTTTGCAAGTTCGTGATTCAAGAGGGCTTGCCTTTCAACCACTTCGACAACCCACGATTAACAAGGATTTTGCGGGAAAAAATGCAACCACAATACCGGCAAGTAAGTCGCTGTAGCACCTGGTTCTTGGTACGTATTCTTTCTTTAAGTCTTTAAAATGTTTTGCAATTTTGGCCTTGGACTCGGCGAGTTGAACGACCAACTCGCCGAGTAGAAGCGGGAGGAGACGCGGGGTTTAAGCAGTGGACTCGACGAGTCGGGTCCCGGACTCGGCGAGTAGGCCCTGTCTGGACAAAAAAACCCTAACCCGAGGGTTTGCACCCTATTTAAACACCTTAACTCGGCCTCCTTCGTCCCATTTACTCCCAGAAGACCCCCATAGCAAACCCTAGCCGTTATTGAAGCAATCTAAGGCATTTGGAGTGATTTTGGTGCTTTTGTGACCCAAGGAAGGAAGGAAAAGCTTGAAGGATCAAGAGGAGGCTAGAAGGATCCGATTTTGAGCATCATTTGCAGTCTACAGAAGGTATAAACTCTATACCTTGCTTGTTATTTTATTAGATCCCATTTCATGGAGTTTTAGGGCTTTTCTAAGCCATTTTGGTCACCAACCATGATTGCAAGCATGGTTTGGGGTTGATGTTTCGGATCTAGGTCCTCAGAGGGGTTACAAGGCAGAAAGGAGTGGCTTTTGCACTCAAAGAAGGCCCCATGCATTGTAAGAGCTTGTTTTAGGACCTTTTGAGCTCAAAGTCCCATGCAAGCACGTAAAGGTTGTAACTTTACGTGCTAGATCGATTGTAGAAGCTTGGATCTATCTTTTGATCAAAGGTTGTACATCAGAAATCAAGGATTTAGAGTGTGGACATGACCGACTAGGCGAGTCCGTTCTTGGACTCGGCGAGTCCGAGGCTTTGAGCCCCATATCTGTTGAGGGTCAAGGAACCCAGTTGAGTGTTGCAAGATTTGTGACCGGACAGAAATGCATTGGGCGTGATATTAGACCTGGAGTTCATGGGACTCGGCGAGTGCATGAATGGACTCGGCGAGTCCAAGGCAATCTTCTTAGAACTCGACGAGTTGTTCATCAACTCGGCGAGTCGAGGACAAAACTTGTTCATCAGATGAAGGTGGACTCGACGAGTTGTTCATCAACTCGGCGAGTCGGATGAGTTTTCATGTGACGTTCATATGAGAGAAGAACTCGTCGAGTTAACGGCCCAACTCGACGAGTAGAGTCGTGGATAAGGACAAATGGAAGGATAGGGACTCGGCGAGTTGGCGAGCCAACTCGGCGAGTCAGGTCAACTGGAAGTTGACTTTGACTTTGACTTGACTTGATCAGGGGTAAAATGGTCATTTTACCCAAAGAGTAGATATCAGACTCTCATTGTGTGTTTTGTGGGATTTATAGCCGGAGGATTTCCGGAGCAGCAGCAGCAGCAGATAAAGAGTTCTCGCGCAGATCAGCAGCTACTACGAGGTGAGTTACCTTCCAGTAGCGGTGGGTCTACGGCCACAATGTCGGCCCACCAGTAGGGATCGTATGATAGATGTTTGTCTTTGTGATATTCATCTGTGTTACTACTACCTGATATGTTATATGCTAGCGTGATATGATATGTGATAGTAATAAAGTTGGGTTGTTAGGACCGAAGGGTAGGTTAGGCACCCCAGATATGCCTAACAGTATGTTATGATATGTTTAGCTACTAGCATGATATGTTATATGAGATAGGGGTAGTAGGAGGGGGAATAGTCCCTGAGATTCGGTTGTCAGGACCGAAGGGTAGGTCGGACACCCCAGATATGTCCGACAGTAGATTATGCTATGATATATGCGATAGTAGTAGTAGGGGGTGAAATAGTCCCCGAGGTTCGGTTGTTAGGACCGAAGGGTAGTCAGCACCCCAAAATGGCTCGATTCAGGAAGCGGGGCAAGTTGGGCCCCAGGTACATTGGACCCTTCAGGGTTGTAGCCCGGGTGGGCAAGGTGGCGTACCGGTTGGATCTGCCAGCCGAGCTCAGACAGATCCACAACACTTTCCACGTCTCTCAGCTGCGGAAGTGCCTGGTGGACGACTCAGCAGTGGTACCCTTGGAGGACATTCAGGTTGATGACAGCCTGAATTACATCGAGCGACCTGTAGCGATCCTTGACCAGAAGTCGAAGGATTTGAGGAACAAGAGAGTGGAACTCGTGAAGGTACAATGGCAGCACCGGAAGGGGTCGGAGTGGACTTGGGAGCCGATGGACGAGGTGGTGGAGCATTACCCCGAGCTGTTTCAGGATCGAGCAACAGACTTCGAGGATGAAGTCTAAAATAAGTGGGGGAGATTTGTAGCACCTGGTTCTTGGTACGTATTCTTTCTTTAAGTCTTTAAAATGTTTTGCAATTTTGGCCTTGGACTCGGCGAGTTGAAGGACCAAATCGCCGAGTAGAAGCGGGAGGAGACGCGGGGTTTAAGCAGTGGACTCGACGAGTCGGGTCCCGGACTCGGCGAGTAGGCCCTGTCTGGACAAAAAACCCTAACCCGAGGGTTTGCACCCTATTTAAACACCTTAACTCGGCCTCCTTCGTCCCATTTACTCCCAGAAGACCCCCATAGCAAACCCTAGCCGTTATTAAAGCAATCTAAGGCATTTGGAGTGATTTTGGTGCTTTTGTGACCCAAGGAAGGAAGGAAAAGCTTGAAGGATCAAGAGGAGGCTAGAAGGATCCGATTTTGAGCATCATTTGCAGTCTACAGAAGGTATAAACTCTATACCTTGCTTGTTATTTTATTAGATCCCATTTCATGGAGTTTTAGGGCTTTTCTAAGCCATTTTGGTCACCAACCATGATTGCAAGCATGGTTTGGGGTTGATGTTTCGGATCTAGGTCCTCAGAGGGGTTACAAGGCAGAAAGGAGTGGCTTTTGCACTCAAAGAAGGCCCCATGCATTGTAAGAGCTTGTTTTAGGACCTTTTGAGCTCAAAGTCCCATGCAAGCACGTAAAGGTTGTAACTTTACGTGCTAGATCGATTGTAGAAGCTTGGATCTATCTTTTGATCAAAGGTTGTACATCAGAAATCAAGGATTTAGAGTGTGGACATGACCGACTAGGCGAGTCCGTTCTTGGACTCGGCGAGTCCGAGGCTTTGAGCCCCATATCTGTTGAGGGTCAAGGAACCCAGTTGAGTGTTGCAAGATTTGTGACCGGACAGAAATGCATTGGGCGTGATATTAGACCTGGAGTTCATGGGACTCGGCGAGTGCATGAATGGACTCGGCGAGTCCAAGGCAATCTTCTTAGAACTCGACGAGTTGTTCATCAACTCGGCGAGTCGAGGACAAAACTTGTTCATCAGATGAAGGTGGACTCGACGAGTTGTTCATCAACTCGGCGAGTCGGATGAGTTTTCATGTGACGTTCATATGAGAGAAGAACTCGTCGAGTTAACGGCCCAACTCGACGAGTAGAGTCGTGGATAAGGACAAATGGAAGGATAGGGACTCGGCGAGTTGGCGAGCCAACTCGGCGAGTCAGGTCAACTGGAAGTTGACTTTGACTTTGACTTGACTTGATCAGGGGTAAAATGGTCATTTTACCCAAAGAGTAGATATCAGACTCTCATTGTGTGTTTTATGGGATTTATAGCCGGAGGATTTCCGGAGCAGCAGCAGCAGCAGATAAAGAGTTCTCGCGCAGATCAGCAGCTACTACGAGGTGAGTTACCTTCCAGTAGCGGTGGGTCTACGGCCACAATGCCGGCCCACCAGTAGGGATCGTATGATAGATGTTTGTCTTTGTGATATTCATCTGTGTTACTACTACCTGATATGTTATATGCTAGCGTGATATGATATGTGATAGTAATAAAGTTGGGTTGTTAGGACCGAAGGGTAGGTTAGGCACCCCAGATATGCCTAACAGTATGTTATGATATGTTTAGCTACTAGCATGATATGTTATATGAGATAGGGGTAGTAGGAGGGGGAATAGTCCCTGAGATTCGGTTGTCAGGACCGAAGGGTAGGTCGGACACCCCAGATATGTCTGACAGTAGATTATGCTATGATATATGCGATAGTAGTAGTAGGGGGTAAAATAGTCCCCGAGGTTCGGTTGTTAGGACCGAAGGGTAGTCAGCACCCTAGAATGGCTCGACACGGGTAGGTCAGCACCCCAGAATGGCTTGACACGGGTAGGACGGCACCCCAGAATGGCCGCATGGGTAGTCCGCACCCCAGAATGGTCGTTCGGGTAGGTCGGCACCCCAGAATGGCCGTACCGGGTAGGTCAGGCACCCCAGAAATGCCTGGCAGTATGTATGCTATATGATTGTATGGTATGTGGACGATGGGGGAACTCACTAAGCTTTGTGCTTACAGTTTACAGTTTTGTTTTCAGGTACCTCTTCAGCGAAGGGGAAGGAGCTGGCGCGGTAGCGGCACATCATACATACACACATTGGTTTTCCGCATTATGAGATGTTATGGGATTGTAGTCTGACATTATTATTTTCATGCTTTGGTTTTCAGACACGAGATATGTTTTTATGAAATGATATGATCGGATGATGTTTTACTACAAATGTTTTGCAAACCGCTTATTTTAAATGAAATTTTTGGGCGTGAAAATTGGGTCGTTACAAGTTGGTATCAGAGCCCTGGTTTGAGGGATTCGGACACACCTTCGGGGGTGTCTGGACTCAAATCAAGGGATTAAAAGATTTTTATAAAGAAATGATTTTCTAAAGGCTAAGTAAAAGAGTATTGAGAAAGGACAAGGTGTGTGATGTGCGCGACCGGCCGAGCTCAAGTAAGTTTTCCCCAGAGTACCCATACAAGTTTATGTTATGTTTTACCAGTTTCAGTAGAACAGCATGCTAGAATAGGACTAAGGATCTAGGAATGATGCCTTATGTGCCTGCTTTATGTGTTTCAGCTTTATGAGAATTGCATGCTAGTATTGAGTAGACAGCAGTAGGATAGCCTGTTTAGGTTATGCTTGATAGTATGAGCTTAACGTTGTATGCTAGTACAGTTTCTTGTTATGAGAATAGATTGCTTGAGTAGTTTCCTTTGTCTGAATGCTGCTTGCTTTGTGCTTTTAGGAGTTCTAGCTGTCTTTCACTAACTAGTAAACGAATATGTTAAGTTACATATTGCAAGGACTAAATAATTTCAGAAGGTTGGGTCTAGCCCTATTTCACAGCTCTTGTTTGAGTCCAACCGTTGTAGGGTAGGATCCCTCATTCGAAGAATTATCTAGTCTGAGTAATATGTAATAGTATTCGCGAGCTAGTTAGGGGAAGAAAGCAGGGACTTCTTATGCAGCTGATGACGGAGAGTGGGTTGGTGGTTACCTAGGGCAAGCCTATGATGAGATTAGCATGAGATCAGCAGTAGTAGTAGAAGGGACTTGGTGGAGTCGAGGCAGTTCTTGAGGAAAGTACGGATAGATGTGGAAGGTAGTATGGGCCCATACTACTGGAAGCAGAGGATCCGTACTTGAATTGAGGAAGGCTGAGGCGAGACCAGGAACCTTGCAGTAGATGTGATCCCTCTAGATGTATCAGTACCACTGACAGTTGTCGTTATGTGATGCAGAATGGTGGTACTATGCTCGAGGCCAGCAGTTGGCAGTTCGGGAGAGGGATCGGGTTTGGGTTTAGGTTCCGAACCAGTGGATGAGAGGCTACGCGAGTTCATCGCGTCAGAGATTACCAGAGGCATCCTTGAGTCGACCCCCATCATTTTCGGGTCGATCAAGGAAGGGATAGTTGAGCTGATGGAGGACCGCCTCAGGGCGTTCAGGAGTGACATGGCATCTGGCCAGTCAGGATCTCGCACACTGTCCTTTAAGGACTTCAGGAGCAGTGGTGCGACGGATTTCCATGGGGCGAAGGACCCCATTGTAGCCAGACGATGGATTGCAGACATTGAGTCTGCGCAGCTGACCAGCTTCTGCCCCGAGGGGTCGAAGGTGAGATATGCAGCAGGATGTTTGAGAAACAGAGCTAGAGATTGGTGGGAGTCTGTTGGTGACTCATTAGGAGCCTCGACTGTTGAGGCTATGACATGGCCGGACTTTGTGACCCGGTTCAGAGCAGAGTTTGCGCCAGCTGTAGAGCTTCAACAGCTGGCCAGGGAGTGTTTGGATATGAGGCAGACGACGGAGATTGTGGCGGAGATCACCGCCAAGTTTCGGGAGAGGGCATTACTGGTGCCTCAGTATGCGGGTGATGAGGATATGAGGAGGACCCGCTACCATGATATGTTGCGAGCCGACATTCGGGAGCATGTCAGTTTTTCAGCTTGCCCTACCCTGGATTCTATGATTGCCAGGGCGAGGGAGAGGGAGATAGATCTGGAGCACATCCGGAAGAGGAAAACAGAGGAGGGACAGACGATAGGGGCTTCGGGGAAGAAGCCCAAGGGATCGGATGGTAGGCCGAAAGGTCAGTCAGGACCGGGCCGCTACAGGAAATGCGGCAGGCCACATGAGGGGGCGTGTAGGTTGGGATTGTCGGACTGCTATAAGTGCGGCAAGACGGGGCACTTCAGCAGGGATTGTACCGCCCCTGCACCGGTTATTCAGACGTCTGAGTTGCTGTGTTTCCACTGCAACCAGAGGGGCCACAAGAAGGCCAACTGCCCCCAGTTGACAGCAGCAGCGCCAGTGAAGGCGCCAGCCCCAGCGACCCTGCGGATTACTGATGGCCGGCAGGGCAAGGCAGAGGCTCCAGTGGTGAGGAGCCGGGCATTCCAGTTGACTACCGAGGAGGCACGCGCCGCACCCGATGTGGTGACGGGTATGATTCTTTCCCTCTGAATTATTTATATGATGTTTATGATATTGATATGTGCTCTGTTTAGGATCGTTCCATGTGAACGGTATCCCAGTTCAGGTATTGTTTGATTCGGGTGCTACCCGATCGTTTGTTTCTCTTGCGCTTAGCAAGAAGTTTTCTGAGTCTTCGGGCATGTTGGATTTCCCTCTAGAGGTCGAGATTGCGGACGACCGGTCAGTGCGAGCATCTGAGGTCTTCCGAGATTGTGTTTTGAGATTATTTGAGGAGTGCTACTTGGTAGACTTGGTTCCCATTCCGTTGTGTGGGAACAAGGTGATTATAGGCATGGATTGGCTCAGCGCTAACGGGGCAGTGATCGACTGCGCGCAGCAGTTGGTGCGGATCAGGACCCCAAGTGGGGGAGAGCTGGTGATCCAGGGCGAGAGGCCACAGCGAGGACCAGCTTTATGTTCAGCAGCGAGAGCTAAGCGTTACCTACAGCAGGGTTGCGCAGGTTATGTCGCGTATGTTATGGATACCCGGGAGGTGGGTAGGGCGACGGTGGGCGATGTGCCCGTAGTACGAGAGTTCGCGGACGTATTCCCCGAGGAGCTGCCTGGGATACCTCCGGAGCGCCAGGTGGAGTTCAGGATCGACCTAGTCCCTGGTGCGGCTCCGATAGCCAAGGCATCGTATCGGTTGGCTCCTCCTGAGATGCAGGAGTTGTCTACACAGCTGCAGGAGCTGTTAGACAAGGGTTTTATTAGACCGAGCAGTTCACCCTGGGGAGCCCCGATTCTGTTTGTGAAGAAAAAGGACGGGTCGCATCGGATGTGTATAGACTATAGGGAGCTGAATAAGGTAACGGTGAAGAACCGTTACCCAGTCCCGAGGATTGACGACCTCTTTGATCAGCTACAGGGAGCATCTTGGTTCTCCAAGATTGATTTGCGTTCAGGGTATCATCAGATAAGGGTCAGGGAGGAGGATGTGCAGAAGACGGTGTTTCGGACGCGTTATGGCCACTATGAGTTCGTGGTGATGCCTTTCGGGCTCACCAATGCTCCTGCCGCGTTCATGGACCTCATGAACCGCGTGTGTAGACCGATGTTAGACCGGTCTGTGATAGTGTTTATTGATGATATCTTGGTTTACTCCAAGACGCAGGAGGAGCACGAGGAGCATCTGCGAGAGGTCTTAGAGACTTTGAGGAGGGAGAACTTGTATGCCAAGTTCTCCAAGTGTGAGTTCTGGTTGCGCGAGGTGCAGTTTCTTGGGCACCTTGTCAACCAGAACGGGATTTCGGTAGATCCGGCCAAAGTGGAGGCCGTGATGAGATGGGAGATTCCGAGGTCTCCATCTGAGATTCGGAGTTTCCTGGGATTAGCTGGCTACTATCGGAGATTCATCCAGGATTTCTCCAAGATAGCCTTACCCCTGACCAGGCTAACGAGGAAGGTCGTGGTCTTTCGTTGGGGGCCTGAGCAGCAGGCCGCGTTCGAGACACTGAGACAGAGATTGTGCGAGGCGCCAATCTTAGCCCTGCCAGAGGGCATGGAGGATTTTGTTGTGTACTGCGATGCGTCCATCTCAGGTTTGGGCGCAGTATTGATGCAGAGAGGGCATGCCATCGCCTACGCGTCAAGGCAGCTGAAGCCTCATGAGGCTAACTACCCAACGCATGACTTGGAGTTGGGGGCTGTTGTGTTCGCCCTCAAGATTTGGCGTCATTACCTCTATGGGGTTCGTTGTACCATTTACACGGACCACAAGAGTTTGAGGTACCTCATGGATCAGCCAAATCTGAACATGAGGCAGCGTAGGTGGATGGACGTGGTAAAGGACTACGACTGCGAGATCCTTTACCACCCGAGGAAGGCCAACGTGGTGGCCGATGCGCTTAGCCACAAGGCGGCGCCGATCAGAGATATTTGCATGCGGATGACAGTGGTAACTCCGCTATTGGAGCGGATTCGGGAGGCCCAGCAGGAGGCCATGAAGGAGGAACATCGGAAAAGTGAGCGTATAGTGGGTCAGGTTTCCTCCTTCGACTATGACAGCAGGGGATTATTGACATTACACCACAGGGTGTGGGTTCCATACCTCGGAGGCGTGCGCCAGGTCCTGATGGAGGAGGCGCACAAATCCCGATTCTCCATTCATCCCGGGGCGACGAAGATGTATAGGGATCTTCGTCTGGACTATTGGTGGCCCTGCATGAAGCGGGATGTGGCATGGTATGTGGAGCGGTGCTTGACCTGCAGGAAGGTCAAGGCCGAGCATCAGAGACCACACGGCAAGATGCAGCCGTTGGATATTCCGCTGTGGAAATGGGAGGATATTACGATGGATTTTATCACCAAGCTTCCCAGGACCGCGCGGGGAGTGGATTCGATTTGGGTCATCGTCGATCAATTGACCAAGAGCGCCCACTTTATCCCGATTCAGGAGAGCATCTCGGCCGAGAAATTGGCCGATATCTATATCAGGGAGGTGGTGGCGCGACACGGAGTGCCAGTTTCGGTGATTTCAGATAGGGATGTGCGGTTCACTTCTAGGTTTTGGAAGAAATTCCACGACGAGTTGGGTACTCGTCTGCAATTCAGCACCGCCTTTCACCCGCAGACGGATGGCCAGAGCGAGCGGACCATCCAGACTCTGGAGGATATGCTGTGGGCATGTGTTTTAGACTTCGGAGGTAGCTGGGATACCTACCTTCCGTTGGCGGAGTTCTCGTATAATAATAGCTATCATGCGAGTATCGACCGTCCTCCCTTCGAGATGTTGTATGGGAGGAGGTGCAGGACCCCGATATGCTGGGGCGAGGTTGGCCAGAGGGTCATGGGGAGCACCGAAGTAGTGCTCAAGACGACAAAGAAGATTCAGCAGGTCCAGAGCAGGCTTCAGACTGCTCAGAGTCGGTAGAAAAGTTATGCCGACAAGCGCCGATCAGACCTGGAGTTCCAGGTCGGGGATATGGTTCTCCTGAAGGTGTCGCCATGGAAGGGCGTCATCCGATTCAGGAAGCGGGGCAAGTTGGGCCCCAGGTACATTGGACCCTTCAGGGTTGTAGCCCGGGTGGGCAAGGTGGTGTACCGGTTGGATCTGCCAACCGAGCTCAGACAGATCCACAACACTTTCCACGTCTCTCAGCTGCGGAAGTGCCTGGTGGACGACTCAGCAGTGGTACCCTTGGAGGACATTCAGGTTGATGACAGCCTGAATTACATCGAGCGACCTGTAGCGATCCTTGACCGGAAGTCGAAGGATTTGAGGAACAAGAGAGTGGAACTCGTGAAGGTACAATGGCAGCACCGGAAGGGGTCGGAGTGGACTTGGGAGCCGATGGACGAGGTGGTGGAGCATTACCCCGAGCTGTTTCAGGATCGAGCAACAGACTTCGAGGATGAAGTCTAAAATAAGTGGGGGAGATTTGTAGCACCTGGTTCTTGGTACGTATTCTTTCTTTAAGTCTTTAAAATGTTTTGCAATTTTGGCCTTGGACTCGGCGAGTTGAAGGACCAAATCGCCGAGTAGAAGCGGGAGGAGACGCGGGGTTTAAGCAGTGGACTCGACGAGTCGGGTCCCGGACTCGGCGAGTAGGCCCTGTCTGGACAAAAAACCCTAACCCGAGGGTTTGCACCCTATTTAAACACCTTAACTCGGCCTCCTTCGTCCCATTTACTCCCAGAAGACCCCCATAGCAAACCCTAGCCGTTATTAAAGCAATCTAAGGCATTTGGAGTGATTTTGGTGCTTTTGTGACCCAAGGAAGGAAGGAAAAGCTTGAAGGATCAAGAGGAGGCTAGAAGGATCCGATTTTGAGCATCATTTGCAGTCTACAGAAGGTATAAACTCTATACCTTGCTTGTTATTTTATTAGATCCCATTTCATGGAGTTTTAGGGCTTTTCTAAGCCATTTTGGTCACCAACCATGATTGCAAGCATGGTTTGGGGTTGATGTTTCGGATCTAGGTCCTCAGAGGGGTTACAAGGCAGAAAGGAGTGGCTTTTGCACTCAAAGAAGGCCCCATGCATTGTAAGAGCTTGTTTTAGGACCTTTTGAGCTCAAAGTCCCATGCAAGCACGTAAAGGTTGTAACTTTACGTGCTAGATCGATTGTAGAAGCTTGGATCTATCTTTTGATCAAAGGTTGTACATCAGAAATCAAGGATTTAGAGTGTGGACATGACCGACTCGGCGAGTCCGTTCTTGGACTCGGCGAGTCCGAGGCTTTGAGCCCCATATCTGTTGAGGGTCAAGGAACCCAGTTGAGTGTTGGAAGATTTGTGACCGGACAGAAATGCATTGGGCGTGATATTAGACCTGGAGTTCATGGGACTCGGCGAGTGCATGAATGGACTCGGCGAGTCCAAGGCAATCTTCTTAGAACTCGACGAGTTGTTCATCAACTCGGCGAGTCGAGGACAAAACTTGTTCATCAGATGAAGGTGGACTCGACGAGTTGTTCATCAACTCGGCGAGTCGGATGAGTTTTCATGTGACGTTCATATGAGAGAAGAACTCGTCGAGTTAACGGCCCAACTCGACGAGTAGAGTCGTGGATAAGGACAAATGGAAGGATAGGGACTCGGCGAGTTGGCGAGCCAACTCGGCGAGTCAGGTCAACTGGAAATTGACTTTGACTTTGACTTGACTTGATCAGGGGTAAAATGGTCATTTTACCCAAAGAGTAGATATCAGACTCTCATTGTGTGTTTTGTGGGATTTATAGCCGGAGGATTTCCGGAGCAGCAGCAGCAGCAGATAAAGAGTTCTCGCGCAGATCAGCAGCTACTACGAGGTGAGTTACCTTCCAGTAGCGGTGGGTCTACGGCCACAATGCCGGCCCACCAGTAGGGATCGTATGATAGATGTTTGTCTTTGTGATATTCATCTGTGTTACTACTACCTGATATGTTATATGCTAGCGTGATATGATATGTGATAGTAATAAAGTTGGGTTGTTAGGACCGAAGGGTAGGTTAGGCACCCCAGATATGCCTAACAGTATGTTATGATATGTTTAGCTGCTAGCATGATATGTTATATGAGATAGGGGTAGTAGGAGGGGGAATAGTCCCTGAGATTCGGTTGTCAGGACCGAAGGGTAGGTCGGACACCCCAGATATGTCCGACAGTAGATTATGCTATGATATATGCGATAGTAGTAGTAGGGGGTGAAATAGTCCCCGAGGTTCGGTTGTTAGGACCGAAGGGTAGTCAGCACCCCAAAATGGCTCGACACGGGTAGGTCAGCACCCCAGAATAGCTTGACACGGGTAGGACGGCACCCCAGAATGGCCGCATGGGTAGGTCGGCACCCCAGAATGGTCGTACGGGTAGGTCGGCACCCCAGAATGGTCGTACCGGGTAGGTCAGGCACCCCAGAAATGCCTGACAGTATGTATGCTATATGATTGTATGGTATGTGGACGATGGGGGAACTCACTAAGCTTTGTGCTTACAGTTTACAGTTTTGTTTTCAGGTACCTCTTCAGCGAAGGGGAAGGAGCTGGCGCGGTAGCGGCACATCATACACACACATTGGTTTTCCGCATTATGAGATGTTTTGGGATTGTACTCTAACATTATTATTTTCATGCTTTGGTTTTCAGACACGAGATATGTTTTTATGAAATGATATGATCGGATGATGTTTTACTACAAATTTTTTGCAAACCGCTTATTTTAAATGAAATTTTTGGGCGTGAAAATTGGGTCGTTACAGTCGCACTTCTCTTAGACGTGAGGCTTTATAGTATTGGGATATAGCCAAAAAAGATATGCAATTGGGATTTATAAATATAAAAACCGGTGTTTCTTTAACCTGTGATGTTTGGTCCTCCACCGGAAGTTGTCCCAAAAGCTATCTTTGTGTCACGGCACATTGGATAGATCCATGTACTTGGGTAATGAACAAACGAGTTATTGCTTTTGAACTTTTTGCGCATCCTCACACGGGGGCACGATTATTTGCAATTTTAGTAAGCGTTATAGAGACTTATAATTTACGCGACAAAATATTCTCTATTTCGTTTGACAATGCAAGTAACAATACCATCGCGGCAAAAAGATGAATTGCAAAATATAAACCTATTTTGGATGGCTCGTTTTTTCACTCTAGTTAACACAGTTTTGAATTTTTCAATCGTTGAATCTATCATTTTTAAACCATCTTGTACCGCAAGATTAATAATGTGACAAACACATCTAGTATGAAAAAACAAGCCATCCAAAATAGGTTTATATTTTGCAATTAATCTTTTTGCCGCGGCGGTATTGTTACTTGCATTGTCAAACGAAATATAGAAGATTTTGTCGCGTAAATTATAAGTCTCTATAACGCTTACTAAAATTGCAAATAATTGTGCCCCCGTGTGAGGATGCGCAAAAAGTTCAAAAGCAATAACTCGTTTGTTCATTACCCAAGTAGAGGGATCTATCCAATGTGTCGTGACACAAAGATAGCTTTTGGGACAACTTCCGGTGGAGCACCAAACATCACAGGTTAAAGAAACACCGGTTTTTATATTTATAAATCCCAATTGCATATCTTTTTTGGCTATATCCCAATACTTTAAAGCATCACGTCTAAGAGAAGTGTGACTTACTTGCCGGTATTGTGGTTGCATTTTTTCCCGCAAAATCCTTGTTAATCGTGGGTTGTCGAAGTGGTTGAAAGGCAAGCCTTCTTGAATCACGAACTTGCAAAAGCTTTCACGAAGGTCATCATTGTTGTAAATAAAGATCGACCCGTCGGGAGTAATATTTGGTTGATCCGGATCGCTTTGACCTTTTACAGTCGGACAAGTTTTTGTTGTATGACTCCTCAACGTGCTATTGCCATCTTTTCCCAAAAACATTCCGCACTTCTTGCATCTCGCCTTTTCCTTCCCGTTCGACAACAAACACAAATCGTAATGTTCCCACACTTCTTTACTCCGAGTGGTTGGTATGATTTTTAACCACCTGTGACAACCCGAAATTTCTAACTTGTACATTTTTCATTTTTATCAAAGTTAGCCTTCATTTTACTATCTTATAACGAAATTAGGGGTCTATATGAGTGTTCTAGGCTTAGTATAACCTGGATATGAGTCTTAGGAAGGGTGAGAAAGTGTGTAGCATCACAAAATCGGGCCAAACACACCAAAGAAGGTGTGTGCGGGTGTGCGGCCAGCCAGCCGCACACCCAACCGCACACACCCTCCAGCCTCACACCGACCCTATATATTGGAGGAGACCCCCTTCATTCACTCTTTTCCTCTCTTGGCTGCACCCTACTCTCTCTCTACTTTCTCTCTCTAGAAACTTCATCCAAAAACACTCTAAGGGCCTCAAAAGCGTGAAGCACTCCATCATTCAGCTTATTATATTGGTAAGACACCTGAATCTAAGCTTAAAACTCATAGTGTTCTTCGTGTTCTTCATCCTTTGAAGGAGTACGGCCGCACACCTTCATAAGGTGGCCGCACACACACTAAAACTCTCCAAAGTGAAGAGTTTGGCCTTCATTCACTAGTAGGACTTGGTATTAGCACAAGAACACCTCAAAATCGACGTTTCGGGCACAAATGGGGAGTGTACGGCCGCACACTCCTGTGTACGGCCGCACACACCCTTTGTACGGCCGCACACTCCTGTGTGCAACCGCACACACGGCCTGGCCGCACACCCTGGCCGCACACCTGGCCGCACACGCATAAAAGTTGAATTTGGTGGCCTTACACTCAAATCTAAGGCCCTACACTCATTTAGGGACTTCAATAGGTGTTTGTAACACTTAATTCTAAGTGTTTTTCATGTCCCTAAGGTGTGTCCATGTGTCTATTAGTGGTTATATGCCCTAAGTGTATTCACATAAGTGTTATCACATGTTAATAGGATCCACTTGCGTACGAAACATCGGTTGACACTCAGCACTCGTAACCGATTGTGCTTTCGGATCCTACGATAAACTGTGAGTTCATACCCCTACATTTTCCGTGTTTTTAATGTTTTCAGGGGGGGAATACAAGCCAAACGCTAAGTATTTTGATAAGTTTTAAACTTATTAATGCAGTCCAACGATTTCCACGTTTAATAACATATTCGGATGTTTTATCCCTTTTTGTAATATGTTGAGCAAAAAGGGAAACTGCTATTTTGGAAATCTAACTTCATAGCTTTCAGAAAGGTTTTTTTACAAAGCAGCTCTATATCAACTCTAATAAACTATAACGGGTATAGTTTGGAATAAACCTCTAGGCAGTCTCTACTTAACCAGATTTCATAAATGAACATATATAAACTATGACAGATTTAGTTTATGTTATATGTCCTCTCAGAAGTATAAAGTACATTTATTCAAGTATAATTACTGTTTTATACTAATTTCTCGCTAGTAAACTAGATTATACAGAATTGTGAGGCGCTACTTCAATACTGTACCCTTAGGTGTACAGTGATAAATCCTTTTAGTATAACCAGAGTCTCCTGGAGGGAGAGCGTGAAATTTGTGAATAGATCTATTCGGGACTGACAATCCCACACCTGAACTGCTAGCTACAGTTAGGCGGGCACGTCTGGGGTGAACAAATGTCATTTAGCTTAACGCCTGAAGAACGTTATAAAGGTCTCTCGGTCATATCAAGTATGGTTATACGACTCGCAAATAAGTATAAACTAACTTTGTTTACGGACTCTCTGCTTCATTTGTTTTATTTTAAGTAATAAAACTACTTTTATATATGCTGTTAGAAAATAAGGACTTCTAAACTGGCATCTTTACCTCTAGGACGGATAACACGATCTCTAAAACTGATGGTTATTTTCTATTAATAGACACTCTTTCAAGACCGCTTTTCATAAGAAAATACAGGATTTTCTTGAAGAACACTTTCTCAAATGGATTCAAAGAACATTTTCTCACTAAAGATAAATGCTTATGAACTCACCAGCTTTATGCTGATATTTTAAAACTGCTTGTATTCTCAGGGCATAAATAGACAGGTACTCTTGCCGACTTTTTGGAGAAGACGGAACATTCGGAAGTCACGTCATTTACTTTTGCCTTATGCTGTTATGTATAAATCATGTTTTGAACAATGTAAATATTCACATTATAATGTAATGGTTGTGTTTGCTTCACTTACTATGATACAACTGTTGTGATACTACGCATGACGTCACCTCCGCCCCGGAACGTTTCCGCCATTAGGTTTCGGGGTGTGACACCACCGTTGCATCCGAATCTTGACCCGCGGTTGAATTTCTCGAGCTCATTTTTTGGAGTATTATGAAAATAAGTAGTAGAATTTTTGTGTAAAATTGAAATGTAACAAATGAAAGGTATTTATAGGTGTTTGGAAGGGCCAAAAAGTCAAGAAAAGTCAAAGTAGCCGTTTTTTAGGGGTTCCAACGGCTAGAAAAAAAAAACCCAAAAAAATCGAATTTTCCCGTTTTTTAACGGTAACAAAAAAAATCCGGTTTGAAACCGGTTTTGGATCTGGTTTCCCTCAAATCCAGTTCGTGATCTGGGGTGCAATCCGATTTTGTCTCCGAAGCGTTGATCCAGTTCGAATCCGGTCACCAGTTTAATCTGAACCGGTTCGGTCAAAACCGGTTTTGACCAAATCCGGTTTCCGGATCGGATCGGATCCTATAGGCCAAACCGGTTTTCTTGTGCATCTCTAATAGTTAGCACTAAAATGAGAACCATTTGCCAAAGCATGTAATTCCTCAGTACACTCAGGAGACCCAACTTGTCTCAAACCATACATCTAAAACACGATAAATGCAATGAGTTCAAGTGATACTTTATTATTAATTAGTCTAATGTGTAAATTTCTTACCTTCTTGTAAAACCATCCAGCAAATTCGTTTTGCAGATTTCCCTCAGGATTTTCAAACTCAAATTGGCTGCATTATAGTAAGTTTTAGAATGATATAATTTTACTTAGGGATAGTTCTAGTTAGATATACTTACCAAATGTATGCTTGAATTTCAGAGCAGTTGTTGAGTACATACCACTCGACTGCCTTTCGAACCCTTTCATCAAGTAGTACAACAGTATTCTTACTTGTTGGTCGACATTGTGACTGAAACACAGACAACTGTCTCTTTGGAATACCCGTATCCTCATTTCTGTCAGGTCGATTAAATGCACTTTTTACACCTTGAAGATACATCGAACAAAAGGACAAAGCTTCCTCTGCTACATAGCCTTCTGCTATTGAACCCTCGGGCTTAGCTTTATTCCTAACATAATTTCTCAACTTCTTCATGTACCTTTCAAAGGGGTACATCCACCTAAAATAAACAGGTCCTCCTAAAATAGCCTCTTCCGGAAAATGAAGAACCAAATGAATCATTATGTCAAAAAAAAAGCCGGAGGAAATATCATTTCCATTTTGCACAAGATGTTAATTAACCCCTTTTCAGCTTTCATCATATCTTCTACATCTAAAGTTCGTGCACATATTTGTTAAAAAAATGTGCAAAGTTCACAAATTGTGGTTGAAATGTTCTTATCTAGGTATCCTCGAACCCCTATTGGCAACAAGCGTTGCATAAGGATATGAGAGTCATGAGTCTTCAACCCTATAATGTTGGTACAATTATCATTCACCTTATTCTTAAAATTTGATCCAAAGCCATTCGGTAATTTGAACCTTTTTATGAACTGACATAATCTTTCCCTATTTTCTAGAGTGAATGAGTACTTCGGATGCGGTTTTATCGTCTTATCATCAGTTTCTTGACGCCATTCTTCTTCCCGAATCCCCAAGTCTTTCAAGTCCTTTCTTTCATTTACCGTGTCTTTGGATTTATCGTTCATCAATAGTGTGCCCAACAAACTCTCATGAACATTCTTCTCTATATGCATAAGATCGAAATTATGTTTTAGTGAAAGAGAAGACCAATACTTAAGCTTGAAAAAAATACTCTTTTTGGACCAATTAAACTTTTTTTGTTTACGGCTTATTTTCACATTGCGTAAATGTGGATGTTTTCCCGGCTTACGAATTTGTATAGAAGCTAGCTGTCGTAATACAGTGGCAGGATTGAATCGTCTAGGAGGAGCTCTTCTCTCGGACTTGCCATTGAATGAAGGACTCGACCTCCAATGATGCTTAGTAGGTAAGAATCTTCTATGACCTACATAAACTATTTTCCCCATAACTCTACATGATAAAGTGTCTTCATTACAAGTAGGACATGCTTTATATCCTTGACCACTCCAACCAGATAGACTGCTACGAGCAGGAAAGTCATTTATAGTCCATAAAAGTGCAGCACGCATTGTGAAAACAGTGTTTGTTGCAGCGTCTCTCACTTGGACTCCTTCATCCCACAACATTTTTAATTCATCCACTAAAGGACGCAAAAATACATCCATGTCCTTCCCAGGTGATTTAGGACCTGGTATTAACAATGTCAACATGAAAGAAGTCTCCTTCATACATAACCATGGAGGTGTATTGTATGTTGTTAGAATAACTGGCCACGTGCTGTGAGGATGAGTCAAGTTACCGAATGGATTAAAACCATCAGCAGCTAGAGCTAATCGAACATTTATGGGTTCTTTAGAAAACTCGGGATATTTTGTATCAAACTCTTTCCAAGCGAGTCCATCAACCGGGTGACACATCTTACCTGTTTCCGACCGCCCGGTACTATGCCAAGTCATCTCTTTTGCAGTGTGTCTAGAACAGTACATACGTCTAAGCCTGGATGTCAAAGGAAAGTAACGTAAAACTTTATGAGGAACTTTCTTTCCTGTTGTCTTATCATCATTCCATCTACTATCACCACAAATTGGACATTTATCCATTGATTCATACTCCTTCCAGAAATTCATAAATACACATATACATACATACACATACATACATACATACATATTTCCCTCTTTCATTATTTATAAATTAAACATAAATTATTTCACCTTATTGATGTGTTAAACATAGTTTTTTTTTCGTTTAATCGTTTGTTTGTGTGTTAAACACATTTGTTACGATTATTATATATTATTATGATGTTTATAAATATTATTAGTATGATTTTTAATTGTTCGTGTCTTAAATATGTAAGAAAAAATGATCAAAAAAAAAAAAAATTAAGAGTTGAATAATGAAAAATAATAATAATGGGAATAATAATAATAATAATGGGAATAATAATAATAATAATAATAATAATAATAATAATAATAATGGAAATTATAAATCCGTCGCTATTTCGTAGCTATTTTGTAGCTATTTTATTCCGTCGCTAGCCCGTAGCTATTATGTAGCTAATTAGCTAAAGAATAGCTACGAATTTGTATCCGTAGCTGTAGCTAATGAGCTACAGAATAGCTATGGATTCGCATATGTAGCTATTCCGTAGCTAATGAGCGACGGAATAGCTACGGACTAACATCCGTAGCTATTCTGTAGCTATTCCGTTACTAAATTAGGGCGTCCCATTCTGTAGCTGATCCGCAACCATTCCGTAGCTAATTAGCTACAGTTTTTCGTAGCTATTTTCCGTAGGAAAACCCCATGTTTTCTAGTAGTGGTTGGCCATTTTGTTTGTTGGCAACGAGCATGGTCTTTGTTTGCCTCATTGAATTCTCTTTTTCTCAACAAACATGGTTTTTGATTGTCAACGACTAGATAACAAGCATAGGAGAGCGACTAGATATCAAGCAAAGGAGATAGAAACCTACAAGTTTTCTTTGACAACAATATTCACCTGCATTCATACTTGCTTAATTGAGGGAGATAGAGTTTTTCTATTTTTTTATTATTAGATTATGTAAACTGAGTAAAAAAAAGGAAAAAGATATTATTAAGGGTAAGATGGTCTTTTCGAATGGACTACCGACCACTAATGTAATAAATACAACCACAAGGACATGAAAAGTCAAAATCCAATATTATGACCAAAGTATGAACTTGAGCAAACCGTATAGACCAAATGTGTAATTTACTCATTAGTTTATTATAACTAAGACAAAATTGGCAGACCCCTAGCACTCAAACCCCAAAACATTCCTTCGGTTCGTTCGCTGTTCCCCTTTATCAAATTATCACGCATCTGACCCTAGCTCTTTTGATTCTTTATTCTGTAGCAAATCGGAGTTGATTTGATTGGGAAACGTCACTTAGGTTAGTTTAGATAATTTGTTTGTTTTTATGTGTTTCTTGAAATGCATTTTGAATTGTTTACCAATTTGAGTTTCGTTTGTTATGATAAGTATTCATGTTACTCGAAGTGTTTTGATTCTGTGATTATTTGGTCTTAATTTTGAAGTTTTGTTGATTATATATATATGATGTCTTATGATAGTTGGATAATGTATGTAACATTTCTTTTAAGTGTTTAGACTATGTAGAGTTGGTTTGAATTTGATATTTTTACTTCTGATTACAAGAAGCATCGACATATGAAAAAGCATTAGGGTAAGGAGAGATATAGGGGTAGTCATAACCTTCTTTTGAAGTTCATAAAGGAACATTTTTATAATTGTGCACTTTCGACTTCACCTTTTATGAGGGTTTAAACTATAAGAATTGTCATTTATGTGAACTCACACTCAATCCTGAGACCAAAGTGACATTACTTGAAACCAAGATTCTTGTGGATGATCTGGACATATTTTTCCCGCAGCTTGTAAGTTGTGGTGAAAACCTCTTTGTGACAGAAAGCTCAGCATGCGCATATCATTTCAATGTTTATAAACTAGATTTTGGTGAAATGGAATGAGTGCCTTTTCAAGATACAGGAGAGGAACATGGTTTCTTTCTGAGTGAAGGTCATGGTGCTGCTGTTAAACCAGAGTTGTGGGCTGATGCTTTATCATAATACCCGAGATATGATGTTAATAATGGAGGTGGACATGGCAGAGTTTTTCTTGCAAAGGAGCTGTGGTATTTCCCACATGAATGTTTGAATGTTAATCTCTTAGATGAGTCATGACTTGTTATTACTCTTATTTTTGCATATGTAGAACCAGCAGTGGTGAATTTGGATTTTGCAATTTACGTTTTTGTTTTAATCCATCTCCCTTTTATGTGATTGGTGTCGTCCTTTGCTTTGAAATGTGGGGCTAATGCATATGTTTTAATTCATATCCAGTTGCTGGTTTTATCTTTTAGCCATTTTATGATTGAGATGATGATGCCTTTTTATGGATGGTGTAGTCATTTTCTCTTATACTTGCTGAAAATTCCATGTGAATGCCACCACGGCTCTCCACTACAACTCTATGTCAAGACTTGATTCTTTAATTTCTTGTCGTTACATGTTAGTGATTTTAGGTAACAAGGATATCAGTGTCACCGGTCATAGGGTCATTTTGGTGTTTCCATGATTTATATGAGTGCCAAAATGGATTTATACAGTGATCTATTACAGTGCAAAGTGTACACATATATAAGGAGCCCTTGCGATGAGCAACACCCTAAAGTGTTGAGAATAATATCGGCTCATACAAGATTAACATCGAGTATTGTTAAGGGTTGTAACTTAATATGTTTAATGCAAAATAATGTTAAGAAGTGTAGAAAATGTAGTATTCTGCAAAGTAAGAATTGCTGAAAGTGTAGATAGCAGAAGTACAGGGAGTGCATGCAGCTAGTTTATTATGTAGATAGAAAACATGCTGAGCTTGGCTGGTTCGGGTTTGCATGGGTAATATCCGGATTTGACCCGGATATTGACCTGGTCTATATAATGTTGAACGCAGGAGTAGAATCATCCAATCTCTGATCATTCTCCACTCGTGTTCATCCTCACAACCTCTCCCAGTGTCTCTATTTTTTTTCTAGAGGTAAAGGTTTGTTCTTAGAGTTTTGTCATAGTTTTTCAGCTTCTTGATACAAATTAATTCTGCTGATTGTTATATTGGTTGGATAGGTTGAGTGTGAGTGTTATTGTAGTAAGCTTTCTTTTGCATATTGTATACTGCTTTAATAAAAGAGTATATACAGTTTTTATCATAAAGCTTAAACAAAATTTCATATAGAAGTATGGTGGAAAACCTCCTTCTAACATTCGAAAATGTTGTTTGTCATCCTTATCCAATTTTCATATAGTGTCAGTATAGCTATTTGCAATACGGCACCTTTTGGAACTCTTCAGATTTCGAACAATTTAATACAAACATGATGCTTTGCTTATTGTTCTTGTGCTTGAGATTCTACGCTTCTTACTATAAGATAATCCTGATTAATAATTTGTGGATTGTTAAGACAAGTAAATCAAAACAAAATAAAGAAACAAATGAAACTATTATTATTGAAGTAAATAAATGGAATTAGATACAAAACAAGATAACATACTTGAATTGTAGATTACAAACACAAAATATACATACTAAGGCCAGTCACAAGCAGTGTCCTAAGAAATAAATTGTTCGTCTATGGGTTTTTCCTTGAAGATATACAACCTATTCAAGATGTGATCTTAAATATTGTATAAATGTATAGACCTCAACATTATTCTCAAACATTGTTATCACCGGTGCAGATACAGATATCGACAAAAAGATAATGACAACATGATCATATATAAGGAGTACTAAATTACCCTCATTGTCATTGATACAAATTAGAAACCAAACCTTCGCTCCTAGTGCCATAGAGCTTTGGAGAGGATTCTGTTTGAGATTTCTATATTGATCAAATCCTGCAAATAACACCATCTTTGGCATAGGCACATCTAGGAAAATAAGCTCACCAGCCAATGTTCTTGATCTGAAAAAAATGATTTATTTGAGGACTTAAATCAAACATGTGGTTTTATCTCTTAGCTTTTTTATGATTGAGATGATGGTGCCTTTTTATGGATGGGATGTAGTCATTTTCACTGATACTTGCTGAAAATCCCATGGTGAATGCCACCATGGCTCTCCATTACAACTCTGTTTTGCAAAAGGGTTTCTTTGCATGAATTTAGGTCGATGTGACGCTGGTGATTGCTCTATGCCAAGACTTGATTCTCTGATTTCTTTTTGTTCCCTGTTTGTGATTTTAGTGTCGCCCGATCACAGGATCATTTTGATAGTCAAAGTTGACCCAGTATTTTGGAGAATAAGAGGGCACGTGGGTCACCTGCCCAGTAAAAGATCCGTTGCTAGTTTTTCTGCTTTCAGTTGTAGTTTTAGACTATTTAAGTTACTTTCTTTAGCCATTTCTATGAGTAATTTTTGTAACAGCTTTCAGCCGCTTAATAAAGCTTTAAGCATTCAGCTACTTTATCCTCTTATACCCCTGTCAAAATTTCACTGTTAGATTAGCCCTGATCACCAACAAGTGGTATCAGAGCTTTGAGGTTCTGATCATTTGTGTATGCCCAAGATCATCGGATACGACACCATGACAGTTGCATCCTCATCAAACCCACCCAAAGACAGCCCGTATCCTCTTCAATGCCCGATGCTAACCTCATCAAATTACAACACATGGTCAATTAAGATGGAAGCCATTATGGATGCCCATGGGTTATTGGATGCCATCGAGCAACCAACCGGTGTGGTTGTGGACGAGAAAAGGAGCAAGAAAGCTCAAGCCTTCATCTTTCAATCGATCCCGGAAGAGATGCTTGCACAAGCTGCCAAAAAGAAGACAGCCAAAGAAGTGTGGGACTCTCTAAAGTCACAGTACATGGGTGCAGAACGAGTCCAGAAAGCAAAACTACGGGTGTTGAAAAGTGAATTTGAAGGACTTCAAATGAAAGACATGGAAACCATAGATGATTATGCAGGGAGGAAATCGGCCATGATCTCAAAATTTGGGAGTGCAGGGGCAATATTGGAAGATGAGGAATTGGTGAGAAAGCTATTTGATACAGTCCCAGAAAGATTTATAAATCTTGTGGCTTCGATTGAACAAAGTTCCGACATGGAGTCTATGCCATTCGAGGAGGCAATTGGGCACTTAAAGGCTTATGAAGATACTCCGGAAGACAAACTCAAGTGTTGATAATACTTTGTTGCTTGCAAAATCGGAAGGTTCCTTAAGTCATCGTAGTCCAAGCAAGACCTGGGGTCGGGGGAGAGGTGCAAGTAGTGACAGAGGGGGAAGAGGCGCTTCACGTGGTCGGGGGTCGACTCGTGGAAGAGGTGGATGTTCTGGTGGTAGTTCACGTCAAGAAGCAAATAACTCCAACCGGAAGCCACGAGACAAAAGTCACATAAGATGCTTCGAGTGCCAAGAACTTGGCCATTTTGCTTCCGAATGCAAAGCAAAAAAGAAGCAAGATCAAGAGGTGAATTTGGCTGCAGATGAAGATGGACCTGCACTGTTGTTGACTGTATGTGGAGAAGAGAATGCAAGCATGGTTCTATTGAATGAATAAAAGGTGTATCCGAACCAGCTAAACGAAGGAGACGATGAGAACATGTGGTACCTAGACAATGGGGCTAGCAACCACATGATTGGTTCTAAGGCTCTATTTGCAGAACTTGATGAAAAGATGACTGGGCAGGTACGATTTGGAGATGGCTCCAAGGTTCCTATCAAAGGGAAAGGAACACTATTATTTGATTGCAAAAATGGTGACCAATTCATCATTCCTTATGTGTACTACATACCGTCCCTACACATCAACATAATCAGTTTAAGCCAGATGACAGAGGAAGGATACACTATAGGAATGAAGAAAGAATTTCTAAAGATGTACGATGAAGCTGGTTGTTTGATCATGAAGGTACAAAGGTCAAGATATAGACTTTATAAGATAAAACTCACACCTAGGAAGCCTAAGTGTTTGGCTATGAGTATAGATGATGACTCATGGTTGTGATATGCACGTATGGGCCACACGAATTGTAGAATGCTAGAAGAAATGACACGGAAGGAGATGGTGACAGGTATGCCCCTAGTATCCCACCCAACACAGGTGTGTGAAGGATGTATGGTAGCTAAGCAATCTAGACAAAGTTTCCCAAAAGTGGCCCAATGGAGAGCTAAGGAACCGCTCCAGCTGTTACATGCCGACTTATGTGGCCCCGTTACACCTGCAACAAAGGGAGGTAATCAGTACTTCCTACTAATAGTCGATGACTATTCACGATATATGTGGGTGTATTTGATCAAAAACAAAGATGAAGCTTTCACCATGTTCCAGAAATTCAAGTTACAGGTTGAAAAATAAAGTGATTACAAAATCAAGATGTTAAGAACTGACCGGGGGGTGAGTTTAATTCCACTCAATTTTTGAATTTCTATGAACAAGCCGGAATACGAAGGCAATTGACGATACCACACACGCCCCAGCAAAATGGCGTTGTGGAACGAAGAAATAGAACAATTTTGGAGATGACAAGATCTTTACTCAAGGCCATGTCAGTACCAGACCAATTTAGGAGCGAAGCCGTGAGACACGCGGTATACTTGCTGAACAGAACTGGAACAAAAGCTCTCAAAAATGCGACCCCATATGAGGCCTGGAAGGGGTCCAAGCCGTCGGTTGCACATCTCAAAGTTTTTGGGTGTGTAGGCTTTGTCAAGAAATTACGAGGCTTAACCAAGCTAAGTAATCGAAGTGAGACCATGATTTACTTGGGGGAGGAAGAAGGAACAAAGGGTTATCGGATGTACAATCCCAGAAATCGTCGGATTGTAATTGCAAGAGATGTCGTGTTTGAAGAGTCAAAACAGTGGGCCTGGATTGAAGATACATCAGATGAGCAACTTACTACACCTTACTGGACCAATAACATTGTTAATGTTATGGCCCAACCTCAACCGGCCCAAGAACAAGTGGAAGAAAATGACTCACAGTCAACTCCCCTGACGCCGTTACCAAGCAACACGCAGGAACATTCTTTCTTTGAAGGTTCGCAATCGCAGGAACGTTCGTTCTTTGAAGCTTCGCAGTTGTCACTCGATAACGATTATCGATCCATACCTCCCAGTAACTACGAAGACTCGCAGTCGGCAGCTTCGTTCGATGATACCCTAACAAAAGGGTTTCGCTCAATTAACGAAATCTACCAGAATACCGAAAGAATGGGTGATGAAGAGGTACAGAGGCTGTATGAGCGAAATCAAGAATTGCTGTTGATCGATGATGAACCCACAACATTTGAAGAAGCATCAATTGAAAGAAATTGGAAGCAAGCTATGGAAGCAGAACTGAAATCGATCGAGAAAAACAATACCTGGGTTTTGACCAAATTGCCACCAAACCGAAAGGCAATTGGGTTAAAATGGGTATTCAAGTTGAAGAGAGATGCAACTGGAAACGTGATCAAGCACAAGGCCCGACTAGTCGCAAAGGGCTATGTTCAAGAAAAGGGCATCGATTTTGAAGATGCTTTCGCACCAGTGGCTCGTTTGGAAACCATAAGGCTAATCCTGGCACTAGCGACAAGAGAAAACTGGCTTGTACATCACTTAGATGTCAAGTCTGCGTTTCTACACGGTGATCTTAAGGAGGAGGTGTACGTCTCTCAGCCAACTGGGTTCTCAGTCAAAGGAAAGGAGAATATGGTTTATCGTCTCCGGAAGGCTCTGTACGGGTTAAGACAGGCTCCAAGAGCCTGTAACATGAAGCTAGACCCGTCACTCAAAGGACTAGGATTCACTAGATGTGCCCAAGAACAAGCAATCTATAAGGTACACAAATCCAACTTAATCCTCATCGTAGGGGTATATGTGGATGACCTTATAATTACTGGTTCAAGTAAGAAGGGAATTCTAGAATTCAAGAAAAGAATGAAACAGGTGTTTGATATGAGTGACTTGGGACTTCTATCCTATTACCTGGGAATAGAAGTACTTCAAGGGAAGGACGGCATAATGCTCTCACAACAGGGGTATGCAAGGAAGATTCTAAAATTGGTAGGAATGGAAGAGTGTAACAGCTCACAATATCCAATGGAAGCCAAGTTAAAGCTGACCAAGGATGAACAGGGAGAACTGTAAATGCAACAAATTACAGGAAATTGGTTGGCAGCTTAAGATATCTAGTACATACAAGACCTGATTTGAATTTCAGCATTGGTGTTGTGAGCAGGTATATGCAGAACCCGAAGCAAAGCCATTATGTAGCCATAAATCATATCCTAAGATATGTGAAAGGAACAACAGGGTATGATCTAATGTATCGCAGAGGAGGCAATGGTATGTTAGTAGGGTACAGTGACAACAGCTACAGTGATGATCGGGAAGATGGAAGAGGAACCACAGGTGTGGCATATTACTTCTCAGGAAATCTAATAACATGGGCCTCACAAAAGCAACAAACTGTTGCTCTAAGCTCGTGTGAGGCGGAATGCATGGCTGCAACTGCAGCTGCCTGTCAAGGGTTGTGGCTGAGAAATCTATTCAGTGACCTTGTTGGAAAGAAAGCACAAAGGGTGAAGTATTGGTAGATAATCAATCAGCTATTGCCCATATAAAGAACCCAGTTTTCCATGGGAGGAGTAAGCACATAGACACTAAATATCACTTCATTCGTATGTGTGTTGAAAGAGAGCAAATTCAGGTGGAGCATGTGAGTGGAGATCAAAAAAAGGCGGATGTGTTGACAAAAGCAATGCCAAGAATCAAGTTCGCTGAAATGAGGGCACTCATAGGTGTGGAATGTCTGAAGATGAAGGTCAACATTGAGGTGGAGAAATGATAGTCAAAGTTGACCCAGTATTTAGGAGAATAAGAGGGCACGTGGGTCACCTGCCCAGTAAAAGATCCGTTGCTAGTTTTTCTGCTTTCAGTTGTAGTTTTAGACTATTTAAGTTACTTTGTTTTAGCCATTTCTGTGAGTAATTTTTGTAACAGCTTTCAGCCACTTAATAAAGCTTTAAGCATTCGGCTACTTTATACTCTTATACCCCTGTCAAAGTTTCACTGTTAGATTAGCCCTGATCACCAACACATTTTTGGTCTTTCCATGATTTATATGAGTGCCAAAATGGGTTTATATGGTGATCTAATAACATCTGCTCATACAATATTAACGTATAGTATTGTTAAGGGTTGGAACTTAATATTTTTGATGCAGAATAATGTTAAGAAGTGTAGAAAATGTAGTATTCTGCAAAGTAAGAATTGATGAAAGTGTAGATAACAGAAGTACAGGGAGTGCATGCAGCTAGTTTATTATGAAGATAGAAAACATGCAAAGCTTGGCTGGTTCGGGTTTGCATGGGTAATATCTGGACTTGACCCACATATTGACCTGGTCTATATTTGTTATTGTAGTAAGTTTTCTTTTCAATCATAAAGCTTAAACAAAATTTCATATAGAAGTATGGTGGAATACCACCCTCAAAAGTAGCATATCAAAATAGAAAAGAGGGATGTGGCTTAAGATGACTTGTGAGTTCCAACTCACTTGTGTGTCAAAGGTGAGCTCAAGTTCACTAGTCAGTTTAGTCAGGTTGTAGCTTCAACATGAGTCTGACTTTGGTCATTTTGAAAATACTGATTTGGGGCTGACTTTTGTCAAATTAAATTTAAATATAATGACCGGGTAACTACATGTAATGGCTTTTAAATTTCGAAAATTTTGTTTTTGTCATCCTTATCCATTTTTTGTATAGTGTCAGTATAGCTATTTGCAATACACCACCTTTTGGAACTCTTAAGATTTCGAACAATTTAATACAAACATGATACTTTGCTTATTGTTCTTGACTTCTTGTGCTTGAGATTCTAAGCGTCTTATTATGAGATTATCCCGATTAATGATTTGTGGATTTTTAAGACAAGTAAATAATCAAAACAAAATAAAGAAACAAATGAAACTAGTATTATTGAAGTAAATAAATGAAATTAGATACAAAACAAGATAGCGTACTTGAATTGTAGATTACAAACACAAAATATGCATATTAAGGTCTGCCAAAAGTAGTGTCCTAAGAAATAAATTGTTCGTCTATATTCTTTCCTTGAAGATACAACAACCTATTCAAGATGTAATCTTAAATCTTATATAAATGTATATACATCAATATTATTCTCAAACATTGCTATCACTGCTGTAGATACATATATCAACAAAAAGATAAGGATAACATGATCATATGGAGTACTAAATTACGCTCCCTGCAGTTGCCATTGATACAAGTTAGAAGCCAAACCTTCGGTCCTAGCACGACAGAGAGCTTTGGAGAGGATTTAGTTTGAGATTTCTATATCGATCAAATCCTGCAAAGAACACCATCTTAGGCATAGGAATATCTAGGAAAATAAGCTCATCAGCCAATGTTCTTGATCTGAAAAGATTGATTTATTTGAGGAATTAAATCAAACATGTGGTGTGCGACATGAATCCATCTTTCAAATGATCAAAACACATTAAGAACTTTAGAATCCGTCTTTGAAACAATAGAAGAAATGACTTTAACACAATCGAGGGCACCATTCTTAACTTTAGATTAAATTCATTATGCATCCAAACCTTAACCCGACTCCTTAAGTTTTAGATTAAATCCATCTAATTGGAGTTCAAAATTTCGAAAAATAGATGATTAATCAAATCAGTTTGATAGCGAGATTATGTGCTTCTGTGTTTGTGAATGTGGACAGAAAGGAACGAAGAAGATGAAGAAGGCTTTTTCAAAAAATATATATATTGAAGGAGAAATCACTAATGATATAAGAGGTGATACTTAATTTGTCCTACTTCTTGATCATGATACATAATCACCATAAGAAAGAAGAAAGGGGCATGGGGGCACTTCTCTGTGTAGCACGTACTACTCGTTGCTCCATGGACCATGCTCCTTCATGCAGTCTTGCTTTATTTAGACCGGACGGAATCATCGCGGGAAGGGGGAGCGGGACGATTCCCGCACGACGGAACACCGGACCGTCGGTGCGGGAAACGGTGGTGTGGGAACGGGAGAGGGGAGTGTTTGCCGCGTTCTCTCTCCGTCGATTATTGGGCTAATTTTTTTTTTGAAGTAGCCGTTGTTAATGGTTAAACTTTTTTTTTTTTTTTTTTTTTTACAAACGGCTATATGCATTAAAAGTGATTTTTTTTTATCTTTTTAAACATCTACAAATACTCAACTATTTACCTTCAATCAACATTCAAAACAACCCCTCTACTCCCTCTATTTTCTTCAAAAAAAAAAAATGAATCCCGACAATCAAACCCCAACTTCCGATCGAAGGAAAAAAAGTCATGGTTCGAGTTTAAGCACCCCTACTCGAAACATTTTTGCTATCGATTCATCATCACAAGGAGATTATCGTCCCCAACTCGATGCTCCCATTAAATCTCCAATTTCAATACCAAAATGTTAGACAATATTACCTGATCCAAGTTCCAAATGTTACTCCGCAAATGTTTTCAAACTTTGTTGTTTTTCCCGATCAACATTCGCCAAATCAACCTCAAATCCAAACCCAACCCCAAACTCAAACCCAAACCCAACAACAATTCCAAATTGTCGATGAGTTGGATGACTCGGAAGAAGAAGAGATGGTTCCCGAAACTCAACCCACACCACCCCCACAACGACGTAAAGGGAAAAAACAAACGCGTGAGGGTGTCGCACAACCGGGAAGACAAAAGCCGACAACATGGATTCCACAAGAAGAGCTAGTTTTGGTAAAAGCTTGGGCTGACATTTCTGAGGATTCGATTCATGGAAATGCACAACCGGGAGAGCATTTTTGGTTACACATTTTAGAACGGCTTCGAGAGGAGCTAGAAAAAGGTGACGACTACCGTACGAAACACCAACTGAATTCGAAGTTTCGAGAAATAGCAAATGAGGTTTCAAAAATAAACGGGTTGTACAACAACTTAAAAACCCAACGAAAAAGCGGCCAAGGCGACGAACAAATACTTCAAGAAGCTTTGCAATTCTACCTTGAGGAAGTCGGAAAACCATTCAAGTGGCACGGTTGTTGGAAATTATTGATTCGATGTCCTAGGTGGAAAAAATACGAGCAAGATTTTATTTTTGGAGTCCAACAATTAAAGCGAACGAAAACAGACTCTAGTGGTTACACAACTTCCTCCGATGCTCGGGTCGGTCTAGATTTAAATCAGGACGACAAACTCGAGCTAGAAGAAATTGTCCGACCGATGGGTAGGGACAAAGCAAAGAGGAAGGGAAAAGGGACTTCTTCGGGTGCATCGGATTTCAGCATGGACCTTGACGAAATGTGGAAAATAACAGCGTCGTTTGATCGATATAATCTTAATTTCTCCGAACGTTTGACGTTCGACAAAGAAAAAGAAGAAGCAAGGAAAAAGGAACAGGCGGAGAGACAAGAAATGACGGATATGAAGTTCTTGATGGAAAACACCGACCATCTCTCGGGACCGGCTCTCGAGCTCGTGATGAAGAAGAGGGAAAAAATTATGAAAAAATATTTTCCGTAGGTTGTTGTTGGTTTGTTTGATTTTTTTGTTTGTGTTTTTTTTTTTAATTTTCAACTTTTTTAAATTTAGGTTTATTGTAATTTTTATTTTAACTAATGAAATGCATTTTCTTTTTAATTAAAATTTTTGGTTGTTTTTAATTTAAAAATTATAAATCATAAAAAATAAATTAATTTTATTTAAAAAAAACAAAATAGTGAGGGAAGTTTCACATTCATTCATTGGGTTTTAAATGAGGAAAAAGAAAATGAGGGAAATGATGGTGTGACCCACAAAAAGTGAAGGATGTTTCCCTCTCACTCACTCCGGTCTTAGAGAGAGAGAGATGGTGCGGGATGAGGTTTAGGATATGTAAATGGGTAAAAAAGAAAAAGAAAAAAATATTGAAAAGAGTAGGATGGCCTTTTCATAAGGACTAGTAACCATAAATACAACAAATGCAAACAACAAGGACAAAAGTTATAAACTTGGACAAACTGCATGGACCAAATGTATAATTTACTCCTCCATTTAATATAACGAAAGACAAAATTCGCAGACAAAAGAACCTCGCACTCAAACCCAAAACATTCGTGCGGTTCGTTCGCTATTCCTCTTTGCTACGCACCCAAATATTCAAATTAAAAGAAGCAATTCCCAAATATTGAACTTGTAAACAATTTTCTCGGCCAAAACTATCGTCACACAAACCCCAAAACATGGTTCGTTTCGGTGGATGTTTCCCTTCGTCACGCATCTAACTAACCCTAGATCTTTTGATTATTTAGGAAGTGGGAGTTCATTTGATCAGAGTTCTGGCAATCCTCGTTTAGGTTAGTTCAGGTGATTTGATTACCAGAACTGTTTTGATTATGTGATTATTTGTTTATTAAGCTTTCTTGATTATGATGTCTGGATGGATAATTGATATATCGTTTTTTTAAGTGTTTGGATTATCCTGGGTTTGTTTGAATTTGATGTTTTAGATACATGTAAGTTTCTGATTAGAAGAAGGAATCGACGTAACCTTTTATAAGTTTACCAGAAACATTTTTACCATGAGGCTGATCTACCCTTTCTTTGTTAAAAGCATTCATCTCTTGAAGGACTGCACATTAGATTGTATGCTGTAGGTATTTGTGTTTGTTTTCACTAGCAGATCATGTTCATTCCTTGTCTTGTTCTCTCTTTCTCTGTTTACAAGTCTTGTATGATTATGTGTAATTTTTCATTTACCAAGAATGTTTATTTTGTTTTTTGCTAATGTAGGAATGGATATGACAAGGAGAGTGACTAGTAATCAGAATCATAATGATGCATCTAGCAGTATGACTATCAAAACTGATGATGTGGGACCTTGGTCATATCTCAACCATGATGTGCTTTTGTTAGTCATGATGCAACTTGGAGTGATCGATTTTCTTGCATTCAGTGGGGCTTGCAAGTCATGGAGATCAGTAGCACTCAGTAATTGGAAAACATTTATGGCATCCAAACCACCAATGCTGATGTTGATCCCTCCCATTGGTAATAATGATAGGCAATGCTGGCTAGTGGATTCTGAAGGAAAAGAGTTCAGAACCATAATTCCCCATTCTGCTGGCTGGGGATGTGTTGGATTAACTTCTGGGTACTTGATCTTGTTGAGGAGGATAACGTATGACTTCTGGCTTGTGAATCCTATCACTAGGCATGAACTTCATTTCCCTCCTGCTCCTTGTGTATCTGATTATGTATCAAAAATCACTTCTGTCCTTTTCTTTTCACCTTCAATATCTAAATTGGTGTTTGTTATCTTAGCCGGTAATCAAATATGGTTTTCTATAGAGAATGAGGGAGCATGGAATTTTGTTTCCTCCACTTTCGACTTTACCTTTAAAGATTTACATGTTTTTAATGAGAGGATATATAGTGTAAGTAATAGAGGTCATTTTTGCGAACTCACACTCGAGCCTGAGCCCAAACTGACTTTACTAGAAACCAAGAATCTTCTTGATAAGGACTTATCTTTCCATGAGCTTGTAAGTTGGGGTGAAAATATTTATGTGAGGGAAAACTTGAAGGTTTATAAATTAGATTTTGGTGAAGTGGAATGGGTGCCTTTTCAATATACAGAAGACGAACATGATTTTGCTTTCTTTATTAGCCACTTGAGTCATGGTGCTGCTGCTACACCAGATTCGTGGGGGTCACATACTGAGAGATATGCTGTTTATGAAGGAGGCGGAAATGGAAGGTTCCTTATTGCAGTTCAATGGTATTTTCCTCATGAATGTTTGAATGTGAATCTCTTACACGTTCCATGACTTTTAACCACTCTTACTTTTGTATATTTTTCACAACTACTATTTTCTATTTGTTTTCCTTTTATGTGATTTGGTGTCCTTTGCTTTGAGATGTGTGGCTAATAGATATGCTTTAGTTCATATCAATTTGTGGTTTTATCTTCAAACCTCTTTATTATTGAGATGATTGAGCCATTTATTGGATGTGGTATTATAGTCATTTCTTGTAATACCTGCTGAAAATCCAAGAGATTATTAATATACCATTGTGAATTCCACAACGGCTCATCATTAGGATTTCTTCTTTGCTTTCATCTACCAGTTATAGATTATAAGAGAATCTGAAGTTAAGTGTAAAAGGATGTACTTTTTTCAGTGCTTAAATCCAATTTTCTGTCTTGTTTGATAAGTGAGCTCAAAGTTCATGCAAAAACAAGCAATGTATCTTTATTTATTAGCATATAATTAGTTTCAATCTTTTGTTTCAATGTATTATATTATTCTTTTAACATTATGATATTGTATTTTGAAAAATACACCTAACTAGAGGGTGCACTCCTGTGTGATGCAGCGGGACCCGGAAAGAATTAAATGGAAAGATGAAGTAGGATTCTATAACAGGCTATAATAGAGAAAATATATGAAAGTAGAATGCTATACAAAACAGACAAATGGAAGTATATTACCACTTTTTGCTTGCCAATTGTAGTTAACGGTACACACTAAACAATATACATTTGTGGTGCTTGATGGGTTTTCATGTTCTATCAAAGCCATCAAATATAAACCACCTGTTAAAGTGGAAATACAACACTGTAACAAAAAAGAAATTAAATTAGTATGGTATAATATACAAATGTATGAATGTAAATTGCTATTTTGTTGCAATAATACACAAACGATGAATGTATTTGATTATATGTTGCATTTAACCCTCAACAACATTTTTGTTTAAGCGTGTTTCTTTAAAAGGTCAATTGCAAGAAATAGCAATTTACTTTAGCCAATTTATTTATTAGTCCTACCTACCGTAAAGGTTCAAATGACGAAAATGATAAAGAAATGCAATGTTGTAACATAAAAGAAATGAAGATGGGATGCTATAGTACCCAATGAAAATCAAAATGTGTTGTTATTTATGCATATAATCTCTTTTTCTTGTCTTGAAACTTGTATAAATGCAAAATAGAGTAATATACCTTGTTTGGCATCTGGGCATTACAACATCCTACTTTCATTTCTACTATATTTTAACATTAACCATTTTTTCATTACATCCTACTTTCATTTCTACTATATTTTAACATTAACCATTTTTTCATTACAACATTCAGTGACTTCTTATGTTTGCTATAATTATATTTGGATAACTTTATTTTTATAAAACTTATATTCATAAATCTTCTCCAATACTACAAACATTTTCAAAGTTTTTTTTAATACTTTTGGTTGATTAAATTCCCACCAATTCCTTTTTATTTGAATAAGATATTTTAAGTATTGAAAAGTTGAGCCAATTTCAATTTTTGTCCAAAAAGAATGTTCACATAAATTTTTTGTCCAAAAAGAATGTTTTCACATACCTTTTACTCAACTCACAAAAGCTTTAACAAAAGTTTTAAAATTAGTGATAAACTTCTACCACCCTTTCTAGGAGATGCAGCTATTGTGGTTCTATGTTGATGAAAAAGAAGAGCGATGCAAGTGCAACATGTTTTCATTATGTTTCGAACATATATAAATCCGATTAAAATTATTACTAAATAATGATCTAATTAAATTGTCATAAGGAAACTTTCAAAGTACCTTATCAAGAAACATTCAGTTTTTTACATTCATTAGGCACCGCTTGCATACAATCGTGTCCGCTCCTTTGTTGTACACACCAAAATAGAAAAACGGATCAGCCTAAAGGAATTGCAATGTGCTTTTGTTGATATTTTTTTATCACAACATCCAACTTTCAACGACTAACATATGTAATGATGGGTTTTTGCACCCACCTTAGCCTAATGAAATTAGATTCAATGACCAAAAAGATATAATGACCAAGAAGAGGAGTTTAATTTGTTTAAAAATGTTGATGTAATGTCGAAAGCCCCTAAAAATCAATGTAAATCAATAAGAAACATGTAAAAGTGAATCAATTATATCGATGAATGATGATTGCAAAATGTCAAACCCTCAAAATGCCATCTTTTTGTTAAAATAACTTCGGTTGTATGTATGGCAGGTCCAACTTGTAAACTTTATAACCATGATCATGAGTTTGGCTACTTATGTTGATATGGCCCCATGGCTTTTCAACTATATTGATGATTGTACAGATAACCTACATATGAAATGCAAGTTTGAAAAGCAACATAGTTTGATGACCATGTTTTCACCATCCATCAATCTATAACACCCATAAAGATGATAAAGTAAAGGAATTATGTAGACCAACAACAATGCTATTAACATTTTTGTCTTAATCAACAACAATTAAGTATTAGAAACCTTACTAAATAAATTTACCGGGTGATAAAATGATGTGAAGTGTTTAGCAATTAGAATTGTGAATTCTTGAAATTACATGCAAGGGTGTAAATGTAGTAAGCATGTTTTATCGCATAAAAGATGTTTTTGCAAGATATACACATATGCATGGGGATGCAAGTCTAATGTCCATTTGTGTTTGGTTTAAGAGCTTAGATCAGAAAGATAGTTGCAATGCTCTCGCTCTTTCCAACTCCCACCCTAGTATCAAAGTTTACACTTACAAATCTACAATGATCCATAGCGATTCCAAGAAAACAAACCAAATCACACCTTAATCTATTTCGTTTATCAAGATAACATATAGATAAGATGCGCTCATGGAAAAATCTTTTACCCTGTGTTGGTGTATTGTGATCCATTTAGCTATAATTTTGGGATTTTAGTATTACTTGACATTTCTAGATGTTTTCAGCAGGTGTGTAAGGCATTTGCAGCCAAAGAAGGTCGATGGCCTTACTGATGAGAGCATCCATATTTGCCTTCCATATTTGCCTTCATGTACACTGTTATCTCGGCTATCGATGTCAAATACAACAACCACCAATCTCATGTTATGGCGTTTCTCATCGGAACTAGAGTTAACCTAGTAGGAGCTTGGGTGTTGCCGATCACGAGTATAACAGACCACTTGGTCCACGACATAACTCTCATGACCATAAAAAATGAGAGTTTTAGCCTGTAGGAGGGTAGGAAAAGATGAAAGGCAGATGACGGATGTCAAGGACATTTTTATGGGAATAATATACGAGGAAAAAGGCGTGAATGACGACCCATTTGTTTATTTAACTTCTTTTGCAACTAGAAAAAGTAGGGCTCCATTTGTACATTGTATTATTATTTTAAACATATGGAAGACGATTCACGGAAATTGTATGGGTACAAAGAAAAAAGTAAGGGGTCTATTTGTACATTGAATTATTATTTTATAGGGAAAATTTCATATATATATATATATATATATATATATATATATATATATATAGAGAGAGAGAGAGAGAGAGAGAGAGCTAGGTTCAAATGTTTCTAGCAAGTATTGTGTGCATGAATGCACCAATAGGAATTTAGGAAATAATAAAATAAATAAATAAATAAGGGTGATTTAGTAATTTGATATATAAATTCCATAAATATTTCCTATAATCTAGTTGTATTGACTTTTACCCTAATTTTTCCCATATTTATCTACAACAGTTCTTTTTCCCTCACCCTACTTGTGTTTGTGTGTGTGTGTGTGTGTACGAGAGCACATTCTTCATCATCAACAAACACTCCTGCATCCCTCATCATCATCATCATCTCGTGCTGCGAGTGCTCCAAGATCACATTCCCTCTTCCTGATGGAAATCCTAAAGTTTCCACATCCATTAGCTATAAATGCGATCGAAGATGGAGGCTGGAGATGGAGATGGAGGCTGAAGCCAATGGCTGTAAGTAACAATCTTCTAGTTTCTGTATTCTGTATCTCTTTTTTCACTTCTGTTTCGTTCTTGTATAAAGATAAATAGACTGTTTCCAGTCTATGAGTAGATCGTTATCGTCTTTGTATCGCTCAAGTAGGGTAGATTTGCTAGTTTGAAGAGCTTAAGGCTAATTAAAGTGTTTGAATCTCTAGGAGTCAATTTATGCTTATAAACCAGACTTTGTAATTAAATGGAGGCGAATTTATCATTTTGGGTTGCTCATATACTCTCTAAACATAAGGCTCGAGCGGGGAGTCATGTCAATTGTGTAAAACATTAACAAAAGTTTACCGGGTAATTGGGGGGGTTTTTTGATATTCTGTGCAGCAGTTATTTGCGTATTATGTACATTTTATTCAACTTTATTGCTTAGTTGTTTCTGATTGTAGGGTTGTAGTTAGCATGTAGTTTTTTCATTTTACTCTCACTTGCATCTGATGAACTATCATCATCAGCATCTAAGTTTGTGTAGAAAATTGTTATTTTTTTGCTGGTGCTTGGATTGAGTTTAAAAGAATTTATGTTGATTCTTGAACAGTTTGTAGATGATTTACTTTTCTGAATATATAGTTTTGTGGTAGTAGGAAAGACTTTTGATGGAAATTTGGGAACTTAACTTAGTTGCTTATGCATTGCAGATTGTACCAGTTAATCTGAAACCTTTCTTGAACAACTTGACTGTGAAGCCTGTGATTGTGAAGCTCAAGTGGGGAATGGAGTACAAAGGTTATCTTGTCTCTGTTGATTCATACATGAACTTGCAGGTATATATGTTATGATTAAACTTTTGTTTCAACCTGTTATGTTCATTTGTGCTTTCTTGTGCCTCTAATGTTGTTCAATGGAATCATCTTATTTTCCAGTTGGCCAACTCTGAAGAATACATTGATTGGCAGTTTACTGGTAACCTTGGAGAGATTCTAATCAGGTATGTAGGCAGATGTAATAATGTTCTGTTTTGTGCATAGATTCTTGGCTAAAAAGATTTGTGTTTGATATGCAGATGTAATAATGTTCTGTATTTATGAGGTGTTCTAGAGGATGAAGAAATAGAGGAAGCAGATCGTGATTAGCAAGCAAGTGGATTGGTGTTGGATTAGGTGTCTAAGACCATAACTATAATTGGTATGTACTTGAATTGATAGCAGCACAGTCCTTTTGTGTTGCCCTCAACCTAGCAACTGGACAAGGAAATTATGAAAGGATAGATATTAATTTATAAGATTAATAAATTAATATATATATAAATGATTTATTAATATGTTAATGGATTAATATATTAATTAGAAATCATTATGTTTAATTAATTGTTAGCCAGAAATTAATCAGAATTGATTTTGGGGTTAAAAGAATTAATTATAAAGTGCAGGGACTAGTTTGCAATTAACTGATAGTTGAATGGAAGGATCCAGAACTCCCTTGGAAGGGGGTGGACGAAAACCCTAGGGGAAACCCTAGAGAATTCGTCCAAGGGGTCCAAGATAAGGCATTGGGTCTTGCTTAGGCCCTAAGCAAAGGATAACTAGGGTTTTCCCTAAACCCTAGTTCCCTCAACTATTTAAGGAGCCTCCTGGCTCACATTTTGGGTACTGATTTCTTTGGAAGAAACCCTAAGGCCGAAATTGCATACTCTCTCCATCCTCTCTCCTCCAAGTTTCCTTCTTGCTAGTTCTTGGGTGTGATTCCATTAGAGGCATTACATTTGTGGTGCTAAGCTTCCAAGAAGATCAAGATCAAGATCAAGAGGATTATCAATTGTTTGCTATAACAATTGAAAGGTATGTAACTCCTAAACCCTAGTTTGTTAATTTCGAAATTAGCCTCTCTCCTCTAGGGTTCTTGTTTTGCAATTCAAAGTTATATGTTCAATAGTTAAAACATAGATCCAAAGTAGGTTGCATGTGAACTTAGGAATTGTTTTCTAGTTTATTTGTTTTACCTAAAACCCATCAGTGGTATCAGAGCCATTGTTTGTTTTAAATTGAATTGCTATAATAGTTGAATTGCAAGTTAGGGTTTATAGCCATTAAACCCTAAAGGCCAAATTTTCGCAATTAGGGTTTTGGATTGAAGGGTTTTCGAAAACCCTAGCCTCCAAAGAACCCTAATCGAAATTAGGGTTAGGGTTTTGAAAACCCTAGCCTACTCCCTTATGAATTTCGAAATATGCTAGAGGATAACTAGGATTTCTTGTTTTGGATAATTGTTACTTAATTAGATTAATTGGATAATTATCCTTACCCTATTTTTCGAAATTTAGAGGGATAAGGATTAGGATTAAATTAATGGATTAATTTAATTAGATAATCCTTACAAGATTTAATAATTTGATTAATAGTTAATTAAAAGATAAATATTAAATCTAGTTAATTGGTTTATTTAAATTTAAATTTAATAGCTTAAATTTCAAAATTTATAAACCCTTGAAGTTTTAAAATGTTTTAAAACACACCTTATATATATATTATAATTAAAAGTTTAATATTATATATGTATAAGAATATGGTCAGTCAAATCGCTAGTATGCCTCATTCACGAAGCTAATCTATAAGGGGGGTATAAGGAAACTGCCTATAAAATGGTAGTTGAATGGGTGTCCACTCTCACCCACCGCTTCCTTGATTAGTGGAGGGTCGTTAGCAGAACGGATTTGATAGGACAACTACTTCTCATTAAAAGTATAATGATATTAAAGAAAGTACTAGAACATTATTTTCAAAATCCCAACTCTAGTTACTTTAGGAAAAATGTGAAAAGTATGCTAATCCATGAAATTGCACATTATGTTTTATTGGTCGTTAGTGGAGCGTGTGTGGTTAACCAGCACACTAAAAGGCACTAATAAAGAGTAGTAATGGGTATCTCATAATTGTCATTTTGATGGAGCGTGTGTGGTTTACCAGCACATCAATAGTTAATGATAAAGACAATGAGGTTACCAAGCACATTTGCATGGTTATTCACATCTTGTTTGTGATCCTCGGCATCCCAGTCACAAATAGAAGAGCATAATCTGAGATTAAAACATGCCATTGAATAATTTCAATGTATCTCAAAAGAATTAGGAATTTCACTTCGTTTGTTTCGTCTAATGGTGGAATTGATGAATCGTCATTCACCTACCTTTATGAAATTTGCACTTGGATCTCGGCATCCCATTTCTAAGTTGTGAATCTTCATAGTTGGATCCTAACCTTGATATTATATCTTTGGGTTATTCTATTAAGGTATCTTGAAATCTAACTAAAACTTTCTTTCTTTTCAGATGTCTACTCCTAGAAACACTTCTGCTTCGTCCTCCTCCAACCAAAACTTCTCTTTGCTCAATATATGCTCCAAAGTCGTTATGGATGGCTCAAACTATAACGATTGGATGCGCAACATCAAGATGGCTCTTCGTTTCGAGAACAAAGAATATGTTCTTGAAAAGGAGCTCAAAGAGCTTGATGAGAATGAAGCTACTCCTGAAGATCTTGCTGCCTACAAGAAACATTACGATGATGCTACCAAAGTGGCATGCATCATGGTGGCAACTATGTCCCCAGAATTGCAGAGGTACTATGAGGACTACTGGCCTTTCGAGATGAACAAGAACCTTATGGAAAAGTACCATAAGCGAGCTCGTCAAGAAAAGTTCGAAGTAGTCAAGTCACTCATGGCTTGCAAGATGAAAGATGGGGAGTCGGTTGTGTCACATGTGCAAAGAATGCAACGCTACATAGAGCGTTTGGTCAAGCTCAATATTCACTTTGATGAGGAATTGGCCATTGACATGGTCTTGAACTCACTTCCTGAATGTTATGGTCAGTTTATTCTAACTTACCATTTGAACAATACTGAGCAGACCTTGGCCCAATTGCACAACTTGTTGCAGACAGCTGAGGCAGGGATGAAGGGTAAAAGTATACCCTCCACACCTACGAGTGCCCCTGTTTTGGCTATTGGACAGGGAAAGGGGAAAAAGAGGAAAGGTCCTCCCAAACAAAACTGGAAGAGCAAGGCTCAAGTTGGGTCATCTAGTAATGGCCCAAAGGCTAAGCCTAATGGTTCCACTCCCAATGTTTCTGATCCAAAAGAGGCAGTTTGCTTTTACTGCAACCAAAAGGGGCATTGGAAGAGATCTTGCCCACATTATCTGCAAGATATCAAGGATGGCAAAGTGAAGCCATCTTCGGCAGGTATTTACACTATTTTTGCTAATAACTCATTATCTTCTCGTTCATGGGTCCTTGATACAGGATGTGGTTTTCATATCTGTTCTAATTTGCAGGGTCTAAAGGAAAGTGAGGAGATAGAGCGAGGAAGGATAAACCTGATCATGGGAAACAGAAAGTCTTCACCAGTAACCAAGATCGGAGTTTATCAGCTTCTGCTTAGTAATGATGTTAGATTAGATTTAATAAATTGTTGCTATTCGTCTGAGATGACGAGAAACATTATTTCATTTCATGCATTGTTCAGACAAGGTTTTACATATTCTTTTAATGATTTGAATGGTTCAATTTCTGTTTATAAGAATGGTGTTTTTATGTTTGAAGCTTTGCCTTGTAATGGTGTGTATGAAACAGTGACTTGTGTTGATAGCCTAGGAAATAGTGTACTTAATATTGACTTGTCTAATAGTGTAGACAAGGCATGCTTGTGGCATTGTCGTCTTGGACACATTAACAAGAAACGCATAGCCCAACTCCAAAAGGATGGAGTGTTGGAATCATTTGACCTAAAGTCAGATGATATGTGTGAATCTTGTCTTTTGGGAAAGATGACAAAATCACCATTCACAGGGTCTTGTGAAAGAGGTGAAGGTCTGTTGGATCTCATACACACAGATGTGTGTGGGCCCTTCAGATCAACTACAAGAGATGCTAATCGATTCTATGTGACTTTCACTGACGATTATAGCAGATATGGATATATCTACTTGATCAAGCATAAGTCAGAAACTTTTGAAAAGTTCAAAGAGTTTAAGCATGAAGTCGAAAATCAATTGGGCATAAAGATAAAGATACTTAGATCCGATAGAGGCGGGGAGTATCTTAGTATCGAGTTTAACGACTATCTGAAAGAATGTGGGATAGTCTCACAATTGACTCCTCCTAGGACACCACAGTTAAATGGTGTAGCTGAGAGGCGTAATCGAACTTTGTTAGACATGGTTCGTTCTATGATGAGTCGGGCTTCGCTTCCCATTCACTTCTGGGGGTATGCCTTAGAGACAGCCGCCCACATCCTCAATCTTGTCCCTACAAAGAAGGTTGCCAAAACACCTCACGAAATGTGGACAGGGAAAGTTCCCTCGTTAGCACATATTAAAGTCTGGGGTTGTGAAGCTTTCGTAAGACGAGCGACTCACGACAAGCTAGCAGCTAGAAGTGAGAAATGTGTTTTCATTGGTTACCCAAAGCAGTCTTTTGGATATTTGTTCTACAGGCCTAGTGAGAACGTGGTCTTTGTAGCACGAAGAGGAGTCTTTCTTGAAAGAGAGCTCATATTCAAAGAGGACAGTGGGAGCACTATTGACCTTGAAGAAATTCAAGAGTCAGCCAATGAAGGAACCTTAGATGACACTAGCACTCAACCAGAGGAAACAGTTCCTGTTGAACCAATCGATAACTCATTACCTCTTAGAATATCCACTAGGGTGAGTGTGCCACCTGAGTTGTATGGTTTTCATATTACTTCAGATGGTGACACATTCATAAGTGACAGAAAACTGGTAAACTTAGATGAACCAGTCACTTATAAGGAAGCAATGGCAGGCCCAGAGGCTTCCAAGTGGAAAGAGGCTATGGACAGCGAGATTAAGTCCATGTATGACAACCAAGTTTGGAATTTGGTTGATAGTGCACCAGGTCGTAAGACAGTTGGGTGCAAATGGATCTTCAAGAAGAAGACAGACATGGATGGAAATGTGCACACATTCAAGGCTCGACTGGTTGCAAAAGGTTTCACTCAAACCCCAGGGGTTGACTATGATGAGACCTTCTCGCCAGTGGCTAAGATTAAATCTATTAGGATATTGCTCGCCATAGCTGCCTTTCATGATTATGAAATCTGGCAGATGGATGTCAAAACTGCTTTCCTTAATGGGAAGTTGGCTGAAGATGTTTACATGAGTCAGCCAGAGGGTTTTGTTGATGCAAAGTTCCCCAATAGAGTGTGCAAGCTTGAGAAATCCATTTATGGATTGAAACAAGCATCTCGCAGTTGGAATCTTTGCTTCCATGAGAAAGTCAAAGAGTTTGGTTTCTCTAGAAGTGAAGATGAGTTATGTGTGTATATCAAGGCTAGTGGGAGTATAGTAACTTTTCTGGTGTTATATGTCGATGACATATTACTCATTGGTAACGACGTTCCAACCTTGAAAGAAGTTAAGTCTTGGCTTGGAAAGTGTTTTGCCATGAAAGACCTTGGAGAAGCTGCCTATATTCTTGGGATTAGAATATTGAGAGATAGAAAAAAGAGACTAATTGGACTTAGTCAGAGCACATACTTGGATAAGGTACTAAAGAGGTTTAGTATGGAAAATTCCAAGAAGGGAGAGCTACCTATCCAGAGCAATACCAAATTGAGTAAGACTCAATGCCCGAGTACAGATGTTGAAATAGATGACATGAGTCGTGTACCTTATGCTTCCGCTGTCGGATCGATCATGTACGCTATGACATGTACTCGCCCTGATGTGGCATTTGCTTTGAGCATGGTCAGTCGCTATCAGGGAAACCCATGTAGAGCTCATTGGATAGCAGTTAAGAATATACTCAAGTATTTGCGAAGGACAAAGGACTGGGTCCTTGTGCTTGGTGGCAGTGATACCTTGAGAGTAGATGGTTACAGTGACGCCAGCTTTCAGACGGATAGAGATAACTTCCGTTCTCAGTCGGGCTAGGTGTTTTTACTGAATGGAGGAGCAGTTACTTGGAAGAGTTCCAAGCAAAATACGGTGGCTGATTCTACTTGTGAATCAGAGTACATAGCAGCAAGTGAAGCGTCGAAAGAAGCAGCTTGGTTGAGGAACTTCATCGGGGATCTCGGAGTTGTTCCAACCATCCAGGAGCCTATGGAACTGTTCTGCGATAATGAAGGAGCGGTTGCCTTGACAAAGGAACCGAGAGATCATGGTAAGACCAGACATATCGACAGAAAGTACCATTTCATCAGACATAGAGTAGAAGAAGGCCATCTTATAGTAAAGAGGGTGTCATCTGAAGATAACCCAACAGATCCTCTCACAAAGGGTCTGAGTAGGGCTAAGCATATTCAGCATGCTCGGAGCATAGGACTGAAAGATGATATTAGTTTTAGTAGTTAGATTAGTTTTTGAAACTTGTAACAAAGTAAATGTAATTGACTTTTGGTGATTAAATAATAAAGTATTATTTATAAGTTTGGTTTCTGCCTTTTGTCAATTGTTTATTATTGTGTTTCATTTTTGCATGTTTTACTTCCCGAATAATAAGATTATTCAAACTCCACAGTCACTCATACTTTTGGAAGTAAGTAGTGAATTAAGACTGTCATGAACTGGATTGTAGATTGTCTAAGGATAGACATGGCAATAGAATTGCTGCAACGTTCATGAGTACTCAGAAATTGAGATTTGAGTACTGGATAAACCCTCGCTCAGAGTATCACTTCATGGAATTCATCACGAGTAATACTGAGACGGTAATATCTTATAATCTTGAAACGAAGATATATGAGTTGTAATTTACAAGTCGGTTGTGCATTGGTGATACGAAAACGCATCAGTAACTTGGTGTTATAAAACGTATTGTCATGCATAATTTGATGAGTAAAAGATACAAGCATATGAGTCAACGTTTATTCGTTCCTTTTGCCCTAACAGGAAAAGCGATATCTGTGGGCCCCTCGATGATTTGGTGTTGACTTATGTGCTGGGCCTAGCCAGGACTAAATTGATGTGTTCGATTAGAAGTCCTTCATCATCACAAATCAGGAATCGGGAAACATAGATTCTGGACAAAGAGATTGATTACATTCCATGTCTTTTGTCTGGGGATATCAAGCAGAACGAAGGGTTATATGATCACTTATCTTAGGACACATAACTGACTGGGTCAGAGTTCGGCAGCAGCTTTTTGGAAGCTACAATTTGCTGGTCAAATTTAGAAGGCATACTAGCAATTATAGTTACAGACTTATCCAAGTGGGAGACTGTTGGATTAGGTGTCTAAGACCATAACTATAATTGGTATGTACTTGAATTGATAGCAGCACAGTCCTTTTGTGTTGCCCTCAACCTAGCAACTGGACAAGGAAATTATGAAAGGAGAGATATTAATTTATAAGATTAATAAATTAATATATATATATAAATGATTTATTAATATGTTAATGGATTAATATATTAATTAGAAATCATTATGTTTAATTAATTTTTAGCCAGAAATTAATCAGAATTGATTTTGGGGTTAAAAGAATTAATTATAAAGTGCAGGGACTAGTTTGCAATTAACTGATAGTTGAATGGAAGGATCCAGAACTCCCTTGGAAGGGGGTGGACGAAAACCCCTGGGGAAACCCTAGAGAATTCGTCCAAGGGGTCCAAGATAAGGCCTTGGGTCTTGCTTAGGCCCTAAGCAAAGGATAACTAGGGTTTTCCCTAAACCCTAGTTCCCTCAACTATTTAAGGAGCCTCCTGGCTCACATTTTGGGTACTGATTTCTTTGGAAGAAACCCTAAGGCCGAAATTGCATACTCTCTCCATCCTCTCTCCTCCAAGTTTCCTTCTTGCTAGTTCTTGGGTGTGATTCCATTAGAGGCATTACATTTGTGGTGCTAAGCTTCCAAGAAGATCAAGATCAAGATCAAGAGGATTATCAATTGTTTGCTATAACAATTGAAAGGTATGTAACTCCTAAACCCTAGTTTGTTAATTTCGAAATTAGCCTCTCTCCTCTAGGGTTCTTGTTTTGCAATTCAAAGTTATATGTTCAATAGTTAAAACATAGATCCAAAGTAGGTTGCATGTGAACTTAGGAATTGTTTTCTAGTTTATTTGTTTTACCTAAAACTCATCAATTGGATCATTAGATGTATTGTTTTTTATTTTAATTTCTTCTATTTTTGTATGGAAGTATTTTGTGCACTATAAATGTGATCGAGGATGGAGGCTGGAGATGGAGATAGAGGCTGAAGCCAAAGATCACAGTGGTTATGAGCTGGAGATGGAGGCTGAAGCCAAAGATTCTAAAGATGAAGCAGGAGGCATTTTAACTACAGTGGTATATTCTTGATAATACAATTTTTTTAAGAATATTCAAAACCATTCTGCAAGAATAGTTTATCCTGTAAGAATATTATTGTTGTATTCTGATAGAATTTTAGTTAATTATGTAACACCCAGAATCAGAAAGACCAAGAAAAGAAAGGAAAAGCTCTAAGTCATGAGTCAACTCGTCGAGTCCAGGGAGGAACTCGGCGAGACGGAGCGGGATCCGGGGTATAGAGTAAGTGACCGACTCGGCGAGTCAGCTAGTGGACTCGGCGAGTCTGGTCTGGGCGAGAAAAACCCTAATCCTGGGGGTTGTGCCCTATTTAAAGAACATTACATCCCTTCCCCAGCCTCTTTACTCCCCTTTTTGAGATCCAGAAACCCTAAATCGTGAGTGAGAGCCCTTGGAAGCAATTTAGAGCCTAGATAAGTGATTTTGGTGGAAAGAGGGTTGAAGATCAAGAGGCTTGCTGCAAAGGAGTGGTGTAGATTCGGGATCTACTTCAGTTGGAGCATATATTGGAGGTAATAAGTTGTTGCTTTGGCTTTATTGCAAATAGATCTATCTTATGTTTTAGATTTGGGGCATTTTGGGCATGATTGAGATCTATGTCGACTTAGAGGCCTAGATCTGAGGTTGCTACCTCAGATCTAGACTTGTGATGGTCCAGAAGGTCATAAAGTTTATGTCAATAAGTTATTGGTGAAGCCCCTTTGCCTTAAACCCTAGCCCTAGAGTGTTTTGGGCCTTTAGCTCCTTGGTTTCACGTAAAGTTTGCAACTTTACGTGGGGGATAGACTGTAGAAGAGTGGATCTACGGATTGAAGCCCCTGCATGGCTCGAAACGCCATTGTATGGATTGAGAACTGGAGAGACTCGGCGAGTCACATGGGTGTACTCGACGAGTTGTATGAATATGTGCATGGGCTCGGCGAGTTGGACGAACAACTCGGCGAGTCTGTTGAAGATTGCCTAGGACTCGGCGAGTCTGTTCTTAGACTCGACGAGTCAGGTCGCAGAACCCCCAACCTCTTCTGGTTAAGACGCGGATCAGTGAGTTGAGTGGTGACTTAGTGAGTTGGGCAGGATGGGACTCAGAGATCGTTGAACTCGACGAGTCATGGGGTGACTCGGCGAGTTGGGTCGTATTTTGAGAGCTTCTGAGTTTAAGGACTCGACGAGTCTACGGGTTGAGTCGGCGAGTCGAGTCAACTGGAAGGTTGACTTTGACCAGGACTTTGACTTTAACCAGAGTTGACTTAGTTTGACTTCTAGAGTTCAGTTTGGAACTAAGTGTTATATTGATAATAGTAGCTCGGGGAGCTAGTGGAGCAGCGGTTCAGAGAGTTGTCAGACAGCAGCCAGAGGGTTATAAGCAAAGTTCAGCAGTGCAGGTGAGTTTCCTTTTGTGTGGATGGGTCTACGGCCACAATGCCGGCCCATGTAGTTATGAGTAGGAAGAGTCGGGGGTTAGCCCTAGGCACAGTATGCTAGTATGACATTCGGGACTAAGGTCCAATGTTAGCGGGCGGGTGCCCAAGGAATGGTTTGTATGATAGTTATACTTGTTGTCTATGTGATACATGTATGTGCCTAGTAGGGATGTGAGTGTGGGCGAGGTCCCGTATCTCACCAATAGCAGAGTGTGGACGGTGTTCCATACCTCATTAGCAGCAGAGCAGGGGCGAGGCCCAAGTTAGGAAAAGAGCGAGTGTGGGTTGGGCCCGTATCTCACTATCAGTAGGAGCGTGGACGGGGTTCCATGATTCATCAGTAGCAGGACAGGGGCGAGGCCCAAGATAGGCGAGGCCTTAGCATAGTAATCAAGTAGAGTATGTTAGTTAAGTGTTGTGATATGATTGTATGCTAGTATATGTTAGCGGGCGGGGCCCGGAGATAGGCGGGGCCTAAGGAAAACAGATATGTACGCCGAGCGGGGCTCGAAGCCAGGCGGGGCCTAGTGACAGAAGGGATCCGATAGCAGGCGGGGCCTAAGGAAAACAGATATGTACGCCGAGCGGGGCTCGAAGCCATGCGGGGCCTGGTGACGAATGGGGTCCGATAGCGGGCGAGGCCCAATGCAGCGGGCGGGAGCCCAGTATGTGGTTATGTGCTCAGTATTATGTATGGCATGTATGGATCAGTAGATATGTATGGTATGCGGTAGGTTGGGGAACTCACTAAGCTTCGTGTTTATGGTTGTCAGTTTTGGTTTCAGGTATTCAGTTTTCAGAAGAGGAGCTCAGATGGGTTGCAGTGCACACAGCATGACCAGTTAGCCTGGGATGTTTACTCTGATAATTAAACAAGTGTTTTGGAAATGAAACTATGATTTGTCATATAAATCCTTTTAGTATGTTTGAATGACTTAACGCTATGAATCAGTAATGTTTTTAAAAGGAATTTTTGGACTCGAAATTTGGGATGTTACAAGTTGGTATCAGAGCCTTGGTTTGAGGGATTCGGGCACACTCTCGGGTGTGTCTGAACTCAAACTGAGGAAGTGGCATAAAATTTTCAAAAGGAAAAACCATATTTATAAAAGGATTTTGAGGAAAGAAAAGGGTTTTAGAAAAAGAAAAAGGAACTTTGAAAAGAGAAAAGGGTGTGGTGCATGCAATCAGCCGAGCTCAAGTAAGTTCTCCCAAATTACCCATACAAGTTTATGTTATGATATGATTATGTAATCAGCATGCTAGATTTAGGGGTAAGGATCTAGGAGGATGCCTTATGTGCCTGTTATATGCGCTTATTGAGCTATATGCTAGCATTGGTTAGATTTTCCTTTGTCTGAATGTTGCTTGCTCTGTACTTTGTGGGATTCTGAGTGATGGGAGTTAGTCATTAGATGAATACGTTAAGTCACATGTGATCAGGGTTGAATAATCTCAGAGTTCTGGATTTGATCCTACAGCGCAGCTCTCGTTTGAGTCTAACCGTTGTAGGGACGAGTCCTTTACTTGAAGGGTTATCTGAGCCTCGTCACATGTGGTGGTATTCAGGTAATGGCTGATTGGCATTACGAGGAAACCTTCAGCAGCTGAGGACTGGTTAGGTCAGAGGTTTCCCTAGGGTAAGCCTAGGATGATTTTAGTGCTGGGAGCAGCAGTAGTAGTCGTGCAAGGGACTTCGTGGAGTCAAGGAAACTCTTGAGGAAAGTACGGATAGATGTGGAAGGTAGTATGCGCCTGTACTACTGAAAGCAGAGGATCCATACTCGATTCAAGAGGGGCCGAGACAAAACCAGGGAACTTGCAGTGCGTGTGAGGTCCCTCAGCAGTGATGCGTATTTTGATGATTGTTATGGCATGCTTTCAGTATGGCGACATCGCAAGATGGACCAGTGGATGGATCAGGTGTCAGAGGGGGGTCAGGCTCGGGTTCAGGGATCGAGCAGCTCGAGGAGCGGATGAGAGAGTTTGTATCAGCTGAGATTACGCGCGGTATTCTTGATCAGACTCCTGTGATCTTTGGCACGGTCAAGGAGGGTTTGCTGGAGATTTTGGATGAGAGGCTTGGAGCCTTTCGCACAGAGATGATGGCTATGTTGGGAGCGCGTACTTTGACATTCCTAGAGTTCAGGGCTTGTGGAGCTCCAGATTATCATGGGGCTAGGGACCCCATTGCTAGTGGCAGATGGTTGGCTGATGTCGCCAACGCTTTTCGTTCTAGCCGGTGTCCCGAGGGGGACAAGGTTCGACTCGCCTCCTGTCTTCTGAAGGACAGAGCACGGGATTGGTGGGAGGAGGTTGGTCATGCTATCGGGGATGATGTCGCGTTGGACGTGATGACATGGAGTGATTTCTCGGCCAGGTTCAAGGCCGAGTTTGCACCGATTATTGAGGTGAAACAGTTAGCCCGGGAGTTCCAGGATCTACAGCAGACGACCGAGACGGTGGCGGAGATCACCGCCAAGTTCAGGGAGAGGGCTCTTCTTGTTCCGCAGTATGTCGCGGATGAGGAGATGAAGAAGGCCCGATATCACGATATGCTGAGAGATGACATCAGAGAGTTTGTGAGTCGGTCCAGCTGCAAGACGCTGGAGGATATGATTGCTCGGGCCAGGGAAAGGGAGATCGATCTGGAGCACCTCGGGAAGAGGAAGCCGGAGGAAGTTCAGGTATCTACGGGATCGGGCAAGAGGCCCAAGACATCAGACTCTAGATCGAGAGGTCCTCAGGACCAGGGCCGCTGTGGCAAGTGCGGCAGGACGCACGAGGGTGCGTGTAGGAGTGGCAGCGGTGGTGATTCTGGCTGCTTCAAGTGCGGCCGGATTGGTCATTTCAGCAGAGATTGTACTGCTACCACCACCCAAGGATCAGACCTGTTATGTTTCCATTGCAGTCATAGGGGCCACAAGAAGGCCCAATGTCCGAGTTTGCATTCGGCAGGACAGGTGATAACACCTGCCCCTGCAACCATGAGGATCACCGACGGCCGTCAGGGCCGGGCAGAGACGCCTGCAGCGAGGAGCAGGGCGTATCAGTTGGTTTCAGATGAGGTGTGAGCAGCCCGATGTGTCAGGTACATATCTTCTTTCATTTCTCCATCAACTTATGTTATGGTCTTATTGTTATGGTTCTGCATCGGTATTGATAATGATATTTCGGAATTTTGCGGTCTGCTTGTGATTAATTTATATGCCATCTGCATACCTTGGATGTTAGAATGATAGTTGGAGGTCGTCTCCTTTAGAGTGGGTTACTTAGGATGCATTATCTGTAGCACACCCGTGAGGGGCTTGGTAGTGCCTCGCTAGTTCGGGAAGGTGTCGATTGGAAATGGATCGTTGGACCCCCAATTGTGGTAAGTCGGGTTTTCAGTGAAGTGACCAGGGGATGGTAGGAAGAATTGGAAATTCTTCTGAGCTGTGAGCTGTGAGGAGCTAGTCAAGTCGAAGTGGGGGAGAGCCATCCGTGTGGCCAAGGATAGAAGTAAGTACAAGACTGGGGTGGTTCCGCAGTCTTGGTAAGGAGGGAAGCAGCTCAAGTGGTTGTTTGGATGGAGGATCAGGTTAGTTGGGAGTTGAAGAAACTTTCCAACCTTGAGTTTGTGTATTCATGTCTAGCGGGTGACTGGTACAGGAAAACCAGGTCGCAGAGCCTTCGCCAGGTGCGAGTTTAGGCGGGATATAAGACTGTGGGGTAGCCGCAGCATTCCCCATCAGCAAGTCGTGAGGAAAATGATGTAAGACTGCGGGTAGGCCGTAGCATTCATTAGCAGATTAGTTCGCGGAGTGTGGGCGGAGGCCCGTATCTCCTAGTCAGCGATGGGGATCAGGAAAGGCTAAGTCGTTGAGGTTTAGTATGGAGTTGGCCTGCATAGCCCTTGTTAGGTGAGGCCACTCCAATATGCAGTTGGGTGAGACCCGTGGGCAAGGCCCGTATGCTAGCGATAGTATAGGTGAGACCTGGGAGCAGGATTGCTCAGTAGTATGGTTTGGGTGAGACCCGCGGGCGAGGCCTGTGCGAAGGTAGTTAGGCAGGTGAGACTAGAGGGGAGGATCGCTCTAGGATATAGTCGGGTGAGACCCATGGGCGAGGCCCGTGAGATTATAGCAGCACAGGTGGGACCTGGTAGGGATCTTAGGGTCAAGATGGGGGATCGAGGATCCCAAGTCTTGTAGCGCCAGAGTGGCAGGATAGATATAGCAGTGTAGATAGCCGAAGTTTCTTCGAAAGTCGCTGGGAGCGACTAAGAGATTGTGCTAGTTGTAGTGACCGGTGAGTATCCGGTAACCCAGTTATCGGCAGAATCTGTAGAAGGACCAGGGTGGTCTTGGTCCATTCGAAAGGCGAATGAGAAATGGCAGGACTTTAAGGCAGGGAAGTGACGACAGAGAAGTATGGCGTGGGGCAGCTAGTTGACCGAGGAGTGCTACGCCTCTCGCAGCAGGGTTGGATAATCTCAGAGGGAAGGGTTTGACCCTGTTGCGCAGCTCTCGTTGGAGTCTAACCATTACAGGGATGAATCTTTTACTCGCAGGATTATCTGGTCCATACGCTAGGTTGGGTGGTCAGCGCCAAGTTATAATAGCATGAAGTGTTCGGTGGGTATCGACAGTAGTGACCAGCACTGGGAGTGGCTGGAGTAATGGATACCATGAAGGATATGTCTTCCACAGTGGTAGAGGAGGGTTCGTGGTGGAACGTTGCCTTGGGAAGGCTAGAAAACGCGCAAGGACAAAGGGGGTGAACCCCTAGGATTCAGCATAAGTACTCGGGGAGTACTGGAAGGATTGTCAGTTGAGAGAGTTGTGTGCTCAGGATTGGCGGGATTTGAGTGCACTTGAGGATTGATAACTACGAGGACTAGTTTTATTCTGGGTAACCGGGCGGAAGGTCCATGAGAGTGGTCGGTCGGAGTTATATTCATTAGGCAGGGGTGATGTGAACGGATTGCAGGACAGTTAGGCGTAGCGGACTTCGAGGACGAAGTCTAGTTTAAGTGGGGGAGAGTTGTAACACCCAGAATCAGAAAGACCAAGAAAAGAAAGGAAAAGCTCTAAGTCATGAGTCAACTCGTCGAGTCGGAGCGGGATCCGGGGTATAGAGTAAGTGACCGACTCGGCGAGTCAGCTAGTGGACTCGGCGAGTCTGGTCTGGGCGAGAAAAACCCTAATCCCGGGGGTTGTGCCCTATTTAAAGAACATTACATCCCTTCACTAGCCTCTTTACTCCCCTTTTGAGATCCAGAAACCCTAAATCGTGAGTGAGAGCCCTTGGAAGCAATTTAGAGCCTAGATAAGTGATTTTGGTGGAAAGGGGCTTGAAGATCAAGAGGCTTGCTTCAAAGGAGTGGTGTAGATCTGGGATCTACTTCAGTTGGAGCATATATTGGAGGTAATAAGCTGTTGCTTTGGCTTTATTGCAATAGATCTATCTTATGTTTGAGATTTGGGGCATTTTGGGCATGATTGAGATCTATGTCGAGTTAGAGGCCTAGATCTGAGGTTGCTACCTCAGATCTAGACTTGTGATGGTCCAGAAGGTCATAAAGTTTATGTCAATAAGTTATTGGTGAAGCCCCTTTGCCTTAAACCCTAGCCCTAGAGTGTTTAGGGCCTTTAGCTCCTTGGTTTCACGTAAAGTTTGCAACTTTACGTGGGGGATACACTGTAGAAGAGTGGATCTATGGATTGGAGCCCCTGCATGGATCGAAAAGCCACTGAATGGATTGAGAACTGGAGAGACTCGGCGAGTCATATGGTTGTACTCGACGAGTTGTATGAATATGTGCATGGGCTCGGCGAGTTGGAAGAACAACTCGGCAAGTCTGTTGAAGATTGCCTAGGACTCGGCGAGTCTATTATTGGACTCGACGAGTCAGGTCGAAGAACCCCCAACCTCTTCTGGTTAAGACGCAGATCAGTGAGTTGAGTGGTGACTCAGTGAGTTGGGCAGGATGGGACTCAGAGATTGTTGAACTCGACGAGTCCTGGGGTGACTCGGCGAGTTGGGTCGTATTTTGAGAGCTTCTGAGTTTAAGGACCCGACGAGTCTACGGGTTGAGTCGGCGAGTCGAGACAACTGGAGGGTTGACTTTGACCAGGACTTTGACTTTAACCAGAGTTGACTTAGTTTGACTTCTAGAGTTCAGTTTGGAACTAAGTGTTATATTGATAATAGTAGCTCGGGGAGCTAGTGGAGCAGCGGTTCAGAGAGTTGTCGGACAACAGCCAGAGGGTTATCAACAAAGTTCAGCAGTGCAGGTGAGTTTCCCTTTGTGTGGATGGGTCTACGGCCACAATGCCGGCCCATGTAGTTATGAGTAGGAAGACCCGGGGGTTAGACCTAGGCACAGTATGCTAGTATGACATTCGGGACTAAGGTCCAATGTTAGCGGGCGGGTGCCCAAGGAATGGTTTGTATGATAGTTATACTTGTTGTCTGTGTGATACATGTATGTGTCTGGTAGGGAGGTGAGTGTGGGCGAGGTCCCGTATCTCACCAATAGCAGAGTGTGGATGGTGTTCCATACCTCATTAGCAGCAGAGCAGGGGTGAGGCCCAAGTTAGGAAAAGAGTGAGTGTGGGCTGGGCCCGTATCTCACTATCAGTAGGAGCGTGGACGGGGTTCCATGATTCATCAGTAGCAGGACAGGGGCGAGGCCCAAGATAGGCGAGGCCTTAGCATAGTAATCCAGTAGAGTATGTTAGTTAAGTGTTGTGATATGATTGTATGCTAGTATATGTTAGCGGGCGGGGCCCTGAGACCGGCGGGGCCTATGGAAAACAGATCTGTACGCCGAGCGGGGCTCGAAGCCAGGCGGGGCCTGGTGACGGACGGGGTCCGATAGCAGGCGGGGCCTAAGGAAAACAGATATGTACGCCGAGCGGGGCTCGAAGCCAGGCGGGGCCTGGTGACGGACGGGGTCCGATAGCGGGCGGGGCCCAATGCAGCGGGAGGGAGCCCAGTATGTGGTTATGTGCTCAGTATTATGTATGGCATGTATGGATCAGTAGATATGTATGGTATGCGGTAGGTTGGGGAACTCACTAAGCTTCGTGCTTACGGTTGTCAGTTTTGGTTTCAGGTATTCAGTTTTCAGAAGAGGAGCTCGGAAGGGTTGCAGTGCACACACCATGACCAGTTAGCCTGGGATGTTTACTCTGATAATTAAACAAGTGTTTTGGAAATGAAACTATGATTTTTCATATAAATCCTTTTAGTATGTTTGAATGACTTAATGCTATGAATCAGTAATGTTTTTAAAAGGAATTTTTGGACTCGAAATTTGGGATGTTACAAATTATTTGTATGTTTAATGTGCAGTTGTTACAAGTGTATCACTACAAATTATTTGGCAATGAATTTCTGATAGAAATGGCTTGAAGACCTGATGGGAAAGGATTGAAGAATGAATTAAAGAATGATCACACTCACTGTTTAAGAATGTTGTTATTTTTTAAGAATTATACTTGTTATTCTTTCAGAATGTTTGTTATTATTCAATGAATCATAATCATACAATGTAATTATTTGGTATATTATTAGTTCGAGAATCGATTTTGTGTATTCTTTCGGAATGTATTTACTAGTTTATGATTGGCATTCTGTCATTCTGACAGAATAAAATCGAAAAATATATTTACTAGTTTATGGTTGGCATTCTATTATTCTGACAGAATAAAATCCGATTTTTAAATTTGAATTACTTTAAAATATTCAGATTTTTTAAAATAAAGGAATTAATTATCCCTAAAAATACGAAATTTTCCTTTTTTAATATAGGTTAATTGACTAAAATGCCCTTATGCTGAAATTTGTGTGATTATATGGTACATGTTATCCTATTCTAATATCATAGGCCCTCAGATCATGACCTTTGATTCTATTCCATCCGACGGTCCAGATCTGGCACACAATAGTTAGTAAAAACAAAATAACCTAAGCCTATATATATATATATATATATATATATATATATATATATATATATATATATATATATATATATATATATATATATATCCTTGCAAACATTAGATATTACGTCTATATCCTTCCAAAATTCATAATTACGTATATATCCTTTTAACCTATTAAAATCACATTTATATCAAATCCTATAATTTAATGAGGTATAAATCAATTTAATATCAAAAATATATATTTAAAATGTTAAATACATATAAATTTACCAAAATACCATTTGCATATTATATCCAAATCAAATTCTATTATTATTATTATTATTATTATTATTATTATTATTATTGTTATTTTGCTAGAAATCGTTGGCAGTCCCCATGGTCGATCAACCTCTCTCCTCCGCCAACATAACGAGTTTCGTCTCCTTCCCATCTTTTGGTCTCCCTCACATTCTTCTCTCTTAGCCCTCTACTGGCTACCACATCCGAATGAGACCTAGCTTAACCATCCCCTCGTTCACGACAGATACGTCGTCGCCTACGCATTCCCCCTCCTCTTATCACCGGTCGCCACCAATTAAAGCCTCAAACCTCAATTTGTAGTATTTGAGTGCATCAAGCCTCAATTTCATGTACAAGTAGGTATTCAATTCATGTTTAATTTTGTATGTGTTGATTGGCTTCTAAATTAAGGATTTTATATATCTATTGACCTATTTCCTCTTCTTTAGATATACATGAAACATGAAAATTCAAGGAACATTTGTTGTTTGTTGGTGTAAGCCACTCTAAATCGCTATTAATAAATTAACTGTGTGAATCTGATAATCCTAATGGTTGTATTTGAATAGAATTTCTGGAAAGTAAATGCAATTCGAATAGAATTTCTGGAAAATAGATGCAATTCGATTATAACATCTGATAATTCTTTAGGCATCACTCGATGAAGATTTTTGTTTATCAATTGTGAATATGGTAATCCTAATGGTTGTATTTGAGTTCTAACCTATTACTAGAGGATGCTTCATCAAAACCTTGACGTGCGGAATTTTTGCAAGTCTTTTGATGGTGTCCATACATACCACAACGCGGACATCTGTGTCTTTTCTTAAACTCATCATGTGGTACAATTCTATTCTTTTTAGGTCGTCCAGGCGGCCGTTTTATAATAGGTGGGTATATCTTATCGACTGTCTCTATATGCACCCATTGATCTTTTCCAGGCATCGAACCAATTTCTAAAGCATATGCTTCTTTAAATTTGTCGACTGTGAAATATGTATCAACATATTTGTCCCAACTAGGCTCCTTTGTGAAAGCAATAAAAGCAGCTGCATGCACACACAGAATGCCTGTAACTTGCCATTTTCGACAACTACATTTTTTCTCATCAAATATAACATCCCAACGATTTCCTTTCTAGTTCACTTCTGCTTTATTATCACTGCTTCTACAAACTTGAAATTCACCCAAATTCTACATTAGAAAATAAAACAAGAACAAACAAATATCAAGAAAAATATATATGTTTAATGCAAAAAAATTATATATATATATATATATATATATATATATATATATATATATATATATATAGTTCCTTAACTTGCCTTATTGATTGTTTTGAGTTAGTTCTTTGCTTTTGGAACTAGTGGTCCTTTCCATTTTTTCACTTTACTCATTTTTTTTGTCGAATCGTTCCATAAGTTTTTCTCTAATTGCATCAAGGAGATCAAGCACTAGTTTATAACGTATGTCATCTACCCAAGAGTTAAAAGTTTCTGAAATATTATTGTTAATGTAATCACATTCGGCAAGTGTGCCAAACTTGCTTCTACTCCATATCTTTTTATGGTTCTCATTCAAATATGAAATTACATATTCACGTATATTAGCAATTTCATTTAATAATCTGTCATGCTTACTAACAGAGTAGGTATTTGCAACATCCCATAAGTTGCTCATGTAAAAGTCACCTCGAAAATGTTTCTTGAAGTTGCTACATAAATGTCTTATGCATTCTCAATTCTCAATATTAGGATAAACCTTTGTAATAGCTACTTCCAACCCTTTTTGCATGTCAGAGGAGATAACAAGACCATTAGGTGTACCAATCGCTTTTTCTAGTGACTTGAGAAACCAAGTCCATGATTTTGTATTCTCTGACTCAAGCACACCATAGGTTACTGGAAACATACCATTGTTACCGTTTATACTTGTGGCAACGGCTAACACACCATTAAATTTCCCTTTCAAATGACAAGAATTAAGCCTAATTTAAGGATGACAACCAACAAGAAACCCCTTGGAGTATGTTGTTAACGATATAAAAAAGCGTAGAAAATGTTTCTTGTCACCCACTGTCTGTAAATCAATCTCCACGACACTTCATAAGTTTCTCTTTTCAAGTTCATGTTTGAAATCATATATATTTACATAAGAGTCATCCCACTTGCCACACATATCGGTATACGCTTGTTCTCTTCCTCTAAAAACTCTCATATATAGTACTTCAACATTGTAAGTATGCATAAACCACTTTTTTAGGTCGACAGGAGATACATCACCTTCAGATTTCAACTTGTCGGTTACAACATCAGCAATCCATCCTTAAGTGGCATGTTTGCTACCACACTTGTTGCTTCGAGTACAAGAATGAGTATCTACAAATTTCTTAACCTACAAAATTGCATAAAAACATATAATTATGCTAACATAATAATAATGTCGACAAATGTAGTATTTCTCAAATTTCATATTTACTTCAAAAGTAACCCCCATCTTGTGTAAGAGAAGCATGAATTCTCCACTTGCACTTTTTATCTCCACAACATGTAAGTCTTGTCAAATCACTTTTCTCAATGACATACTCAAATTCATTTGTTAGTGCATAATGGTTTAATGCTCTTCTAAAAACAATTACACTTGGAAATTTAGAATTTACTTTCATAAATGGATTTATCTTACCCCCAATAGAAAACTCATTATTTGTAAATGGCTATATAAGATTAAGTATAAGTCTAACGGTGAGGTAGAAAGGTACAAACCCAGACTTATGGCTAAAGGTTATAGTCAAAAAGAGGGCATTGACTATGAGGAGACTTTTCATCCTGTAGCAAAAATGGTGACTGTTAGGGTTGTTATTTCTTTAGCTGTCAATAACTCTTAGAAATTATATCAATTAGATGTTAATAATGCATTCCTCTATAGGAATCTTGATGAAGATGTTTACATGACCCTTCAACAAGGGTATCACACTCCCGGTGATACTCATGTGTGTAAATTATTGAAGTCTTTATATGGTTTGAAACAGGCTCCTAGGAAATGGAACGAAAAAGTATGTTTTTTTTTAAATTTGAATTTGGTTTTGTGCAAAGTATGAATGATTATTCGTTATTAGTTAGAAATAAAAATGGCACTATTGTTTTTTATTTTTTTGCTTGTTGATGTTGATGATATAGTTATAACCGGAAGTTGTGAAAGTGAAATAAATAAGGTAAAATATGTTTTAAAATCTAAATATCTGATCAAGGATTTGGGAAAATTGAAATTCTTTTTAGGAATTGAAGTTATAGATAAACATGATGGAATTTGTTTGACTCAACGTAAATATTGTTTGGAATTAATTCATGAATTTGGAAAATTAGGTTATTGTAAGCCAGTAAAAACTCCGCTGGATATGAATTTTATTTTTGAAAAAGGAATTGATGAAAAAGATATTTTGTTAAGTAATATTACTGAGTACCAAGAGCTTATAGGCAAGTTATTTTACTTGACTATAACAAGATCTGTTACTGGTTATTGTGTTTATTTTGGGAATTCATTAATTTCTTGGAAAAGCAAGAAACAAGACATTGTATCTAGATCTTCTACAAAATCCAATATAAGGCTTTGGCAATTGTTACATGTGAAATTATGTGGTTTATTTTGATTTGGGTGTAAAAAAATTGTTTCCTCTTAAAGTTTTTTTGTGACAATGACTCTGCTATAAAACTTGCTCTTAATCATGTCTTTCACGAAAAAACAAAACATTTTGAGGTGGATGTTCATTTTGTGAGAGATAGGGTTTCGAAGGGAATTTTGAAAATCATTAAAATAGCTTCAGATAAACAAAGAGCTGGTATTTTTACTAAATCATTGTCTTTAAAACAACATGATTTTTTATGCTCTAAACTGGGGTTATATGATCCTTTTAAAGTTGAATGAGTGTTTTCTTCCTCTTAATGTTCATCTTGAGAGGGGATGTTAAAAAAAATTATTTATTTGAAGATTAAAATTGAGAATATGTTTTTGTTTGGGTGTATTCTGTAAAATGTGAAAAAGTGAGTTATGAGGGGATTATGAGAAATTTGTGGTGCAGGGTGTGTTTTGGTATGGTTTGTATTTTGTAGGGACCACGACTCGTTTTCTCAATTGTTAGAAGACGCCCGGATCTTGTAAATAGGGTTTAGGTCGGGTTAAACCCGACTTCGATCCATATTCCGTACCCAATGTATATAAGGCTCAATTCCAGTTGTAGAGATTGGTTAACATATCATTTTCTCACCTCCAGTCTCTCGTTGTTCTCTCGTCTAGGGTTTACGTCCAAATTAGGGTTTCTCTTTTCTTGATTGTTATTCTTGCTCTGTAAATCATTTGTACATTTTGTTTGTTAGAAATTATGTTCTTGTTTGAGTGTGAGTGATTTTGCTGGTGATTACCTAAAAAGTAATTGGATCTTATTTTATCAGCAAAAGATCTGTTAATTTGTTATTTTATGCCTGATTTTATCATTTTTAATACTATGTTTTTACTACTATTAGAAAATACATTTACAACAATTATAATCGGTAGATAAATTTACAACCACTTGTATTTTGTTAAAAATAGAAAATACTATGTTTCAATACGACAAGATAAGGGTGTGTTTGAGATTTGATATAGTTGAAACACAATCAAAATATGGTTTTTAGTAGGGTTGGGCAAAAACCACACCGCAACTAAAATTAACCGTAAAAACCACATAAACCGCAACCGTAGTAAAAACCGATGGTGAGGTTTTCTGTTTTTCAAAAACTACAAATTTGCGGTGCGGTGCGGTTATTAGTTTTCAAAAACCGCAAAAAGACCGCACCACACCGCATATATTATATACATTTTTTTTATTAATTATTAATATACTAATTATTAAAAATAAGACAAGTTTCATGGATAAAAGAAAGATAAAATTCTAGAAGATAAAAGTGTTAATTCTTTGTTATGTTTAACTTTGGAAAATAGTGAAATTTGACAACTTTAAGATATTTATTGTTAATTACTAGTGACTTGACATTTTTAAGATATTAGTTGCTTGTTATTTAAGTTAATTGTCTTATACCTTATGTTTTTATTATTATTATTACAAGTAATATGTTTGAACTCTTAAAACCGTTGGAACTCTAAACTGCAGTTAAAAACCACATAAAATAACCACACCAAATCCATGCGGTTAATAACCGAAACAAAAAAAAAAAAAAAAAAAAAGTGCACCGTAAAAATAACGGTCTAACCACACCGCAAAATAACCGCCTAACCGCACCACGAAATAAACACACCAAGTGATTTTGAAAATGGATTAACCGCATTTGCGGTTAGTGGTGAGGTATTGACCAATAACTGCACCGAACCGCATCGCACTCACCCCTAGTTTTTGGGGATGGAATTTGTGGCGTCAATCTATAGACTTTCTAGTTTTTCTAATTTCTTTACTAGCCGAGAGTTTAAAACATTATATGTTATTTTTAAAAGAAAAAAAACATTTATTAGGATCATCATTAAATAACAAAATTTATCAAAACATTCACATTACTTTATTAACGGTACTAAAGCTTATTAGATTAATAGTTAAATAAAACAACTTATCCAAAAATGTTTATTTGAGTTGGTAAAGAACTCTTTTAGGTTAGTGGTGTTTTTAAAACATTTTAAATGTTTGTTAGCCTATGATAACATTAACGCTAATTAGATGTTCTATTAGGAAGTTTTAAATCTATTCTAATAAATGAATTTTTTTTTTTTTTTGATAATTGTCACACTTTCATTCAATTTGTCAAATGTCATTTTTTGGTTATTTTGAATTAATTTTTTTTCATATGTCATTTTATGAGTTTTTTTATTTTGTTAAATTCTACATAATATTTTAATGTAATAATTGCAATAAATATAGTAATAAATAGATATCAATTTCATTAATGAAATTATATTTTAATTTCAAAATTCTCAAAATTAAAGCTTATTAGTTTCTTTTGTTTATTTATTTAAATTTAAAAGATAAAAAAACATTTTCATTATAATAATTCATTATTTTTTTTATTTTCTTATAAATTCAAAGCTTTTAAATATTTAGACCTTTATATTTAACTTTTATTTTTAAATTAACTCATATAATACATGAGTTTCACAACTAATTTCAAATAAATAAAAAAAATTCAATTTATTAAAACCTTTTATTTAAACTAATAACTATTTGTAATATTTATCATTCCAAATACTAAAATTAGCTTGTTACCAAGCGAGCACATAAAAGTAATGAGATATTAATAAGTAATCCAAAATACTCATTTAATATTAAAAAATAGTTAATTTCATAAAAGACTTTATATATGGATTTTTTTCCGTATTAAATCTCATTTTTATTTTTTTCCTTCGAGAAAAATTCTTGCATTTTTCATTTTTTTGAAAATAACTCTTAACATGATTTTTTTTTTCAAAAAAACTTCCAACATTTTTATTGATTTCGGAAAACTCTCGATTTTTTTTAGTTTTCCGTAAAGCCCTGACATTTTATAAGTTTTTTTTTTCCCGAAAAAACAAACTATAAAAAATGTCATAAATAATGGATAATGTCATTAAAACCTTTAAGTTTGATGGCAATATTCGATTTTATCATTTTTTTATGGTTTATTAAAGCCTTTAAATTTAGCATAAATATTCGGTTTAACCAAACAAACATGCAAAAAAGATAAAATTGAAAAAAAGAAATTGTAAACATCGAATTTTAATAAAAAAGAACACAAAAAGGTAAAACCGAATTTTTCTCATAAACTTAAAGGTTTTTGTGGGATCATCCCTGTAAATAAATAATATAAAGTCTTTATAAAAATAAAATAAAATTAAGATTAAATCCAAAAAAACAATTAATCTATAAAAAATCAAGGAATTCAACTTGGAAACCATGTTTTCGGACAACGGTCGAAGATAAAAAGACCCAGGCGCTAACCCCAAAACATCGTTCGGTTCTTTCGCTAAAGAAATCGGATTTCATTTGATCGGGAAACCTTCTCTTAGGTTCGTTTAGTCGATTTGATTATCTTTACGTGTTTCATAATTTAATTTTTGACTTGCTTACTAATTTGAGTTCCGTTCCTTGTGCTATTGTAACTGTTACTCGAAGTATTTTGATGTTGTGATTGTTTGGTCTTTTAAGTTTTGTTGATTATATATGATGTCTTATGATAGTTGGATAATTGATATAGCGCTTCTTTCAAGTGTTTGGATAATCTAGGGTTTGTTTGAATTTGATTTTTTTGCTATTAGGGTAATGAGAGATATCGCTGTAGCCATACACTTCTTTTTTAGTTCATAAAGGAACATTTTACAACGTGGCTGATCTACCCTTTCTTTGTTAAGGGCATTCATCTTTGTAGAACTGCTAGTTAGATTGTATATGCTTTTTGTTTGTTTTCACATGCGGATCCTGTTCCTTCTTGTGCTTTTTTTTTTTCTCCTTTTCTGTTTACAAGTGCAATTTGCAATTTATCATGAATGTTTATTATATCTTTTGCAAGTTTAGGAATGACTACGACAAGGAGAGTGACTAGAAACCAGAAGCAAGATGATGCATCTAGCTGTAAGACCATCAAGACTGATGATGTTGGACCAAGGTCATCCCTCAACCATGATGTGCTTTTATTAGTTATGATGCAACTGGGAGTCATCGATTTTGTTGCTTTTAGTGGCGTTTGCAAGTCATGGAGATCAGTAGCACTCACTAACAGGAAAACATTTATGGCATCCAAACCACCAATGTTGATGGATATCTCTCCCCGTTGTAATAATAAGGATAGGAAATGCCGCCTAGAGGACTATGAAGGAAGAGTGTACAAAACCACACTAACGCATTCTGCTGGAATGTACTATATTGGATTAACTTGTGGTTACTTGATCTTGTTTAGGATGAAAACCAATAAGGACTTCTGGCTTGTGAATCCTATCACTAGACATGAACTTAATTTCCCTCCTGCCCCTTGGATGCCCGATTATGTATCAGATATCAGTTGTGTCCTTGTCTTTTCACCTTCTGTCTCTAAACTGGTGTTTGTTGTGTTAGCCCAGAATCAAATATGGTTTTCTATAGCGGATGAAGGAACATGGAAGTATGTCTCCACTTTCGACCTCAAATTTTGTAGGGATTTACATGTTTTTAAGGGGAAGATATATTCCGTAGACACGAATAATTTTAATTTATGTGAAATCACACTGAATCCTGAGCCCAAAGTGACGTTGCTCGAAACCAAGATTCTTATGGATATTCCGGACATCATATATTGCCCGCAGCTTGTAAGTTGCAGTGAAAACCTTTATGTGATGGAAAGCTATATGTACAGATGTTTTTTCAATGTTTATAAACTAGACTTTAGTGAAATGGAATGGATGCATTTTGAAGATACAGGAGAGGAACTCGGTTTCTTTTTCAGCGGCGTGGGTCATGGTGCTGCTGTTAAACCAGAGTTTTGGGCTGAGGCTTGGTCACAATACAAGAGATATGATGTTGATAATGGAGGTGGACATGGTAGAGTTTTTCCTGCAATCGATGAGTGGTATTTCCCAGATGAATGTTTGAATGTTAATCTCTTAGATGAGTCATCATGACTTTTTACCACTCTTATCAGGCATACAACTATTGTTTATATCTATCTCCCTTTTATGTGATTTGGTGTCATCCTTTGCTTTGAAATGTGTGGCTGATGCATATGGTTTAAATTCATATTCAATTTTTGGTTTTATCTCTTAGTTTTTTTTATGATTGAGATGATGGTGCCTTTTTATGGATGGGATGTAGTCATTTTCTCTGATACTTGCTGAAAATCCCATGGTGAATGCTACCATGGATCTCCACTACAACTCTGTTTTGCAGAAGGGTTTATTTGCATGAATTTAGGTTGATGTGACACTGGTGATTGCTCTATGTCAAGACTTGATTCTCTGATTTCTTTTCGTGCCCTGTTTGTGATTTTAGTGTCGCCCGATCACAGGATCATTTTTGGTCTTTCCATGATTTATATGAGTGCCAAAATGGGTTTATATGGTGATCTAATAACATCTGCTCATACAAGATCAACGTAGAGCAGATGTAACTTAATATGTTTAATGCAAAATAATGTTAAAAAGGGTAGAAAATGTAATTTGCAGCAAAGTAAGAATTGCTGAAAGTGTAGATAACAGAAGTACAGGGAGTGCAGCTCATTTATTCTGAAGATAGAAAACATGCAGAGGTTGGCTGGTTCGGTTGTGCATGGGTAATATCCGGACTTGACCCGAATATTGACCCGGTCTATATAATGTTGAACACAGGAGTAGAATCATTCAGTCTCTCATTTTTCACTCGTGTTCACCCTTACAAACTCTCTCAGTGTCTCTGTATTCTTTATGGAGGTTAGGGCTTGTTCTTAGGGTTTTTGTCATAGTTTTTCGTACATATGAACTGTGCTGATTGTTATTCTGGTTCGATAGGCTGAGTGTGAGTATCATTGTAGTAAGTAGTAAGCTTTCATTTGTATTTTTGTATTCCGCTTTAATAAAAGAGATTATTCAGTTTTTATCATAAAGCCTAAACTAAATTTCATATAGAATTATAGTGGAAAACCACCCTCTAGCATATCAAAATAGGAAAGATGGATGTCGCTTACCATGACCTGTGAGTTCCAACTCACTTGTTGGTCAAAGGTGAGCTCAAGTTCACTAGTCAGTTTAGTTAGGTTGTAACTTCAACATGAGGATGACTTTAGTCATTTTGAAAAAAAAATGGCTTGGACCTAACTTTGGTCGATTCAAATTCAAATATAACGATCGGGCAACTACATGTAACGGCTTCTAACTTTCGAAAATTTTGTTTTTGTCATCCTTATCCAATTTTTGTATATTGTCAGTATAACTACTCGCAATACGCCACCTTTTGGAACTCCTAAAATTTCGAACAATATATTTTGCTTATTGTTCCTGTGCTTAAGATTTTAAGTGTCTTACTATGAGATTATCCTAATTAATAATTTGTGGATTGTTAAGAGAAGTAAATAATCAAAAACAAAATAAACAAATGAAACTATTATTATTGAATTAAATTAATGAAATTTGATACAAAACAAGATAACGTACTTGAATTGTAGATTACAAACACAAAATATACATATTAAGACCTGCCAGAAGCAATGTCCTAAGAAATAAATTGTTCGTCTATAGGTTTTCCTTGAAGATATAACAACCTACTCAAGATGTGATCTTAAATCTTGTATAAATGTATAGAGCTCAACATTATTCTCAAACATTGCTATCACTGCTACATATACACATATCAACAAAAAGATAAGGACAACATGATCATATGGAGTACTCTATTACCCTCACTGTAGTTGTCATTGATACAAATTAGAAGCCAAACCTTCCAGAGGATTCAGTTTGAGATTTCTATATCTATCAAATCCTGCAAAATAACACCATCTTTAACTAGTCGGATCTAGGAAAATAAGCTCATCAACCCTTCTTGTTTTAAAAAAATTGATTTATTTAAGGACTTAAATCAAACATGTGGTGTACGACATGAATCAATTATTCAAATGAGTAAAACACATTAAGAACTTTAGAATCCATCTTTGAAACAACAGAAGAAATGACGTTAACACCATCGAGGGCACCATTCTTAACTTTAGATTAAATTCATTATGCATCCAAACCTTAACATGACTCCTTAGTTTTGGATTAAATCCATCTAATTGGAGTTCAAATTTTCAAAAAATAGATGATTAATCAAATCAGTTTGATGGTGAGATTATGTGCTTGTGTGTGTGTGAACTGTGAATGTGTGACAGAAAGGAACGAAGAAGATGAAGCTTTTTCAAAAAAAGAAAGAAAGAAAGATTGAAGGAGAAATCATTAAAGATATAAGAGGTGATTCATGATTCGTGTTACTTCTTGATCATGATATCTAATCGCCACAACAAAGAAGAAAGGGGCACGAGACATTTCTCTAAGGTGTACCATGTACTTGCTCCTTCATGTTGTCTTGCTTCTTTGTGAGAGAGAGAGAGAGAGAGAGTAATTTGGTCTTTTTATATGGACTAAGGACCTACAGTGCAATTTTCACAAACCATAAAGATGTAACCTATCAAATTTTAAATTTAGGGACTAAAAATGAAAATTCGACCAAACTATAAGGACCATTTCTGTAATTTACTCTTTAATATAACCAAGACAAAATTCGAGTCAAAGGACACAAACCCAAAACATTCGTGCGGGTTCATTCGCTATTCCCCTTTGCTACGCATCTACCCAGATATTTCAAATTAAAACGAGTAATTCCCAAATATTGTAAACAATTTTCTCGGCCAAAACTGTCTATCGTCACACAAACCCCAAAGCCCGTTTCGGTGGCTATTTCCCTTCATCACGCATCTAACTAACCCTAGATCTTTTGATTATTTAGGAACTGGAGTTCATTTGATCGTAGTTCTGTAATCCTCGTTTAGGTTCGTTCAGGTGATTTGATTACCAGAACTGTTTTGATTATGTGATTATTTGGTTATTAAGATTTGTTGATAATGATGTCTTATGAATTATGATAGTTGGATAATTGATATATCGTTTTTTTAAGTGTTTGGATAATTGATATATCGTTCTTTTAAGTGTTTGGATTTGTTTGAATTTGATGTTTTAGCTACATGTAAGGTTCTGATTACAAGAAGGCATCGACATAACCTTTTTATAAGTTCACCTGAAACATTTTACAATGAGGCTGATCTACCCTTTCTTTGTTAAGAGCATTCATCTCTTGTAGGACTGCTGATTAGATTGTATGCTGTAGGTATTTGTGTTTGTTTTCACTAGCAGATCATGTTCATTAATCATTCCTTGTCTTGTTTTCTCTTTCTCTGTTTACAAGTCTTGTATGATTATGTGGAATTTTTCATTTACCAGGAATGTTTATTTTGTCTTTTGCTAATGTAGGAATGGATATGACAAGGAGAGTGACTAGAAACCAGAATGATGATGATGCGTCTAACAGCAAGACTATCAAGACTGATGATGTGGGACCTTGGTTGTACCTCAACCATGATCTGCTTTCGATAGTCATGATGCAACTTGGAGTCATCGATTTTCTTGCATTCAGTGGGGCTTGCAAGTCATGGAGATCAGTAGCACTCAGTAACTGGAAAACATTTATGGCATCCAAACCACCAATACTACTGTTGATCCCTCTCAGTGGTAATAATGATATGCTATACTGGCTAGTGGATTCTGAAGGAAAAGATTTCAAAACCATAATTCCCCATTCTGCTGGCTGGGATGACGTTGGATTAACTTGTGGTTACTTGATCTTGTTAAGGAAGAAAACATACGAGTTCTGGCTTGTGAATCCTATCACTAGGCATGAACTTCATTTCCCTCCTGCTCCTTGTGTGTCTGATTATGTATCAAACATCACTTCTGTCCTTTTCTTTTCACCTTCAATATCTAAATTGGTGTTTGTTATCTTAGCCAGTAATCAAATATGGTTTTCTATAGAGAATGAGGGAGCATGGAATCGTGTTTCCTCCACTTTCGACTTTACCTTTAAGGATTTACATGTTTTCAAGGGGAGGATATATAGTGTAAGTATTAGAGGTCATTTTTGCGAACTCACACTTGAGCCTGAGCCCAAACTGACTTTACTGGAAACAAAGAATCTTCTTGATGAGGATATATCTTTCCCAGAACTGGTAAGTTGGGGTGAAAACATTTACGTGATGGAAAACTTGAAGGTTTATAAATTAGATTTTGGTGAAATGGAATGGGTGCCTTTTCAATATACTGGAGACAAACATGATTTTGCTTTCTTTCTTAGCGATTTGAGTCATAGTGCTGCTTCTAAACCAGAGTCATGGGGATCCGAGCCTGGCAGATATGTTGTTTATGAAGGAGGTGGAAAGGGAAGATTCTTTATTGCAGTTCAATGGTATTTTCCTCATGAATGCTTAAATGTTAATCTCTTACACGATGCATGACTTTTAATCACTCTTACTTTTGTATATTTTCTATTTGTTTTTATTTTATGTGATTTGGTGTCCTTTGCTTTGAGATGTGGCTAACAGATCTGTTTTATTATCAATTTGTGGCTTTATCTTTTAATCGGTTTATTATTGAGATGATGGAGCCTTTTTTGTGGATGTGGTAGCATTGTCATTTCTTGTATTACCTCTTGAAAATCTAAAAGAGATTATTAATATACCACTGTTGAATGCCACCACTGCTCATCACTAGAATTTCTTCTTTGCATCCGTGTACCTGTTATAGCTTATGAGAGAATCTGAAGTTAAATGTAAAAGGAGGTACGTTATTTGGCGCTTAAATCCAATTTTCTGTCTTGTTTGATATGTGATTTAAAAATTCTTTCATGAACAAGCAATGTATATTTATCTATTAGCAAACAACTATCAATATTTTATTTCATTGTATTATACTTTCATCCTTTTTTTTTCTCATTAAGACATTTTATTTTGAAAAATATACCTAAGTTGGGGTGCACTCCCGTGCGATTAAATGGAAAAATGAATCAGGATTCTATTACATGCTATAAAAGAAAGAAAATATATGAAAGTAGAATGCTATAAAACACAACCAAATGGAAGTACATTACCATTTTTTATCAATTATATTTGACGGTAAACCTTAAACGGTAGACACATGTGGCGCTTGATGGTTTTTCATGTTCTATCAAAACCATCAAGTATAGAGCATCTGATAGTCCCTATGGTTTAGGGTAAATTGCATACTTGTACCGATAAAATTTCACTATTATCTAATTTCTACAGCCAAAGAGATTATGCATCATTCATTAATTTAAGAGTAAATTACACGAATAGTCCCTATGGTTTAGGGTAAATTGCATACTTGGTCCCTAACTTATTCTTGTAACACGGATCATCTATGTTGTTTGATTTTGTTTCGCATGTAGTCCCTAACAGACCTGAAATGACTCTTTTGCCCTTTCTGATTTATTATTATTATTTTTAATGATTTATTTTTCTTCTTTTATTAATAATTAAAATAAATAGGTCCAACACCACCCTCACCCAAGACTTTGTGCATAATAGTCCCAAACGCACCACCATTTCGACTTCCTCATAGTCAAATTTCACCACCATTACGCCTTGTTCCCGAGTTCTACTTAAGGAGAGAAATGAGAGGATAAGGAGAGAAAGTGAGGGGTGTCGAAGGAAAATCGTGTTCCCTAGTTTCATTAATGGAAGAAAGTAAGGGGAGGGGAAGGATTTTGGAGCCATATTTTCCTTCCAAATTTTCCTTCCAAATTTTCCTCCCAAATTGGGCGGATTTGGGAAGAAAGTGAGTGGAAGGAAAATTTTAAGTTTTATTTTTTTTTTCCTCCTAACTCGGGAACACAAAAACTTAAAATTTCATTTCATTTCCTTTGAACTCGGGAACACGGAATAATGAATATTTTCCTTCACCTCCCTTTCTTTCTGTCAAATTTTTTTTTCCCTTTCCTTTAATGAATTTACAAAAAAACTCGGGAACAAGGCGTCAGTGGTTACCTTTTCATCCATGGTGGAAACGAGTTTTGCCTTTTTCCGATTATTGTTTGTGTGGAGCCGCAACCAGTTTTTTTGAGCTCTAGCGGTAGGTATCTGATCATTCATTCTCTTCTTCTTGTACTTAACCTTCGGCAAACCACCACCACCCCCTTCACATTTATAGGTTTTCGACAAGACGATGGCTTCAGATCGGATATGTTGGGGTCGATTCAGACGGAGGAGGGGGCATATTGAGGTTTCATATACGGTGGGTTATGTGGGGGTGGCAGAGTAGCGGTGGCTCTCAGGCCATTATTCTTCAGCGATGCAAGAGATAGATAGAAAATGATTGATGTTTCTTTGGAGTGTAGAGAAGGATGTGGATGGGTTTTTTATTAGGAACACCAAAAATCCAACGAATTTCATCATCATCAGAAACCCCCGACTTTGGGTACGGTGGTTGCATATCCGTCAAAAAAAGCCCTGGTCCCCTCTTCGATTTTTGATGTAGATCTATTGATTAAAGATGGCTCGATTAATCAGTCAAGTTGTGGAGGTTCTCCAATCCCGTTAAAGACTTAATGGTAACACCTTTCCTCTATGATTTCCTGGAATTATCACATGTGGAAATCAACTCGGGATTTGAACTAAGTAATTGATTTCGAATTCTCATAGGGTTGCCAAAGATTTTTGAAAATCAATTCCTCTCTCAATCGAAATTTTTTGAGGCTTTAGGGTTGAAATCATCTCAAGTTCAATTGTTGTAATTTTTTGCAGTTTTGATAGATTTTTGAGGTTCGTTTCTTTACAGACTCGGGAGAAAATAATGGTTGTGGGGTAAAATAATGGTTGTGGGGTAGGGCATTGATGTTGGCTCCTGGAGGTGGCGGTGTTATGACTGGTATTCACCGGTGTGTGAGAGAGAGCATTTCTTTTGATTTTCAGAGATGAGAGTGGGAGTGTGTTTGTTAGTGAGAGAGATCACCTCTGAAACTAGAGTGGGACCCATTAAATTAATATTAATAAACGAATAAAATCATTAATAAAGAAAAAAACTAAAAATATATATATAGATAAGGGTATAACAGTCATTTCATGTCCGTGAGGGACTAAACTCGAAACAAAATGAAACTATAAGGATGATCCGAGTTAAAAAAATAAGTTAGGGACTAAACACTCAAATTACTCCAAACCACAGGGACTATTCGTGTAATTTACCCTTAATTTAAACTTACAATTAGATTTAAAACCGAAACCAACGTGCTAAAACCGGATAAATTTTCCAAACCAGAATATAAAGCAAAAGTACAACACTATAATAAAAAGCAATTAAATAAGTATGCTATAACATACATATATGAATGTAAATTGCTATTTATTGCTATAATACACAAACAATGAAAGTATTTCGTTATATGTAGCATTTAACCCTTAATAACCTTTTTGTTCAACATTGTTTCTTTAAAATGTCAATCGTAAGAAATAATAATGTGCTTTAGCACTAAATTTGTGAAAGAAAAATTTCAAATTCGTAGTTTGATTCCTAAGTTCAAAAAAATTGATAGGTTGCATTCATATGGTTTATGAATATTGCATTACAGGTCCTTACTCTATATAAAAAGACTAACTTATCATTTCTCTATATTATCTCTTGGCGAGGGCCGATCCAAGCTAATTTGAAGCCCTGAGCAAAAGCAAAAAATAAGGCCCTTTAAATTTCAAATTTTAGTAATTGCATAAGATTATACGACAATGATATATGTGGAGCTCCAAGCCATGGGGAGGCCCGGGGGCATCGCCCAACTTGCCCCCGATTTGATCGAGCCTGCTTTTAAGGGCGACACTGATTGCATACAATTTCTACAAAACTAATAATAAAAACAGTTTGCATGCACTTAGCTTTGCTTCCGGTTATAAATGTAGAATTTCCAATTGGGACATTATTCTTGGAAGGAAACATCCAACCAACACCACATAATATGGTGTGGTAAATGATGAATTTTGTGAGGGAGATTACACTTTGCCTCGAATTCATTCCAAAGTTTAGTCATTTTGTTTGTACGCAATAAGCATTGTCTTTATTTGACTCTCTCTCTCTCTCTCTCTCTCTCACACACACACACACACACGGGACGAGCGGGGACCACAAGTGCAACAAATGAAAACCATAGAGACCAACCAAGTCAAAGTCACATTTTAGGAAAAAAGTTTTGAATTTAGGAAAGTTATAGGGACCAAATGTGTAATTTACTCCTTCGTTTAAGAGTAAATTACAGAAATAGTCCCTATGGTTTGGTCGAATTCTCATTTTTGGTCCCTAAGCTTAAAATTTGATAGGTTACATCCATGTGGTTTGTGAATATTGTACTAAAGATCCTTGCTCCATATAAAAATACTAAATTTCCCTTTCTTTCTTCTGTTTTTTCTTTTAACAATTTACTATTACTATTATATATATATATATATATATATATATATATATATATATATATATATATATATATAGGCTTAGGTTATTCTATTTAAACTAATTATTGTGTTATTGAATGCATAAATGTGGGCCAATCATTTTACTTAATTTAAGAAAGTGATTAATATGTATTATTAAATTAAAGATAATTGAAAAATACCATCTAATTTCATTTTAAGGGTATTTTAGACAATTGAGATAAATTTAAAAAAGGAAAATTCCATATTTTTTGGGATAATTAACTCTATTGATTTTAAAATTCTAATTTTTTTAATTACTTTAATTTTAATTATAACGTAATTTTTATAAATAAACCCGATTTTATTCTGTTAGAATCATATTCTTTACGAATTTCAGGATACATATTTCTATTAGAATGATATTCTATGAGAATACAACTTCAAAATTTTCATTACATTCTTAAAAAAGTAAAAACTTTATATAATAGTCTATGACAATGAAATACTCACTAATAACAAATAACAATATGTATATTATTCGACCTGAATATTCTAGCAGAATATATTATTACATATACTCCTATCATTCTATTGTAGGTTATTCTATCAGAAGAATAGCTTTTTCCTTGATCATCCATGAAATTAGACATTTAACGAAAATAACTGCCATGAATCAAATCATGTAAGAATAATATTCTCTGAGAATGCTTAGAATCACTTTCAAATTTGCGGTCCGTTCTTCAAGCATCAACTTCTGTCAAAACAAAACCAAATTGTAGTTTAGATTCCAACAGAATTGGAATTCATGATTCCATTCCAACAGAATTGGAATTCATAATTCCATTCACATTCATTTTAATTTGTATATAATAAATTGTAATTGTAAACCATTCTATTAGAGCTTTTGAATTCTGTTATAAAATCGAGAAAGAAAGAATAAAGTTATTTTCTAAGTTTTGAAGTAAATCTATTTACTTAACCAACATAAAATTAATATACTATAATATTCAATAAAACTTCCGGCATATCCCCGATTTTCAACCAAAAACATCACCCTAATTCGTCAATCCATTAACAATAGCTAAATAATCATCGATTACTAACAATTATTGAATTAATCATGAAATCAATTAAATGAAGAATGAATCTGAGGGCTCGATGAAAAAAAAACGTTGTGAGAAGGATTTCGAATAAGTCAGATCCAGTTATAATACATGAATCAATTCAGAAATTGAAGGAAACAAATGAATCTCATCAAATAATCGATTATGAGATAATCAATATTCTACAAGAACGATCGAAAATATGGATGTAGCGAACAAAAGATGTACAAAAGCAAATGACGCAAACGAAAACTCTGTGATATGATATTAGATTATTAGGGCTCAAAAAAAAGATCATGAACAGATTGAGTAGAAAAATACCTGCACTTGTATATTTATAAGTTATCGAACCGCTTATCGGTGATGGAAGGTGTTGCCGATTGCTGGTGCGAACGTGATTATCGGCGATTGATAGAGAGACGTGTGCTGTGTGCGAGAGACGAGAGCGAGACAAATTTATGTGTGCGAGAGGAGTACGAGAGCGAGACAGATTATGTTTGTGAATTGTGAATTACTCTAGATATAAACCTGGAGAATTAGGTTAAAAGTCAATACAATACCATGATTATAGGGATTAATTTTGGAAGTTACTAAACAAATTACTAAATTACCCTTATTTATTTATTTAATTATTTAATTTTTATTTAATTTTGATTGGTCCACATTTATACATACGATAACACAATACTTAGTTTAAACAAATGAACCTAGCTCTATATATATATATATATATATATATATATATATATATATATATATATATATATATATATATTATTGTTTTTTATCTTTATTTTAATAGAATTAATATAGATTATTTATAAAATTATTTTTATTTTTTAAAATAAGTTATCTAAATTATAGAAAATCATATTGTTTATTTACTTATTTATTTATATTTATTTTTTGTGGTTTAAAAATATGTTGATATTTTTAACATTTTATTTTAATATATTATTTAATGTTGTTTTGTTTTTATGTTTTGTTCGTTTAAATTATATAACGATTTTTTTGACATTTTTTTTTCGAATAAACATATTAAAATAATAACCAGATTAACTATCAGCCTTACAATAAAATTAGTTAATGTTCGCTTTTTTTCTTTTTCCTTTAACGATATATATATATATATATATATATATATATATATATATATATATATATATATATATATATATATATATATATATTAGATTGAATAGTTTTACTTTGATTTTTTTCTTAAGAAATAGTTAAACGTAAAAATATAATTATTTAGACAATAAATGAATGAGCACTGACATATAAACGAATGATGTAAACGAAAAACACATATAACCATAAAACCTCTTAAAACAAAAAAACAAACACTAACATATAAGTGAATGATGTAAAAAAACACTTAAAAAAACAACATTAAATAATTATATTAGACGATTTATAGTTATCCAGTTTATTATTTTAATTTGTTTATTCAAACAAAATGTAAAAAAATAAATCATTATATATTGTAAACGAACAAAACGCTAAAAAAACAAAATTAAATAATATATTTAAATAAAACATCAATAATATTAAAATATTTTAAAATCACAAAAATAAAGATAAATAAATAAATCTAAGAATAAATAATAATGCGATTTTATATAACTTAGATAATTGATTTTAAAAAATATAAATAATTTTATAAATAATCTATATTAATTATATTAAAATAAAGATCAAATAATATATATATATATATATATATATATATATATATATATATAACCGAGTTAGTATGTTCCTTAAAATGTGTTTAATATTCATGTATGTATTCAATGAGTACGACTATGATTTAGCCGACAGTCGGACAAGTGATCCTACTCTAAGCTCACAACCAAACAAGGAACAGGAGTCAAGGTATTTAGCAATACTCCTAAGTCCGTTAAAGCATACTTATATGTAAATAGATACACGAATATGAATTTGATTAAAACAGAAATCTAAGAATAGTTTCAAAATGGTTTTAACAAGTATTTGAGTATAAGAAATCCTTTCGTTAGATGTTTTCACACGTAAGTGTTTAACACAATTATATCGTGTTCTACTTGTATTCTCCCCCTTAAAAGCATTTAAAAAGCATTTAAAAGCATAACACTGAAATTTGTAAGGGTATGAACTCACCTTGTGTGAGTGATTCGAATGAAAGTTCGATATAGGATGTTTGATTTCACAAGCTAGTTCCCGGGTCAAAACAAGTCCTAAATAGCAATTTACATAGCATATATGTACACAATTAGTGAATATAACCTCTACCTCTAAGGTATTAGGAAAACAACCTAGGATGCAAGAAACACTTACAAAAGAAGTGTTATAAGCAAAGATGGGAGGCTGCAAGGAGTTCACGACCCAATGAATGGTTCACGGTCCAAGAACACTTGATGTTCTTGAGTTCATTGACCAAAGATCTTGGAGATTTGATGAATAAGTGAAGGTCCTAAGCAAGTTCCCTTGAAGAAGAAGAGGAAGATGATGATATTTGAGAGGGAAAAAGTGTTCACGGTTGATGATCTTGAGAGAGAAGGTTCGAGTTCACGGTCAGAAATGAAGAAGTGAAGTAAAAATCAACTAACTTTTGTATATACAGGAAGGGAAAGGTTCACGGCCCGAGGCTTCGGTCCAAATGGTTTTTAAAGGCTATCCTTCCAAAATACATAACACTTAAGAATGCTAGGTCCAAACACTTTTAGCTCTTTCATCTAACTATATTAAGATAATAAAAGAAATAAGTTTGACCCTTGATTGTTTGACTTTAGTTGACCAAGTTTGATTTTTACAAGATAGAAATTTCGAGTTGTCACATCATCCCCGTGTTAAAGGGAATTTTGTCCCGAAATTAGAATTAAGAAAATACACATGGACTAAGGGAAAAGATGAGGATATTTATGTTTCATTTGATCCTCCCGCTCCCAAGTGAATTCGTGTCCCCGTTTTGCATTCCAACGGACCTTCACTATCGGGATACGCCTTTGTTTCGTTTGCTTGACTTTCATATCCATGATTTATACCGGTTCTTCCACGAAGTTGAGGCTCTCATTGATCTCGATTTCATCGAGTGGGATAACAAGAGTCTCATCAGAAAGGCACTTCTTTAGGTTCGATACGTGGAAGGTAGGGTGTACTTTACTAAGTTCTTGAGGTAGTGTTCGGTACAAACAGTCAAGGACTAAAGGTATTCCAAGATCGGATTTGGGTACCTAAGACGGGAGGAATAAGAGATTTTCTGATGGAACAAGCTCACAAGACCATGTACTCGATTCATCCCGGTAGCACTAAAATGTATATGTATCTAAAACCCTACTACTGGTGGCCGACGATGAAGCTCGATGTTGCAAAGTATGTGGCCAAGTGTGTGACTTGTGCAAGAGTTAAGGCATACCATCAGAAACCATATGGGAGTTTAGAACCTTTACCTGTACCCATGGGTAAATGGGAAGACATCACCATGGATTTTGTGACTAAACTGCCCACGACGAAGAACGGTCACGACATGATTTGGGTAGTCGTGGATCGGTTCACCAAGAGTGCACACTTCATAGCACCCAACGAGAGGTGGTCTATGGATAAGCTCGCAAATGCTTACGTGAAGGAAATTGTAAGACTTCATAGTGTTCCTCTAACGATTGTGTCAGATTGTGATAGTCGTTTCACGTCAAGGTTTTGGAGAAGTCTACAAGAGGAATTGGGTACAAAGTTATGTTTGAGTACAACTTACCATCCGCAGACTGATGGTCAGAGCGAAAGAACGATACAAACACTGGAAGATATGTTGAGAGCATGTACCCTGGATTTCCAAGTTAACTAGGATGAGCACTTACCTTTGGTAGAGTTTTCCTACAATAACAGTTTCCACTCGAGCATCAAGATGGCACCCTACCAAGCTTTGCACGGACAGAAGTGTCGTACGCCGTCTTGTTGGCTTGAGGCTGGAGAGAAGCAGTTTATGGGCCCCGAGATAGTCCATCTGACTGCTGAAAAGCTGAAGGTGATCAGGGAAAGAATGTTAGCAGCTCAGGATCGTCAGAAGAGCTATGCTGACAAGAAAAGACGATCGATGACTTTTGAAGTTGGAGATTCAGTTTTGCTTAAAGTCTCACAGTGGAAGGGACTTATAAGATTCGGTAAACGAGGAAAGTTGAGTCCAAGGTTTATTGGACCATTCAAAGTTCTTCAGAGAATTGGGAACCAAACTTACAAGCTGGAATTACCAGAAGAACTAGCTGGAATTCATAACACATTCCATGTGTGTTATTTGAGAAAGTTTACAGGAGAAGTTCCCGACATAATTACAATCTCAGAGTTAAGGATGGATGAAAATAAGAGGCTAATCGAAGAGCTCGAAGCAATCGTTGACCGTAAGACTAACACGTTACGACGCAAGATGGTCGACTTAGTGCTTGTCCGTTGGAAATATACGAATGGGCCGAATCTCACTTGGGAAACAGAAAGTGACATGATGAGTTGCTACTGTCACACCCCGCTAAAGCGGAAACACGAGGCGTGGCAGTATAAAGGGTTTCATAGCAAAAGTTAAAAGACAACACCAACCATAGTATTAAAATCATTACAAATTTACAATGGGTTTGAACAAATTTTAAAAGAAATTACAATGTAAATTGAAATACAACATATGCGAATTCTCCTAACAGTGATGTGTCCCTAAGTGCCACTTACTCGATGATTCTTGAAAAAGCATGTAAAACGAGCGTCAACTATAAAAATAGTTGGTGAGTACTCACAGATAAACAAAATAATATTGGTTCCATGAATTGAAATCAAAGTTTTGATAAAAGTTTCCAATAATAAAAGTATATTGTTAAAATGAGTAAATAAGTTTGTAAAAAAACAAAGTTCTTTGTCATCATGAGAGATAAGGTATGTTGCCCAAATGAGATGCAACGTTCGTATTCTCATGGAAGATAAAGTTCGTTACTCAAACGAGTAAACAAGTTTCATTGCTAAAATGAGCAATCAATTTCGTTGCTACAAGGAGCAAACAATTTCATTGCTAAAACATGTATATAAGTTTCCAGTAATAAAAGTTCGTTGTTATAATGAGATACAAAGTTTATTGCTATAATAAGTAACGAGTTTGTATGCGTATGAGCAAACAATGAGTTCCCAACCAAGCCTATGACTGATGCCATATCAAGATCTATGCTTATCGTTCCATAGATTATATGGTATCATGCACTCCAGCAATCGGGCGAGTGAGGAGTTGTCAATTCCTAATAGCGCTATCCATAATGACCATTGGCTCAAAGAGTTAATGGTTGGAGTAAAGTATAATGGAAGGGACTTAAGATGATAAGGCCTCATGTTTCGTGTTGCATAGACACACATAGAGAAATATAGCAAATATAGCAATCAAGTTTGATACAAATCAATTTAAATACAACGAACAATAAACAATTTTTCGGACATGCTTTTCCACCCCAAAACATAAAAACCGAAAATAGGGGAGTCGTGAATACTCACAATGCATTGAGATGATGCAAATGGTGCCTTGAACTATGCTCCACCCGTACCACTATCGATTCCTACAATAATGGTATTCGCTAGTGAGTCTCAAATCGAAATCTAACACTACTATACTTACTACTATTATAGATATATGTCAATATTCTGTCAAAATTTAATATTGATAAGTTACAAACATTTTTCTGAAATTGTGAAATTTTATAAATCATGTGATTAAGACAATTTTCGATATTAATTTCTAGATTTTTGTAATATTAATTGAGGGTATTTCAACATATTTAAATGTGTTTTAAGCTCTTAAAAAGCCAAAATATCATCAAACAGTTTCCAAAAATTGTCAAACTTTGCATTTTCATTCTAAATACAATAGAGGTCTTCCATAAATTTTCCTTTGAATTTTTTATATGATTAACTATTTTTCCAAAATTTTAAGCCTTCATAACAATATAAATTCGTGAAAAATAGCATCCAAATGACAAAAATTCCCAAAATTTTTATGATACTGCCATTAGACATACTTAAGCTGGGAAAAATATAAAAATGGATTTCTAAACTGTTTAACCCAATTTTATGATTTTTGTGCATTCATTCTAATAAAACTTGAAATAAATAGAAAACAGTTCCCAAAATTGCCCAAACTTTTTCTATTACTGTTATTAAACATTCTTAAGCTGGGAAAAATATAAAAATAGATTTATAATCTGTTTAACCCGATTTTATGGTTTTTGTTCATTTATTCTAATAAAAATTGAAATAAATAGAAAATTGTTTCCAAAATTGCCCAAAATTTTTGTAACATTGTTATTATACATTTAGAAGCTGTGAAAAATATAAAAGATATTTTTCAATTAGTGTTTCTATTTTTATTTGTTTTATCCTATTAAATAATCATTAATTGGAGAATAATTATTAAACAGTTAAAGTAAATTACCAAAAAAAATTTAAACTTTATTTACAGTGTAAATAATCTGGGAAAAATACCAAAGGTGGTTTTTATCTAATGGAGTCCGATTTTGTGGATTTAAGTGTATTTAATGTTAGAAAATAGAAGAAAAATAGCATACTGAATAAAAAAACCATCCAAATTTTTTTTAGAGTTATAATATACTATAAGGCCGTCTGGTAAATTTTCATGAATTTTGGATAAGTAGAACTAATTTTCCTGTTTTTAGTCCATTATAAATACAAAAATCGAAGAAAAATAGGAATGCATTATGAAAAATTCTGAAAATATTTTTCTGAGTCTTCCACATAAGGTAGAAGCTGTGAAAATTATTAGATAGCCTTTTTATATTCTCTAAAGTTTTTTTATGATTTATTGGAGCTAAACAAAAATAAATTTCAAAACCATACTAAACAGTAACAAAAATCGATGAAGCTTCATGAGAGATGTTTATTAATGTAAAGGGTCATCCACAAATATTTCCAGAATTTATTTACAAGTGTAAGTATTTTATATGCTTTAACACTCTATTTTCTTATTATTTTTATGTAAAAATAAAGAAAACATATATTGAGCTGAAAATTTCCAGAATGCATCTTCATACAATTTAATATCAATGAAAAATCGTTTTCTTATTTTTGATGTCCAAAAACATGCCTAAAGGCTCAATAAATTATAGAGAAAACTTGATACTTGTGATTTTGGTAAAGATTATTGATGTTATTTTGAGAATTTTTGCAACATGTTCCAAAGATTTTTGAATCAAGATCTTTTTGTACCTCTTAATACATGATGTTAAGTGCTCAAAGTAATTTTTTATAGATTTTTAGTGAGGAATAAGACCTTTGAACATGCAATATAAAACTAGTATTCACAACAAGGTGCTGATTGAGCAACAGTTTTGTCAAATTTGCTAAAAATCAAAATATTGGAATTTTCTAGTGAGGTCAGATGAGTTTGAAAGCTAACTCAAAATATTATATTTCAGAAAAATAATATCGAATTTTGGTTAATAAATGAGTGAGATATGGCAGTTTAAAGTCAGGTAAAGAAATCTGGCAGATTGCATGCATGATGATTGGTTAGAAAAGTGAGTTTTCATCATTTCTTTGAGTAAATATATTTTATGAATTCATGATAAACTTATATCCTAATCATGTTTACAGAGATCAAAAGATTAAAAATTATCAAAATGTATACATGCATTTATTAACAAAATTTTGTTTCTCAAAAACTCTTAACTTGAGTTTGATGTTTTAATCGTTAAAATCGATTTTTACACTAAGATCATGAACATGCAACCTTGTTTATCATACATGCATGGTGTTAAAACACATCCATGATGTTATAAAAACCATTTTAACAAAAAGAAAACAAGTTTGAAGAAGATGAAGAAGTAGAAGAAGGAGAAAGTGTAAGAAAACTTGAGATTTTGAAGGAATAATGAAGTAGAAATCGAGTTTACCTTCAACAACACCACAAGATGATGAAGATTTAGAGTTCAAGGTGTGTTCTTGAACTCATTTTCTGGAATAAAATTCGTGGTTGAAAGAGAGAGGAAGAGAGAATAGAGAGAAAATGAAGTGGAGGTGTTGGAAAAATGAGAGAGAATGAGGGATATGGAGTGTAAGGTTTGTGTAAATGTTTTAGGAAGGCAAATATTGAAGGATAAGAGAGGGTGGCCGACTTTTGAGGGTATAATGCCCTCCCTCTCTTTTAAGTTTGTAAATTATTTTATAAAAGTTTCAAACTTTTTATAAAATATACACCCTAACCAATATTTTGTTCATGAAACCTTGATTTTTGACTTATAAATTATGGGTAATTGTTAATGAATTAAATTTTTTTGTTCCTTGATTATATTTTTCTGAATTTAGTCATTTTCAATTGATATTATTAGGTTCATAACAAATTTTATGGAGTCTTAGGTGTTAAAGTTTATAAATTTGAGATTTTAGGGCTTTTAGGGTTTTTGAGAGTTTGTAAATCTTTGGATATCAAAATAAATAGAATCTTTGAGACTTCAAATTATCTTATGTTATTATAACTCTTGTATAGTTATAAATAATGTTTGTAACTTATTTTATCGGTTTATTGGCATTCTATGTAGTGGTTTCGACATTCAAGTGAAATTGAGGAATCAAGTATACTAGCCCTAGTTTTCAACTTCAACTTAAGTTCCTACGAGAATCGGACCTAATTTATACCACTAGGTCAAGTGCATGATGTGTGTATATGGTTCATGAAAACGTGTTCAAGTCAAAGAGTGACCCAAATATGGATAATCACTACAATTAAGTAGTTATAGAATTCACATAACAATGTGAAATCTAAGTACATTGTCCATCGTTTCTAATTGTTTCCAAGTTTCTAGTAGATTATAACTGATGGGTTTTAGCCAAAAGAACATCCTATGTGCTCATGCAAACCCTAAAGCTTGGATCTAGGTTTCTCTATTGTACATGCAATTCATCCAAGACTTACAAACCCTAGATCTAGTGATATATTTCGAAATAGACATAAGAATACAGATCTAGATGATTACCTCTTCTTCAATGGCTTGAATCTTCTTGTCTTTGGAGCTTAGAGTCACAAGTGTCACTCCTCTAATGGCTTACAAACACCACAAGCAAGAGGATGACTAAAGAGAAGGAGGAGAAGCACCAAAACTGTCGTAGGGTTCTTCCAAAATAGTTCCACCCGTTTTTGGGGCTATAGGGGTCTTTATATAGTGAGTCCATTAGGGTTATCAGCTAGGAAACCGTAATTTGACTGCTTAGGCCCTAAGCAGCCCATAGACTCCCTTTAGAACACCCCTTGGACGAATTCCTTAGAGCTTCCCATAGAATTTGTCCAACCTATGTTCCAAGATGATCCATAGCTCAATTGCAACTATCTTATAATTACAATTCCAGTCCCCTAAGTTTAATTAATGTCTTTTAGTCACAAAACTAATTCTTAATTAATTCTTGACTAATATTAATTAAACAATATGATTTCTCCTTTAATATATTATTCATATAATATATTAATAAATCATAATTAATCCTCTTTCTCCATAAATCATCCTATCAAGTTGCTTTGGTGAAGGCAACCCAAAAGGACCATGCACAACCGGGTCAAGTACATACCAAATATAATTACAGGCTTAGACACTAATCCAACAGTCTCCCACTTGGATAAGTCTAGTAACTATAATGTAAGTACAATCCGATTAGCAATCGTAGCTCTCAAAGACGCTGTCGAACTCTGATCTTATCAGCAACCTGTCCTTTAGATAAGGTATCATATATTCCTCCATTCTAGATATCGTATAGACGTGAGACATGGATTGAAATCATTCTCTCTATTTATGTGTTGTTTCCCGATTTCCGATTTATGACGACTGACAACAGACTACAATTGAACACATCAACTTAGTCCCGACTTGGCCAAGCGCTTAGGGTGTCATCACTAAATCATCGAGGGGCCCACAGATATCGCTTTTATCCCACTTTGGGTAAAAGGAACGGATAAACTTCGACTCAATGCTCGCTTGTACTCACTCACTGAATCACACACAACAATACATTTTATAACACCAAGTTACTGGTGCGTTTACATATTATCAATGTGTAACCGACTCACAAGATACAACTTACACATCTCGGTTTCAAGAATATAAGATATTATCACCTCACCAATCACTCGTGATAAAATCCATGAAGCGATCCAAGTGAGTGTGGGTTTAATCCAATACTCTAATCTTATAGCAGCACTCATGAACCCTGCAGCAAACTTTTGCTATGTCTACGACACTTTAGACAATCTACAGTCAAATTCATGATAGTCTTCTTTCATACCTACTTCCCAAGAATGAGCGACTGTGGAGGGTTTGAATAATCTTATTATTCGGGAAGTAAAAACATGCAAAGTGAAACACAAGAATAATACTAATCCTATATGGTCCCAAACCTTTGAGAATAAATAAAACATTTTATTTAATCACCATATTGATTACTCATTATTTGTTGTTTCGGGTAATCAACTTCTTACTTGAATTATAACAACAGTTGTCCCGTGCTCTTAGCATGCACACTATGTTTACCTATGGTCCTTACTTTTTGAAATAGATCAAATGAACACATTTCCAATGATGCTCATTTCAAATTTTCTAATCCATTAGTGTAAGAATACAAAATTCTTGCCACTACTAGAATATGTTAGATTCTAACATTTTATGCAACGGTCCTTTCGTAATATCACAGCGCCAAAGTTACCAAGACTTTGCCAGTGAAATTAAAAAGTACTTTATTGGATATTGTTACAAGACAATTCCATAGTCATGAAGTCTCATATTCAAAGTACATTCCTTTGAACATCCTTCTTGCATAAAAGTTTCTAATCTAGACATTGATTCTCGATATCCAACTCCTAATATGGAAACATTTCCATATTTGCCATATGACAACTCATTCTAAATAGAATCTTATCTATTCATAATAATGTCAATATGGTCCATCCATGACTATACTTCCAACTGTCCACAAGCGACCAATCCTTGGCGAACCTTAGATTGTCCTTGACAGTTTTTTTAATTATTTGTCAAATCCGGTTCTATTCCCTTTTTCCCTCTAAATGCCCTAGGCATTTGGAAAATTTTTTGGAACAGTCAAATATTACAGCTTATGCAATCGATCCTATACCCGAAGGGTATGGGATACGATTCATAATGAAAGACGTGATACTTTACCAGTTTCTTGCTATAATATTGCCATAATATTTCTAGTTGCCGTGTTCTCAAAATTCGAACTATGAAAAGGATGTCGTAATCATAATCGAACTTTGAGAATGCAAATAATAAATATACCCTTGACTAAATTCAATTAAAATTTCATGATCTAAGCTTTTAGATTGGAAACGAAGTATAACATTCTCTCCCTTAATTATAGCAAAAACATCTTTTCAACCCCTGCAACTTTGCAAAGTGAAACTTTTGTTTTTCTATAATTAATATTACCAACTTGCAATACTTAAAATAATAATCATGCTCCCACTAACATGATGATTATATCCATTCCAGCATAACATTTATGCTCCCACTAGCTTTGACACATATTCAGAAAACAGTTGGACTTCTAGAAGACAATACTTATTGACTTCCAAAGTTCATATTTTCAATACGATGTGCTTCGATAAGCCTGTATCTAAGCTTCTCAAACTCATACACATTTCCTCAGACAGCTCACATGTGTGTCGAAACTAATTCAGAACTTATATTACTAAGTCCCAAATGTTCAGACCAATTGCCAAATCTCACAATTCGAACTACGAAGAGGGATGTCGTAATCATAATCGAATTTGAGAATGCAATTTACATAATCGCTATCTTCTTAAAATCTCTCTTAGTGAAAGCGTTTCCTCACAATCATTTTCATGAAGGAGAGAAACCTTATGACACTTAGATTTTTATAGTGTATGTGTTCCTATCCATGTAAATTACCATAACCATAATCGTAAGATAATGTTTGTGACAAATTCAAACTCTTATGGACATAACTTGTTCATTCTTAATTTCTTGCCATCAAGGGTCCCATCATTGCTTTCAAGTTATTTAGCAGCTCACCTATGCCAGTCAATGTACTTTCATTGAACAAGGTGTTTGTCCTTATGCAACCTATTGAGAACTCGTAGAACTCATATGCATAATCAACTCAACTGGATTGGCACAGAAACAAGAATACGTCAACACGATAGGTTACAAACCTCAAGTCGCGTGCTAGTGTTTAATAATAGGTTTACTCTTGATTAGTTCTTGAAACTTTTCAAGATCATTTAGACTCCCACTGACCTCTTGACATATAAGATTCTCTTGTCAAGAAAACATTTCTTGACAAACAAATATTCAAGACTTAGTGCGGATTCTTATCAAGACAAACACCACACACAATTGGTATTAGTTGGTCTTTGTCTTATCCAAGACATCACAATTTACCAATTTCAAACGTGCAAGAGTAAGAAAAACAATTTTCTACTTCACATTTGATGAGTGTGTTAGAACTTCTTAAGATGTGTCACTCAATTCACAATCTTGGAGTACGACTCTAAGACTTGATTTTTGGAACGAAGTATGACTCATCCTTTTGATTTAACCATTTCAACACTTTCCGATTCCTCTTCTTAGCCATACTAGTGCACTAAGATGTCCTTAGAGGATCAATTGTGATATGGTTCTTAATCATTAATACGATCATAAAAAGTGATACAAAAGTACTCTCTCTTCTTCTTAGATTTGAGAAACCTTTTATCTTTCTGTCTTCATTGATTCTTCTTATTCGTTCTGCCATTCATTGAAACTTTTCAATGATTCAGAATTACACTTAATCTTGTAAGTATAACCACATTTACTAGACTTTTGGTAAATTATGACGAATATTCTTATTGTTATTTGTGGTGGACTTGACTAGTGCACAACATTGTGTTCTAGTCCTTTAGTCCTTCACTTGACTCACATACTTGTGTGATCAAGGAATTATTCTTAATTTCCTAAGTACCAATATTTCCATACATCACATGATTCAAATCATATGATTCCAAACTTCTGTCCAACTGAAACTTGGGCGATGGGAATCTTTCCTTACTTAGATAAATTTGACACTTCCATAAATAACATAACTAAGATTCATATCCATTTATAGAAATACTCAAACATCAATTTTTCACAACGATTTCATTGCAAGGATATATATAAATAAGACAAATCAAAAAATTTATTTTATTCATAAAAGCAGCAGAAAACATGTCCTTACAATGCAAAATCAACTGAAAAACTATGTAATCAAATATTCCTAACAAATCTATCATAACTTTCTAAGCTCAAAATCTGATCTTCGAATCCATGCGACCGTGATCCATTTCTTCGTGATCAGATTCATCTTGCTCTTCCATCAAGCTTCCTCTATTTTCTCTGATCCTGCAAAACATTCAAATGTAATCTTATCACATTATGTATTAAGAATCAATGAATAGGAACTTAATGGAGTTAGATAGTGGATTTTACCTGAAGTAGAGCCAAACGTCTTGACTCTCCCATCTCTTAGATCTCTCAGGTAGACTGGGCAGCTTCGTCTCCAATGCCCCTTCTCTTGGCAATAAAAGCAAATTGACTCTTTTGGAACAGCACACGAAACTACTTCAGACTTTGCATTTCTCTTATGATCAAACTTTTCGACCATGGCATGCCTTTCGTTTCCATTGCCTATGTCCATAGAGGTTTGGAAGGTAGATCCACAAATCAACTTTGCTACTCCAGTGCACCAAATCATTGCTGATTCAGCAGCAATAAGCAAATAGGTGAGATCGATGAGGGTCACGTCGTGGTCTATCATATAGTACTCTCTTACGAACTCACTATATGAGTCAGGAAGCGACTGAAGAACCCAGTCAACAGCCAGCTCCTGACAGACAACGACTCCCAACATTTTTAACCTATCAATGTGTGACTTCATCTCTAAGACGTGTGCACACACTGACTTTCCTTCTTCATGTTTACTTGCCAAAAGGGCTTGAGTGAGCTTGAAATTTTCAAGCCTTTGAACTTGTAGGTTAGGGAGAACAATAGGAGGAAGTGGAGGAAGTGAAGCATGATCTCTTGTTCCTCGATCGAATCGTGGAATATCATCTTCATATGGAAGGCTTGTTCCATGGGATTTGGGAAGACCATAGTTGTCATACTTTGACATCTACAAAACGGGAGAAAATTCAAGTTAGTTGATTGATTGATTCCTTAATAAAACACCCAAATGAGATATTAAGGCTAGGACCCAACACAATACTCTACAACTTGGGAGAGGGATGCCGTAACCCAAATTGCAGAACATTTGAAGGTAAGTGAATGACGATTCACTAATTTTCCACCATGAAAAACGAAAAAGAGATTAAGTTTTAAATGTATTGAAAACTCCTCGATCCTTTGAGATTCATTGAACTTTTCAATGGCATGTTTAAATCTCGATATGCCCCTCGATTTGTGACTGGGATGCCGAGGATCACAAAACAAGGTGTGAATAACCATGCAAACTTACATGGTGCACCCAATGTTACAGTCACCTATTCGATGTGCCGGTTAACCAAACACGCTCTACCGAACTATGACAAACATCGAGTCACCCTTCGCTACATTTGCTTAGAACCCATTTAGTGTGCCAGTTAACCACACACGCTCCACTAACGTCTTAGCAAGGGTACAGAGTGTAATTTCATGGAATTGCATCAAAATCATTTTTTCCTAAAGTAACTAAGATTGGGAATTTTGTAAAAACATTTAGTTACTTTATAATTCATTATACTTTTAATGGAAATGGTTTTCCCTATCCTACCCGTTCGGCTAACGACCCTCCACCAATCAAGGAAGCGGTGGGTGAGAGTGGACACCCATTAAACGACCATTTTATAGGCCATAACCTTATACCTCCCTTATAGATCGGCTTCGTGAATGAGGACTACTAACGGTAAGACTAGCAGTTTAAGTTATACATATATAATATTAGACTTTTAGTGTTATATATAGTATAAGGGTGTATTTTACACTTTTAAAATACTAGGTGGTCTAATTTAATAAATTATACTTTTAATTTAATTAAATGTAAACCATATCACTATGGATTTATTAACTCTCTTTTAATTATACACTTAATTAATTTAATAAAACCATAAGGGTGCAATTTGAACTTTTTCAAAAAAAAAATTAGGGTTTTAGAATTTAACATTTTAAAATTAAACTTTTAATTAAAATTTAAATTCCAAAACTTGAGGGCAAGTTTTGAAACTTTTCAAATCATTAGGGTTTAGAATTTAAATATTTCAAAATTAAACTTTTTAATCAAAAATTTAAATTCCAAAACTTGAGGGCAAGTTTTGAAACTTTTCAAAACACAAATGATCAAATAACAAATAATTTTAAATTAAACAAATAATTTAATGATTATCTAAATTTGACCTAATCAAGATTTTTTTACAAGATAATTCACCAAATAAATTAAATAATCAAAGATTATCTTATAATTAATTTATTATTCAAATAAATGGTAATTATTTTTTAATTTTGTAAGGATAATCATAACATATATATAAAAATCGGATTTTATTATTCAAAAACAATTTTGGTAATTATCCTTCAGCAAAAATAGCAAAAATCCCGATTTTCCCTTTGTCTGACTCCTGGACTCGCCGAGTCACTGTCTGGACTCGCCGAGTTGGGCTGACTCGCCGAGTCCAGCAAGTGACTCGCCGAGTTCAGTCGGGCAGAGGGCAGAAATTGATTTTTTAAGCAGTGGATGAACATGTAAACATCGAATACAACAGAAACCAATCATGGCTCTGATACCACTGATGGGTTTTAGCCAAAAGAACATCCTATGTGCTCATGCAAACCCTAAAGCTTGGATCTAGGTTTCTTTATTGTACATGCAATTCATCCAAGACTTACAAACCCTAGATCTAGTGATATATTTCGAAATAAACATAAGAATACAGATCTAGATGATTACCTCTTCTTCAATGGCTTGAATCTTCTTGTCTTTGGAGCTTAGAGTCACAAGTGTCACTCCTCTAATGGCTTACAAACACCACAAGCAAGAGGATGACTAAAGAGAAGGAGGAGAAGCACCAAAACCGTCGTAAGGTTCTTCCAAAAGAGTTCCACCCGTTTTTGGGGCTATAGGGGTCTTTATATAGTGAGGCCATTAGGGTTATCAGCTAGGAAACCGTAATTTGACTGCTTAGGCCCTAAGCAGCCCATTGACTCCTTTTAGAACACCCCTTGGACGAATTCCTTATGGGCTTCCCATAGAATTCGTCCAACCTATGTTCCAAGATGATCCATAGCCCAATTGCAACTATCTTATAATTACAATTCCAGTCCCCTAAGTTTAATTAATGTCTTTTAGTCACAAAACTAATTCTTAATTAATTCTTGACTAATATTAATTAAACAATATGATTTCTCCTTTAATATATTATTCATATAATATATTAATAAATCATAATTAATCATCTTTCTCTATAAATCATCCTATCAAGTTGCTTTGGTGAAGGCAACCCAAAAGGACCATGCACAACCGGGTCAAGTACATACCAAATATAGTTACAGGCTTAGACACTAATCCAACAATAACTTAGCTTCTAGTTACTAAGTCTAGTATGTGTCGTGCCTATATGTGCAACTAAGTTTATTCAAATCTAGAACCGACTCGAATTTTTGACGGTTGTCACAGTCTCCCCCGGTTGAAAGAATTTCGTCCCGAAATTCAATTCGTGACGTATTCTATTAGAACTCAACCGACTACAATTGTATAGTTGGAGAGGTGGTGACATGAAAAGCTCTTTGATTATTTTGGGTGAATTCCTCAAGGGAAGAGCCCAATTCTTTAGCTATAATCAAATTAGTGTTTCCTTAATGCGAGTTCTACAGTCTAGATTGTGGGAAATTAGGATCATGGAAAATCATGATCCAACCATGGCGACCTAGAAGAGAAAGATCGTCTAGTTAAATATTATCTAACTTAAAAGTGCATTATAAGTTTTGCTGAAGCACTAACTGTACTGAGCGTTAAATCCGCATTGATCCTTAAGTTGCATTCTAAATTAGCACTAAGTGTAAATTCACCGCCTAATAAAGAAGAGATTAGGAACAATTTGTTCACTTCCGGGTTGGCTACTACATTTGAAAAAGATATATTCTAAAATAAGAAGGGGTAGCACGAATGAAAGAGAATAGATTGAGGGTAAGTTCCTAAAGATACGTACTAAGGGTAGGCAACAGAGTTTTGGTATATCTCAAATGTAAAGACTATTTAAGTGTCGTCTACAAAATAAATTACGAAATGATTGAGGATCTCCGAGGCTATAATTATTACTACGGTTACTCTTACAATAATAGAACGATATTCGAAGAGTATATATAATTAGAGAGTCATTGTTTCTAATGAAGGCGGTGAAATTTTATGATATTTTAAATTACATTGTGTAGATAGCATTTTAAGTGTTTAGAAGTGATAAAAATCTCACTGTTATCAAAATGTGTGTTTAGAAATGATAATTAATCTCACTATTATCAAAATGTGTAATAATTCCAAAATAATGAAGATACATGTGTGACGATTCAAACGTAGTAAAATAATATAAAGATTAATTAAGGTTACATGTTTAAGTCATCAATAAGGGAATTTATACATAAATATTTTGATTACTCTTTTAAAAAATTGTCTAATTGTCTAAGTGGGGACAAATTCAAGCTTACGAGTCAAAATATTTATGAAAACAAGGTTGAGAGTTTAGGAACTCACTGAAAATTACAAAGTAAATGCTATTTTAAGAGAGGTGTAAAAATATTGATCATTGAAAATAGTGCATTCTTAATTTAGTGTTTCTACAAAAACAATCATTTATAGAATAGATAATAGTAAAATTCAATACTTTTGATGTATTTAAAGAAAAGAAGAAACATAAGGAAACATATCCTTCACATATATTTTCCGGATATAGAAAAATTATAAGCATAAGGGTATCCATCTTGTGTATTAATTATAAGGAAAAATACAATGAAACTTGCATTTTAAATCAAGTTTCTGAATTTAGAACGAAAGAGCAAATGTAAATAAGGATCACTTGTTTATAGTAGATTTCAAAATAAAAACAAGATGTATATGATAAAAGGCATAATTGAATATATCAAAGTTGACTAAATCAAAGGTATGCCTCATGACTATACACATATTAATCGCTCAAAACGAAAGGGTAGACTTCTAGTCTTTATGTATACGAACATGATACCAGGAGAAGCAAAATAGACAGAAACAAAGTTAGACAATGTATAATGTTACTATTATGGGCGTGCGAGATCTAAAATCAGAAGGAGAGCGAGAAATCAAGTTCGGGGAAAGAAAAAGGAAGGTAGCAGCAGCAATGATTGCTATTGTTAAAATTATAAGAACGATACCTATAGGTAGATTTAAAACCAGGTTGAGATATATTTCAAACTTCAATATGTGATGTATATTGATGGTTACATAGAAATGAAGAAGTTTTAAAGTGTTTGCTAAAAATTCATGAGTTATCTATTAAATTAAACTCCATTTGTGAAAAAGAAGAAGCACTACAAATGGTAATTGAAAATCTGATAGTGTTGACCTTTTAGACTAGAGTCCAACAATGGTTAAAACGGATAAGGTAAATACTTAACATATTTAGATGAATAATTGTGCATTGTCGAAAGTGCGTCACTGGAAGTTTAAAAGTGAACACTAAGTTTTGCAATGCTTTAAATTTTAGAAACTTTACAAAGTATAAAAGTAATTTGAAATAAAATAAATAAATGAGGTATGTTGGAAATGTAGGAATTAGAGATTTCTTATAAACATGTTTGAATTAGAAAGTTGTAAAAATACCATGTTGGGTTTCAGGAAAACACATTTGAGTAAAGTAAAATGCCTAAATGAGAAAGTGGTCAAAAGAACCAAAATAAAACTCGTTTGAAAGATCCGATAAAACTCTTTCACATGATATGAACTTCAATGTCATATGTTTAAGTTTTATAGCACAAAGTTTAAACACTTTATAAAAGAAAATGTTTCTAAGTTTTTCGAAAACGTGTCAAAATGGTAAGCAAGGATTAAAATGGTTTATATGCCCTTAAAAGCACATCTATCCATTGAAATGGATTTGAAATGAAATTAAAATAGCAAGGTTAAAATAAATATTGGTTAAATTGATTTTTGAAGAAAAGTGTTAAGTTAAAGCAAGTTATCAAAAGATTTTTAGCGAGAATATGGCTTACATTGTTAGGAAAGATCTAATAAGTTGTATGAAGTGGTTATAAAATATTTTATCGATGATAAATAAAACCGATGAAGCGAAATTACTTTAGATGGAAGATTAAGAAATAAGGAACAAGTATGTTAGTGTAGCCGATCGTACCTAAATACTAAGGCGAGTACAAGGCGAGTATAAGGCGAGTACCGATGTCTTTTTCCCCAAGATAAAGGACAAGAAAAATTGTTTGAAAAAAATTTTTATGGTGTCAATGCAGTTTACGACCTTTTATAGAGGTCAAAGAGACATCCTATGTTAAGTTTTAAGCTCAAGGTGGAAACAACGTAGAGCTAAATCATAGCATAGTAATAAGGTCTCACATATAGGTTAAACCTCCGTGTCTCCTCGTGAGTCGAATCTGGAATGTCCGCTAATGGTATCCAAGTGATTACTTAGTGGCGACTCACCCTAACCAAGATTTTGTTCATGAAACCTTGATTTTTGACTTATAAATTATGGGTAATTGTTAATGAATTAAAAATTTTTGTTCCTTGATTATATTTTTCTGAATTTAGTCATTTTCAATTGATATTATTAGGTTCATAACAAATTTTATGGAGTCTTAGGTGTTAAAGTTTATAAATTTGAGATTTTAGGGCTTTTAGGGTTTTTGAGAGTTTGTAAATCTTTGGATATCAAAATAAATAGAATCTTTGAGACTTTAAATTATCTTATGTTATTATAACTCTTGTATAGTTATAAATAATGTTTGTAACTTATTTTATCGGTTTATTGGCATTCTCTGTAGTGGTTTCGACATTCAAGTGAAATTGAGGAATCAAGTATACTAGCCCTAGTTTTCAACTTCAACTTAAGTTCCTACGAGACTCGGACCTAATTTATACCACTAGGTCAAGTGCATGATGTGTGTATATAGTTCATGAAAAGGTGTTCAAGTCAAAGAGTGACCCAAATATGGATAATCACTACAGTTAAGTAGTTATAGAATTCACATAACAATGTGAAATCTAAGTACATTGTCCATCGTTTCTAATTGTTTCCAAGTTTCTAGTAGATTATAACTTAGCTTCTAGTTACTAAGTCTAGTATGTGTTGTGCCTATATGTGCAACTAAGTTTAGTCAAATCTAGAACCGACTCGAATTTTTGACGGTTGTCACAGCTACCCACATCTGTTTGCTGATGCATGATTCCGGGACGGAATCATCCTAAGGGGGAGAGAATTGTAACGCCCGTGTTTCGGGGCTAAGCATTAGTAGATGATGTAATAGTCTTGGTCAACCATTGTAACCTATTTTGAAGTAATAAAGATGAAATATTTGAGTATTATGTGAATTATGTGCTTATATATTTGTTTATAAAGATATAATAAAAATAAGCATCAAAATTAAATTGTGAGATAAACCCGATATCTTTACATAAAGTTGTAGTGGTCGAAACAAGGATTCCGGATATCTAAATAACGCCGAAATCCGAGTTATAACGAAGAAGTTATGCATGTCGAAGTTTCGCGATAAAACTTTTACGACGCTGGGTGACGTAAATAGTGAATTTACGACAGAGGACTTTTTGGCCTTAGTAATCTAAACAAAAGTTGTAGTATACGTTAAACCGAGAACGTCCATAAAAAGAACGCCCAAATTTGACTTCGTATGAGGAAGTTATGATTTGTCTAAGATTTGGCATAACAGTGAATAGCCCGAAACTCGAATTTTAGATCGAGCGGTTTTTGGCCGACACAATCTAAATGAGAATTGAAGATCTCATTATTAGTAGCATAACGATAAAAAGACAGACGAAAACGGATGTCGGATGAAGAAGTTATGAATTTTTAACGGACTTTTCCTGTCCCGGCCTGTTAAAAATATAACTGTAAAAATTAATTCAAAATTAGCCGACAGAGTCTAAACGAAAGTTGTATAGTATGATCCCACCTACGCCTTGATATAAAGAACGTCTAAAACAGAGCTCGTATGCGAGAGTTATGATTTTTCTAAGTCGGGAGGGTGCTGTTCGAGTTTGGGTGGCGTGACGCAATCCTGACCGTTGCTTCCTCCCCAAGGCTAGCCACCAGATGGTGACACCTGGCCATGGACTCGACGAGTAGGTCCTCCAACTCGACGAGTTGAGCAGGAATTCAGCCTATAAATAGAGGTGTCGGGTTATGCTCATTTCTCACACCATACAAGCCTTCTTTCTCTCTCTAGAAACTCTCTCTAAGCCTCCCTAACCCCCCAAAGCCTAGGGTAACTCCCTAGCACGAGGCGGAAGCCCCAGAGTGCCTGACGGCTCCGAAAATAAGAGCCTTCGGCTCAGAACCTCTGCTTCGGCAGAAAACGATTTTGAGAAAAACCCGCTGTAAGTGAGCTACGCCTACCCTATCTTTAGTATAACTTATGTTTCAATATAGTAATGTTATTAGGACCTTATAATGAGTATTTGGGCTATTATTATGAGTTATATAAGTGTCATTATAATATCTTTTTAACCACTCGCAGTACGGGGAATCCGGTTTGAAGGGCCACTTGGGTTGCTTGATTCAGAAGTGCTATATGCCAAAATGATCTTGCCCTCCGGTGTTTCATGTCTGGCCCCTTTCTGTACATAGTGGGTGAAGAGTATTGTTTAAAGCTTATATAATAGTAATAATAGTTAGACTATTAATTAGTCTCGGTGAATATTAGACTAAACTCTAGTGGTAATGATACTAGGTTTTGTCCAAGGAAAATTGTTTTAAGAGTAACGATGTCACACCCCCAAACCGGAACGGCGGAAACGTTCGGGGGCGGAGGACGTCATGCTCAGTATCATAACCATAGTGAAGAAAGTAAGCACAACCATCATAAATATAATTTAAAAGGTTACATCGTTGCAAAAATACATGTTTACAAATAAATTACATATGATGTCAAAATAGTTCAAAAGAAATCTGCGCCTTAGCGTCTTGCCTTCAAAAATCTTGTGGTTACCTGTATTACTGATTACCTGAGAATACAAGTTGTTTTTGAAAGAGTATCAGCATAAAGCTGGTGAGTTCATAAGCAATTTATGAATGAAAAATGAATGATGTTCCTTTTTGTTTGTTACAAGTTTGTTTCCAGAAAATCCACTATTTTCCAAAGATTTCTTGTAGTCATAACTGAACCAAAACTTAGTATATGTAAGTAAATCGTCCTACTTGTGTGTGTGGTTTTATATGTAATAATAAAACTCCTTAAATCCCCGTGAACTGTGTGTTTTGTTAATTCCCCATGTGAGATGTTATAACCATACTAAAAGTCGAAGACCTCGTACTCGACGTTCTTCAGGCGTCGGAATTGTTATGACACTTGTCACCCCAGACCTGTCGGTCTAGCTGTTGCAAGCAGCTTAGGTGCGAGTTTGTCAGACCCAATATAGATCTATACACAACTATCACGCTCTCCCTCCAAGAGATTCTGATTATAACTACATGACTTTTTTGTGGTACTTAAGAGTACCCCGAAGGTGAATGTCTCACAAATTTATTCATTAACAAGTTCACGTTGTTTGTATTGAATACCCGTTTTGTAAATCGATTGTATTACCATTTCTTTGTTACATGAGGTGTTCAAACTATACCTATTATAGTTTATCAGTTGTGTGTTATGATTTAATGAAACCTTGATATGCATGACTTTGTACTTCAACGAAAATGACATTAAATCTACTAAGTGTAAATCTTACACACCTTGCTCAACATGTTACAAGGTGTGAATAACTCTTAAACTTGTGTTTGACAGTTTTACCCTTAACTGTCACTGTTTTAGAATATTTATAGAAAAATCAACTTAAGTTAAAAACTGACTCCGTAAACTCGGAGAGTTTAGAAAAAGAGTCTACTGCATTCATAAATTTTCCTATAATTTTTGGTGGTCTCAAACCAGTGTGAAAATGTTCATCTTCACAACCTGGTCCGATTTTGTTGCTGCAGTGATAAGCAGTTTTGTAAAAATCACCATAAATTGTAGAAAAATCGTATAGAGATGTGCAAGTAGTCATTTTAAAGGTATAAACCTGAGCTATTTGTGTATTAAACAGTTTTGAAAAATATTAAGTTTAAGTTGGATAAAACAGTTCGTGAACAGGTCATAACTTTTCTGTTGTAAGCTGTCGAGTTAAGTTTTAAATATGTTTTGGTGTTTTAACTTGTATTCCCCCCCCCCCCCCCCTTGAAAACTAAAGAAAACTGGAAAATGTAGGGGTATGAACTCACCTTGAGTGATTCCTTGAAGAGTGGAAGGTTGAAGACAAGGAGTATCAAGTCAAGAACACTTGATGAACACGTGAAAGCTTGGATGATCCTAAGAACGATTCTTTGGTGTTAAAATGTGTGTAGATGATTCAAGGATGTTATGAAAACATGGAATAACACTTGAGTTTAGATGGAATACTTACCAAAAAGTGAAGTAATAGCTCAAGAACACTTCCAAAAAATGGTGGGAAGTAGAGAGAAAAAGAGGTTTTCTTAAGGGGTTAAGAAGTGTGTAAGTGAAGGAATTGATCAAAGTGAACAAAGAAATCCTCTAGGGATTCCTTTATATAGATGTTGCTGGAGCAATTTGCAAAGTTGAAGGGATGTTTACCTTGGTTTGTGTGATGTGGATAGGGTTGGACCAATGAGGAGATGACACATGGAGACAAGTGGGCACACTTGACCCACTTGTGGGGTAGAATACTCTTCTTAATATAAATTAATAATTTTTAATTAATAAATCCTTGAGAAATGAATAAAATATGAGTTTAGGGGGTTTAAAATGGTAAAAATATGAATTTGGTGAAAAATCCCCGTCAAAAACGGGCTTAGGAAGCGAAAGTAGTCGAAAACCGGGCATTAAGGAGCGAACCTGCGAGGTTCGGTCCTTAGAAGGTGAGAATCTGAGAGAAGGGAGAAGGAACCGAAGGTGGGAGAAGGGACCGAAAGTGGCAGGGAACCGAAATGGACCGAGGGCTCGGTCTATTTCGGGTGTATGGAGGTTTCGGTCCGAGATGGCTAGTTCGGCTATGACAGTTCGGTTCGCAGGAGGTTCGGTCCGAGATGCTGACTTCGGTCCTGAAGGCTTAGTTCAGTCCTCACAAGGGACCTTCGGTCCTAATAGAAGGTTCGGCCCTAAGAGGTTCCCTCTAAGAGGTTCGGTTCCTAAGAGGGGTTTCGGCCCTAATTTGCTATTTTTCGATATAACTTCCCGATTCAAGCGGTTTTTGGCCAAGTTAAGGGTCGGGATGACCCGGATGACTATAAAAAGTTGAGAGAGATTTGGGAGAATGATTTTTATACATGTTTTAAATGATTTAAACTGTATATGTATTTTATATCTACAAAAATGTTGGGGTAAAACATGGGTAGATGTAATAAGACGATGTGTGATAAAATGATGAGAGGCCTCGATGTTGTTGGTGATCCAGTCATCTAATGAAGTATAGATGACGGCCACAGACTCTTCTAGACAGTCCAGTGGAATGCTAGCAGGCTCACAAAGTGTAGGTGTTTGTGAACGATGTGTTCACCGATGTACTCCATCCCCCTCGTGGTTGCCTTTAGGACATTTATTGCTGAGGAACCCCCTTGACAGTAGTTTCCATCCCGATGATGATCCTTAGGCTAGGTCCCTTATGATAGGTTTTTTAGGGACGTAATGTGAGGATAACGGGAACGGGTAGTCATGTTATTGTTGGTTGTTGAAATTAATAAACTTATTTATTGTGGGTTGAAAACCCTATGTGCTCATCAGGCTCCCAAGTCTGACCCACTCAGTTTCTTGTATTACATGTAGTGGCACCCGAGCATAGTTATGATGTTTGGATAAGGGATTACGTATTATAAGCCTGTAAATATGAATAAATGTAGTAAGGCTTGTATTGTACCGTTTATGCTTTTGATATGTATCGAACATGACATCTCGAGGTTTCTAATGAAATACATTTCTTCGGAAATGCTTTAAAAAATCTTTATCATATTTTATTTTGGGAACAAATTCCGCAACTCTTTTATTTAAAATGTTACTCTGATTTTTAAAACAAAGCATAAACAAATCGGTCTTTTCTGCCCGTAAAAATGGAGATGTCACAGTACGAAACTAGAACAAACAAAGACAAAGACAAAAACATCAAATTCACTACAAAAAATACCTTCATATTTCAAAACGAAGTCGTTATCATCATCATCATCAAGATTCAATACCGTCTGTGTGGTGTTCTTAAACTTTAACTTGAATAAACTCAATCTTGTACTCCGCATTCTTCTAGAATACACTTAACTGAAAACCTCAATGCCTCCCTATCAATCTTCTAGGGTTTAATAATCGATATATATATATATATATATATATATATATATATATATATATATATATATATATATATATATAGCAAATAACTCCATAGAATCTTCTGATTTTAAGAATGATTCTACAAAGTCGGACGTTGTTTTGGTCTCCGATAGAAATGATTACCGATTTGCATGCTCTGCGAGATATTTGAGATGCGTAAGTTAGTTACCAAAAGCTACAATCATTTCCTATTATGATGGTGATGCTAATGTACAAAACTACCCTTACACGACCGTTCCATTTATTGAAATGCTATTAATTTGTTTTTTTAATTGATTATAAAAGAAAATTACTTATTTAAGTTACCAGATTGGCCAATAATCATCCATTTATATATACAAAAACCTAACCCCATATATATATATATATATATATATATATATATATATATATATATATATATATATATATATATAATAAAAAGCAAAAATAAATAAAGTTAAAAAACAAAAATAAATAAAATAATAAAAAATGAAAAATAAAGTTAAAAAAACATATGGTTTAATTTTTTACAAGAACCAAATTTAGATTTGAAAACTAATTTGAAAACTGATTTTCCAAGAAAGATAACAAAAGTAACTAAGAAACTGATTTTCCAAGAAAGATAACAAAAGTAACTATGAAACTAGTTAAGTGGACAAGAATAAGTCTAGATAAAGTTATAGCTATAACCAAAAAAAAAAAAAATATTAGACTTTTTCACAACTACATTTATAAAACTTAACCTTTAAGTATTAGTCTTATATATTCATGAGGTTTCGGCATCGCACTAAACCTCCCCTTTCCACGTTATGTTTACATGTTCTCCTTCCCTTTCCACACACTCATGTTTATATTATAAAATATGTAATTTACTTCTTAATTTAATATAACGAGGACAAAATTCGCAGACAAAGAACCCATAGCACACAACCCCCAAAACATTCGTGTGGTTCATTCGGTATTCCCCTTTGGCCTTTGCCACGCATCTGACACTAGCTCTTTTGATTCTTTAGCAAATCGGAGTTCAATTGATCGGAAACGTCACTCAGGTTAGTTTAGACAATTTGGTTATCTTTATGTGTTTCATGAAATGCATTTTGAACTGTTTGCTAATTTGAGTTTCGTTTGTTGTGATAAGTATTCATGTTACTTTGAAATGTTTTGATTCTCTGATTATTTGGTCTTTTAAGTTTTGTTGATTTTATCTGATGTCTTATGATAGTTGGATAATTGATATAGAGTATCTTTCAAGCGTTTCAAGCGTTTGGATTATCTAGGGTTTGTTGGAATTTGGTATTTTTGCTTCAACACAGGAAAAAGCATTAGCGTAAGGAGAGATAAATAAAGGAACAATTTTACCATGTGGCTGATCTGCCTTTTTCTTTTTTAAGAGTATTCATTTCTGTTGAACTGCTAAGTAGATTGTATATGCTATAGATATTTTGTGCTTGTTTTCATTTGCGAATCCTGTTGATTTTCTCTTTTGCTGTTTACAAGTGTTGTATGATTAAGTGCAATTTGTACTTTACCAAGAATAATTTTTTTTTTTGTCTTTTGGTGATGTAGAAATGGATATGACAAGGAGAGTGACTAGAAACCAGAATGATGATGTTGCATCTACCAGTAAGACTATCAAGACTGATGATGTGAGACCTTGGTCATACCTCAATCATGACATGCTTTTATTAGTTATGATGCAACTGGGGGTCATCGATTTTATTGCTTTTAGTGGTGTCTGCAAGTCATGGAGATCAGTAGCACTCAGTAACAGGAAAAGTTTTATGGCATCCAAACCACCGATGCTGACGCGTATCTCTGGTCGTCTTCATATGGATAAGAAATTCCACATAGATGACCATGAAGGAAGAAAGTTTAAAACCATAATTCCCCATTCTGTTGACTGGTACAATGAAGGATTAACTTCTTGTTACATGATCTTGTTCAGGTTTAATACCAAGGAGTACCGGCTTGTGAATCCAATCACTAGACATGAATTTATTTTCCCTCCTATCCCTTGGGAGACTGATTATGGCTCCAGATCTGTCCTAGTCTTTTCACCTTCAATCTCTAAAATGGTGTTTGTTGTGTTAGCCCAGAAGCAAATATGGTTTTCTATAGCGGATGAGGGAACATGGAATCATGTCTCCTCTTTCGACCTCAAATATTGTAGGGATTTACATGTTTTTAAGGGGAAGATATATACTGTAGACACGAATAATTTTAATTTATGTGAATTCAGACTCAATCCTGAGCCCAAAGTGACGTTGCTCGAAACCAAGAATCTTCCGGAGGATCCGCGAATACTTTTGCCGCAGCTTGTAAGTTGCGGTGAAAACCTTTATGTGATGGGAAGCTCAGTATACGCAGAAAAGTTCAATGTCTTTAAATTAGATTTTGGTAAAATGGAATGGGTGGATTTTGAAGATACAAGAGACGTATGTGGTTTCTTTCTAAGCGAGGAGGATTATAGTGCTGCTGTTAAACCAGAGCTGTGGGCTGACCCTTGGTCACATTACGAGGCATATGATATTGATAACGGAGGTGAACATGAGAAAATATTGTTTTCTGCAATCAGAGGGTGGTATTTCCCGCATGAATGTGAGAATGTTAATCTCATAGAAGAGTCATGACTTTGAAATGCGTGGCTAATGCATCTGGTTTAATTCATATCAAATTATAGGTTTTATCTTTAAGCCTTCTTATGATTGAGATGATGGTGTTTTTTTTTTTTTTTTTTTTTTTTTTTATGGGTGAGGTGTTGTAGTCATTTTTTTTTTCTGATATCTATTGAAAATCCCAGAGATTATTAATAGCCACCATGGCTCTTCCCTACAGATTTGCCTTGGTCATTGTAGTTCAGTTATAGCTTATTAGAGTCTGAAGTCGGCTAAACACCTCTATTTTTGCAGCAAAGGATTTCCTTGCATGAAGTTAGATTGGTGTGATTGTGGTAGTGGCTCTATGTCGAGACTTGTTTCTCTGATATTTTTTCATTCCCAGTTACCGGTTAGTGATTTTAGGTGACACTGATTTTAGTATCTCCTGATCATTACCCCTTGCCATGAGCAACACCCAAAAGCCTAAATAAAATTTCATATAGAACAGAAGCATAGTGGAAAACTACCCTCAAAAAAAATATTAGAGATGGATGTGGCTTAAGTGTGAGTTCCATCTGACTTTTGGTCAAAAGTGAGTTCAATTTACTATTCACTTTAGTCAGGTTGTCAACTTTGGTCAGTTTGGAATTGACTAGTTGTAGACTTTAGTCTATTCAAATTCAAATATAATGAGAGGGCAAGTACATGTAATAGCCTTTAAATTTAGAAAACCTTTTTTTTTTGTCATCCTTATCCAATTTTTGCATAGTTTTTGTGCTTGAGATAGATCGGTAAAATAGAAAATAGTTTCAGAGCTCTAAGAATCGATCCACAAACATAATGAGGTTCTTTGAAGCAAATGACTGAACAACTATTGAAGTAACAAAATAATCCACATCCAATACCCTAAATGTGAGAGATTTGGTTGCTAATATTCACAATTCTAGAGGTAAGATTGCAAATTTTCGTGATAATATCAGATTCAATGCAATTGGAAGTAGGAACTTGGAGATTCCAACATCTGACAACAAGAATTCAAATGGTTGGATCTTGAAAGGTAATTTTTAATCAATTGTCTGATGAAGAATAATTTGGATTAGCAGTTAATTCCTGGCGATGCTTCATGATGGTATCGGTGGGAACATAGGCTTTGTGCGTTTAATCATTTAGGGAGAGATGAAATTGATTCCATTAAAAAAGTTCCCTTAGTATTTAACTGGATTTATATATATTGGGAGACTGAAATTCTATAGTGTAGTAAAAAAAAATTCCATATACCCAAAGATGCAAGGTCCAAATGTTGTGGATTCAGTGTTATACTAGTGAGTTCTGATTGATGATTATGACAAAAGCAATAACATCAAGAATTGATAAGATGGGAGAAGCATCAAAGCAATTAAAAAAACAGTAAATCAATCGAATCTTCATCACAATTAAGCAAGGTTGTAAAAATCGTTCCACGGCAGCTCGACGGTCGATTGGTGATAAGGGATTAATCGGTTTTGGCGGAGATTAATCGGGGATCATACATTATTAATAAAATATTAAAATTAATAAAATATTAATGTCTTATGAAAAACAAGTACTTCAAAATTAGAAAATAAAAAAATATGTAATTTGAAAATACGAAAATATGAACATTTTGGTATAATATTTAACATTTTGAAAATTTGAAAATTTTGGAGTAAAAAAAAAAGTTGATTTTTTTAATATTTAAATTTTTTTTTTTGACCTTTTTTCGACTTTTTTGACTTTTGTTGACTTTTCCTGACCAATTAATCCCACCAAGACCGATTAATCCCGCCAAACCCGATTAATCATAAATTTCCGATTAATCAAAATAGTACTTCAAGTAAAATGGACGATTCATATCACATAAAGATTATTTCCTAAATAATCGTTAGATGCCTGATGAAGAGGAGTTTGGGGTTTTGAGGTCTGTTGTAAATAAAAAGAGGAGTTTTAAGCCTGGATCCAGATGGCATGTATTCGGTTTCTTTGATGAGAAAGATATCGATATTTCACATTTTGGGACAAACTATCGACATTTGCATCAATACGCATTTTCCTTTATCAAACTTTCATTCCATACCAAATTGTTGACCATAGCAGAAAGTCAACTTATGAAATTACTAAACTTGATCAATCGCATATACATGCTTCTCTGATCTTTGGTGCTTTTAGACATGATACAAAGATGCATTTTACTGCCCCAATCTCAATTTCAACAAGACAACATGCATTCAAGAATTTCATATTTTCCCTTTAGAAATTACCTCTAATTTCTGTCACGTCACAGAGGAGGAGGATTAGAGCGTAATTGAGTTGATTGCACCATTTTTAGACACCATCGGACAGCACCGGCAATCAACGCCGCCGGCAGCGTTTTCGTTGCTGCCTTTCGGCTCACGTCTCATCTTTATCTGTCTGTTCCGCTTAATTTCAGTTGATCACGCACACAAAGAAAGCGCATTACATGCAAGACATACACTGTGCTTCATCTTATGACTATAGAAAAGAAAGCGCAAACGCACACAAATAATGAGAAATTACCCAGGCTTTTGATTTTGACCAAGTCAACTATTTGTATTTTTTTTGCTTACCCCTTTTCTTTTATTTTTTTTTAGGGTAAATTACACGAATGGTCCATGTGGTTTGGGATAGTCAGCACGTTTAGTCCCTAACTCGTTTTTTTTTTAAGTCAAACCACCTGTATAGTATGATTTTGTTGCGTGTTTGGTCCCTACCAAACGTAAAAAGACTATATTACCATTTTTATTTATTTTTCAACTTATATCTTAATTATAATTTAAACTCTCTCTCTCTCTCTCTCTCTCTCTCTCTCTCTCTCCCCCCCCCCCCACCCCTCTGGTCACTAAGAACCCATACGATGAAGTCTTATCTAATTCAACCTGTACAAAGCAATTTAGTGGTTTTGATTTCTTCATTCGAAACTAAACGATTCAAAGATCACCAAGAGTCCATCATAGATGACTCTAACGAAGAATTGATTGTCTCGACTAAGGATCCTCTTAGAATGAGGGATACGTTCAGATTCATTCTGGACGTGCTTTCTTCTTGTGGATTTTTCTTATTACATATGTTTATCCTAGATTAGGGGGTTTGGTGATTGGGAATGAGGTCGTCTAGGGTACATATTTAGATTCAATGTTGAAATTGAACAACTCATTCCTTCTACTTCTACGTCTCTGCGTCCTTTAATAAACCGTAACATATCACTGATAAACTATGATTTAGCGGTTGAAATCAATCACGTTTGCTTCAATCATTTTTTAAACCCACGTGAATGATTTCAGCAGAGGTAAATCGATCTTTTAATGTGCAAACTACCACAAACCATAAGGACCATTCGTGTAATTTAGGGCGGAGAGAAATTAGGACCCAAGTTTTATTAATTCTTTTAAATATATTAATAAATATAAAAAAGTAAAAAATAAATAAATTAGGGTAAATCAGTCTTTTAATATTGATTAGGGACCAAAAACACAACAAAATCATACTATAGGGATGATCCAAGTTAAAAGAATGAGTTAGAGACTAAATATGCAGACTACCCAAACCATAAGGACCATTCGTGTAATTTACCCTTATTTTTAAGATAAATTCCAAAACTTTATATAGTGTTTGGTTTTGAAGTTTCTAAAGCTTATTTTATATACAAAGTCATGTTTACCCAAAGTAAGAGAGTTTTCCGAAGTGAGGATTGTTTATGATGAAGTAGGTGGTAGAACGTATTAAGTTCTTTTGACATATCTTTGGCATATTTGTTTGTCATGTCGTCGGTCGTCCGAAGTGCTTAGGTCGTATTTTAGTCTAAGCTAATTTGATGATCTTAACTGTCAAATGTCCACGTGTTAGTTTAAGATTAGATGAGTATGTAGTTAATATATATATATATATATATATATATATATATATATATATATATATATATATATATATATATATACACACACACACACACTAGCCGTTTACCTGCGTCAAGCGATGGGTGCGAGTAGTTTATTTTAGAAATTAGTTATAAATTTTATCCGCTAATTAATTTTTGAAAGATACTATTTGTTTTATATATTTTGAACAAATTAAAATAATACTTACTTTTATTTCCAATTCCTAACAAAATTAAATGAATATATTTAAATTTTCAAGGTATTGACTTACTTACTAATGTAATTTTTGATAAATAATACTATTTATATTTTTGTAATAAATTAAAATTGTGAAGATATAATATAAAATTTAAAATACATTGGAAAATATATATTGACAGTTATTGAAATTGTTTAATTAGCTTCATACATTCAATGATAAAGCGCAAAAGCTCTTTACTTCTTAAATTTAAAACACCGGGATAATGACTTCAAAATGGTAACGAACTTTCGACTTTGTTCACATTTAGTCACTAAACTTTTTTTCGTTATCTATTTCCCATTGAACTATTGAAACTGTTCACATTTTACCCTTATGACCGGCTGTTACCGGTCATAAGGGTAAAATGTGAACAGTTTCAATAGTTTAGTGGCAAATAGATAACGAAAAAAAGTTTAGTGACTAAATATGAACAAAATCGAAAGTTCGTTTCCCTCTAAAAAGTTCAATGGCTAAATGTGAACAAACTTCCTATTGTATTATCTTTTAGCAAATTATTTATTTTTGTTTAATTGTAGCAACATTTGTTGATGAAGAAATCTATGAAATAAAAAAACAAAATGTAACATCCGGATTTCCAGGTATCATAATTTAAGTATTTTTCTTTTGAGTTAAGAAGAGAGACTCGACGAGTTGACGCCTCAACTCGTCGAGTAAGGTCGCGACTGATGACTCGGATTAATGAATGGACTCGACAAGTCCGCGATGTTGGCAGTAACCCTAAATCTTAGGGCCCGAGCCATATTTAAAGGCACTTATGGCCTTCAATTGCGACTACCTTTCCCATAAGTGAGAACCCTAGCGAGCTTGAGTGTGTAGAGTGAGAGGAAGAGCTATCTTGAGCTTTTTGGTGTGATTTTGCAAGAAAGGAGAAGAGTTCCAGCAAGAGGGACCAAGGAAGGTTATTGTTCTGAGTTATTCAAGCAATGAGCTTCATTCTGAGGTACAAAAATGAACCCCTTTCCTTACCTATTGTGTAGATTCCATTTTGGGGTTAGGGCTTGAATCACTTCATCTTTGGGGTTTTGAATGCCTCAAACCCCTCTTGCAAGTTTGTGTTATAGATCTGGACCCTTCTAGGTCCAGAGAGCCGAGAATATGAAACTTTAGTAGAGTAAACCTTGGGGTTTGAAGTTAGGAATCTGGACCCTTCTTGGTCCAGAGAGCCGAGAATATGAAGCTTTAGTAGAGTAAACCTTGGGGTTTGAAGTTAGGAAGCATTTATGGGATTTTTATGGTATATATAGTTACTTTCATCTTACACAAAGATATGAAGTATTTTATATAAATTACGTGCTATGTGTGCATATTATTTGAATACTTGCTGTCTATGCTGGATGAACGATTTTATACATGTTTTAAAAGATTTAAATGGTATATTTATTTTATATCAACAAATATGTTGCGGATGAAACATGGGTAGATGAAATAGTTGGTGTGTGATGAAATAAAATGATGAGAGATAGGTGATGATAGAAAGGTGATGATAATTAGGTAAATAGATGATGATGAATAGGTGATGTAGGATGAAAGGAGATACCATAACCTTAACCGGCAATCTGGCGATGTAGTCATCTACCAGAGTATAGATGGCGACCATGGACTATTCTAGACAACCCAGTGGAAACACCAGCAGGCCCATAACCTATAGGTGACGAATTACGAGTTCAAGCGATGTTGTAACTACGTATTCATGCGGTGATACTCTAACCCCTTACTATGAATTACGAGTTCAGACGATGTTGTAACTACGTATTCATGGGATGTCACAAATTCCGCATGCCAAACCAATGGTCATAATTCACATCAGTGAGAATGGTTCATTTTTTTGTAAAACCAAAATCAGATTGGAAATTTTGATTTTTTATTTTGGAAAATGTCAAACCATTGGTTTTTTATTTCGGTTTCGGTTTTTTGTTTTTTTTTTAAATATATTTCAGGGTTTTGTTTTTTTTTTATTTCATAGATGTCTTCATCAACAAATGTTGCTACAATTTAACAAAAATAAATAATTTGCTAAAACATAATACAAGAGGAAGTTTGTTCACATTTAGTCATTGAACTTTTTAGAAGGAAACGAACTTTCGATTTTATTCATATTTAGTCACTAAATTTTTTTTCGTTATCTATTTTCCACTAAACTATTGAAACTGTTCACATTTTACCCTTATGACCGGTAACAGCCGGTCATAAGGGTAAAATATGAACAGTTTCAATAGTTCAATGACAAATAGATAACGAAAAAAAATTTAGTGACTAAATGTGAAAAAAATCGAAAGTTCGTTACCCTATCAAGTCATTATCCCTTAAAACACCACATCCCTTAAATATAAGCACACCATAGATCTACTGTATGTTGCAATAAAACTAAATTATGTTACTGGGCATGCAAAATCAAAATTGAATCAATAACTAAAACAACGTATAAAAGCATTTTAAAATTTTTAAAAAAGATAACAGAAAAAAATTAAAATATAATTTTAGAAAGCATAACTCGAGAAACTTTATGCTAATTTGATTTCCTTTTCTTTAAATGATAACATGAATGACACAAATACTCACCTAAAGATCTGGTGAAAGCAATTGAGCTACTTTTGTATCATCTTATTTATATAATGTTTTTTTTAATGTATTATAAATTTTAGAGACATTTCAAAACTCAATCAAAGCTAAAAAGGAATAATAGTGTAACACAATTTCTCGCATTCATGGCAACTTGATCTTTTTTTTTTATTGGACACTACAACTGAAAATGAATAATGGTAAAAAGTATTAAAATGATCTATATTTAAAACTGTTCACTTTTTTGTTGGATAAAAAAATACTTTATGGTTGTAGCGTTCATCGACTATAAAGAATCAAATAAATAAATTGAAGCAATAGTTGAAAAAGACAGTTTAGAAAAGGGAGGACTTCCATTTCGAGTGTCAAGTATCACAAATTATGCAATCAGCTGGTGTAATTGGAGATTGTCGAGTTTTGCCTCTGCATCCAAGCCTTTTCTCAGTTCTGTGAAATCTATCTAGACGACCTTGCACTTGAGTCTTTGTTTCTTTCTAGTTTATGTTGTAGTTGCTTGATGGTTCTGGGAAGTGAATATCAGAATAATATAAAGATTTGATAGACTGCTCTTGGAGTGCATCATGTGAAAGTACATTGTAATTATTAGGTGGTGCTTGAAAATACATTGTTATTGGGGAAGTTTGCTTTATTAAGCACATGAATATTACAAGGTAGAGTTTGAAAGTACACTGATATTGCAGGTATATTGAAATTTCATTGTGAAATATTAGGCCCAAAGTATATAAAAAAAGTAAAATATCATGTTAGTATTAAAAAGGTAAAAAAAGGCATGGACTTATATATTCAAAAGCCCCTCTAAAAATCGTTATTCTCTCTGCACATCAACCTTTTATACCAAATGCTATAGAATTGAAAACTACTCACATTTGATGTATATTTATATGCAAAATATCAAGAAATATGAGGTACCAAAGGTAAACATTACTGAAGAAGAAACTGAAACTTACATGCTTCCTCATAAATTTAGGATTTCATCATGTTCAAATTTCCAAAAGATGTCATCAGAATACACACACAGATATAAATTTCCAATAATTAAGACTTTCTTATTCTGAAGCACGAAAAAAGAAACCAACTTCAAAGCCTTAAGCACTAACCTCATGAATACCAACCTATTGGGCATAACAATTAATCGATGTTTATTTTATAATTAAACATCATAAGTGATAACTTCACTAACCTCAAAAAGAATACCATGCCTAATTTCATGAAGTTGCAGGGGAATGGTAGACCCAACCACTTGCAAAAATATGATACTTCAAATCACCATAAACAATAATGTTATAATTAATCCACACCATAAATCTGAAGAACCAAAATCCCTAATGTAGATCTTGAACAAAGCTTATTTCTGGCATAAGAACCATACATATACATATCTTCATCAAAAATTATATGTGTGAGACAGCAATGGAGTCAAAAATTGAAACTCTAATTGTGAGTAACAACAAAACACAAGAGAAATTTAATACCTATTAATCATATAAAAAGAAGAAGAAACATACCTATCTAGCAAGTATCAAAGTTTCCAAATCAGATATGAGTTATTTGTGAGTCGTTAGCTTAAGAACAAACCCAAAAATAAGAAAAAAAAAAAAAAAGGCTCACTGATGAAATTTAAGGCTTCAAATCGTAGGTTGTCTCTTATCTGCAAAATATCAAGATCGAGAGTAAGTTAAGGATTGAAATCGGGATAGAGAGTGAGGATTGGAGCATGATATCGTTACACATACATAAATATTTTTATTTCTTGCTGGTCTTCTCGGTTTTACCATACAACAAAAGAAACCTGATTATGAAAAGTTAACAAAAAAGTTACATGAAAAGTTTCTCATCAGCGGTTTGAAAACAGATTATGAGGGCTTGAAAAGAAACAAAAAACTAACCATTAAGTTTTAGATCTGATCGACAAAATAAGAAGTAAAAAAACCCTAGATTTGCTATGTTTCCAGGTTTCTTTAGCCATGTTCTTGTCCAGAGATAGCAGATGCACATAGAGAGACCGTTGATTTGAGGGTTAGTTTTGGTGGAGGAAAACGGTGGCCACAGGTGATGAAGGAGGCGAATTGTGGTGGTACACTGGTTGTGCGATGGATGGAGGGGGAGAAGTGGGAGTGATGACCGAAAGGTGAGAGGATATGTTATATAAAGTGTAGTCGGTGTTTACCGATTCATGTTGCTGAAAGCTAGGAATACCAATTCTAGATGGTTTGACTTTTTCAAAATGTTGAGTGTATAAGATTTATCTATTTTGTGATGCATAAATTTATTGTACAAATTGCATAATGCTTTATACCTCTTAAAATTCAGCAAAACATGCTAAATATATATATATATATATATATATATATATATATATATGGTGACTACGATTAAGAAGGAAACATGGGATTTTACGCATCCTAACATCTCTGTTATTGGAGATATTGATTGTAATCCTTTCTTTTCATCTAATCAAAGAGCATAATGTAATATTTACATTTGCTTGCTCATATTTTACATTTATTTCATAGTTCTTCTTGAATTAAATACTCATCATGTGGTATCAAAGCGAGACGCTCACGATCATTTGTATTTAATAAAAAATCATATTTTTTTCCTCATATTTGTATTCCACTTTTAAAATCTAGTTCTTCAGTGTTATTTGAAGTGTAAGATCCTATTTAGTTGTTTCAATAGCAAATTTGAACAGTTCGACGATGATCAACTACGCAAATCTTCTCAGTGCATCCACAAAAACTCCTATGTTACCATCAGATCACTACGATCATTGGGTTGATTGAGTTGAGGACTATCTTACTAGAATTAATGAAGACCTATAGAGGCTAATCATGGAAGGTGCATTTAATCTAAAATTTGTCGGTATATTTGGTTCAAGAAATAATGACAAACCACTTATTGCAACAAACTAAATGAAAGTTGAAAATGAAAAAAAGGTGTATGCAAGAATTGAGAAATCGTCTTCCTTCGAATGTGTATGCTTATGTCCATGGTTGTAAAACAACTAATGAGTGATGAATTGAAGATAAGTTTAAAGGTACTGAATGTAACATCCCGGAAATCATGACATAAAAAGTTTTATTTTTAGATTAATAAATTGTTAATACATATCATTCCCATAATACCAATGTAACCAAGATTTAGCAAAACACCATCAAATCAAAGTAATTTCACAGAATGCGGAAACATGTGGTGTGTGCACCTCAATCGTCCCGAGCTCTTTCATTTGAACACTAGAGTACCTAAAACATAAACTCAAAACCGTAATCACAAAGCTTAGTGAGTTCCGCAAAATACCATATAACATACAACCACAGAATATCATGCAATATATATATATATATATATATATATATATATATATATATATATATATATATATATATATATATATATATATATATTGTAACAGCCCAAATTCCAGGTTAGCTTTATGGCCCTTCTATTTTGTTGAGTTGGCATTTTAGTCCCTTGAAGTTGAAAAGATGAATCGGTGAGTACGCTGGGCGTACTGGGGCGTACGCCACGCGTACTCATGCGCTTAATTCATACGCGGTTCCGTCCGGGTACGCTTGGCATACCTAAGGTTACGTCGGGCGTAACCGGCCCAGACTCAAAACCCTAATATGACTTGAGAGCTATAAAAGGAATGAGATGGTCTTGTCCCTCAGCCACCAACTTTCAGAAAGAAACTCTAAGAGAGCATTTCCTTCGTTTTTAGCTTGGGTGTGAGTGTTCTAAGCTTCAAAGTGCCATTTCAAGGTGGTGAAAGGGAAGAGGAGACCATTGTGGAGGCTAGAAGTTGGTGGACAAGCGTAGATCTGAGGACTACAAAGGTTGGAGCTTCTTCCTGAGGTAAAAAGTTCAGACCTTGCCTTGTAGTTTATATGGTGTGCTTCTTGGACCAATTTCTAGGGTTTTTGGTCCCAAGATGGAGAATTTATGAGCAAATAGTCTCCATTGGCCTAGATCTATCATATTCCAGAACTATATGAGCTGTATGTTCATAAAAATGCAATCTTGGACGTGAATGTTGAGCCATGCATGAGATCTAGACTCTTGGAGGAGAAAGGAAAGGTGTTAGAAGGTGTGGGGGAAAATTGATAGCCATGCAAAGGCTTAAAGGTTTCGACTTTATGGATTAAGAAGTATTAAAATAGCCAGATCTGTAATATGGGGTTATGTCTTAATCGTTTAAGACATTAGATTGAGGAAGTGAGAAACTGGGATGTACGCTGGGCGTAATCCCAGTACGCGCCGCGTAGTGGGTCGCGTCCCCCGTTTCTGGAATGCAAGGGTACGCCCCGCATACAGGAGCTGGTACGCCCCGCGTACTGCTTGCTGTTGACTTTTGTTGACTTTTAGGGTTTTGGTCAACATATGGACTTTTGAGTCAGGGAGGGGTAAAATGGTCTTTTACCCTTCTGTGGGATAGTGGAAAAAAGGTGTAGCATAGCCTTGGAAGCCGTTAATAATTAGATTGATTATTTGTTGTGATTAGGCGGGGCTAGGTCGTTGTTTCGAGATTCAGAGATATCGAGCACGTGAGATTCTAGACATCATACGAGGTGAGTCTTCTCACTATGCCTTACCCGATAGAGTAATTATGTGTGACCGGAAGGTCTTATGTGTATGATGTATATGTGATGTATGCTATATGTGATATGTTGTGATATGAGTATGATGATGTGGACCGGAAGGTCAAGATGATATGGACCGGAAGGTCAACAGAGTCTGGGATGGAAATCCCCTGGGACACTTGGATCGGAAGATCCTATGGCCTAGAAAGGCGTATGTGCAGTATGTGGTATTTTGGGGAACTCACTAAGCATTTATTCTTACAGTGTTATGTGTTATGTGTTTCAGGTACCAGTGATGATCGCGGGAAGGCGCTGGCATGATTCGTACACACGCACAATGGAGTTGATATATTTTGATCTTGGGGTTTTGTACTGATACAATGTGATACAATGTTTTTATTTATAAATGCAAATGATATTTCATGGTTTTCAAAAGTGAAAAATTGTTCTAATTTTTACGGCGTTACAAGTTGGTATCAGAGCCTTGGTTTGAGGGATTCGGATGCATCTTCGGGCGTATCTGAACTCAAACTGAGGATTTGAGGAAAATTTTAATAATAAATTAAATTTTTTTAAAAAGAATAAAAAGAGTTTTGAGACAAACAGAGCAGAGCCGTGTGTACGATCAGCCAGCGCCCGAACGGTGATTTCCCAAAATACCCTCATAATAAGTGTTATCAGACATGCTATGTTATGCTAAATGATGAATTACGATATGCATGCTAGAGTAGACTAGGTATTCGTATTAGGACTAGAGTGGCCTGATATATGATGCCTTAGTCTAGGGGTTTTGCTGCTAGAAATGCTTAAGAGTGTTTAGATAGCAGCGAGGTGTTTATGAGAGATTTGCTAGTAAGTAGCACATGATAGATAGAGTAGAGTACTTGGGATTTGGGGCTCAAGGAGGAGGACTTGGGATGAATGCTGATGCGGTATGGACAGTAGTATTGGGCCCGTACTACTGAAGATACCGGGTTGGTGCGCAGTCCAAGTAAGAATCCTTAGGGCACTAAGGAACAAGTGGGGTGGAGTTATCGAGTGTGATTATACTCGAGTGGGTCCCTAATATTCTTATGTTGTATTTCAGAGGGAGATCATGGTTGGGACACGCCACACACCAGAGATCAGCGGGACGAGTGATGAGGAGATCCGTAGGATCATCCACGAGGAGGTGGCTGCGGCCATCAGGGCTGAGATTCCAGAGATGTTCGGGTCTATTAAGACCACCTTGATTGAGACTTTTGATGAGCGGTATGCTGCTCTTTCTGATGCTGCTGTTGCCGCAGCCACTGCGGCCGTTGCTGCCGCCAGGCCGCAGGGGGGTGACTCGTTGTTGTACCGGGAGTTCAGCAACACGAAGCCAGCTAAATTTGACGGGACTTAGGATCCGATAGCCGCGATGAGGTGGATTTCTAACATAGAGGGGTTCTTCGACACATGTTCATGTCCGGAGCATCTGAGAGTTTGGTTCGCGCTGAACCAGCTTCGCTTGGGGGCGAAGGACTGGTGGAAGTTCGTGACAACGCACTATTCCTCAGCAGAGCTTGCTGCGGTGACCTGGGAGAGGTTCACCGTTATGTTTCGTGATGAGTACGTTCCCCCGGTGGAAAGGGAGTGTTTGGCTCAGGAGTTCTTGACCCTCAAGCAGGGTACTGAGTCCGTTACTGTGATTACCCGGATGTTTCACGAGAGGGCGATGTTCTGAGCACGTATCGACCGAGCAGGCACGTATGAGCAGGTATCTAAGCATTCTGAGGAGAGACATTCGTGAGTTTGTGGCAAACTCATCATACCGGACATTTGTTGAGCTTCAGGAAAATGCCCGGAAGAGGGAGATTGAGTTGGAGACGCAGGCCATGGAGGAGGCCGAGTCTCAGAGGATGGATCGGCGGCCGGCACAGTCTCAACCGGCACCCAAGCGGGCCAAGCCCGCCGATTCGAGGTCTGGGGGTCAGAAGGACCGCACTTGCGGAAAGTGCGGCAAGGGTCATGATGGAGTCTGTAGGGCTGGTGCTTGCTACAAGTGTGGCAAGGAGGGGTATATCGCCAAGGATTGTCCCAAGGGATTCATGGTCTGCGTTCATTGCAACCAGACCGGGCACCGGAAGGCGGAGTGTCCACAATTGCGAGGGACGACATAGGGATCTGCCCCTGCTGCTGCGAGAGCTAGTGAGAGTCGGCCGGTGAAAGCCGAGGCGCCGAAGGCGCAAGGGAGGGCGTTTCAGCAGACAACGGAGGAGGTCCGTGCATCACCTGACGTCGTGGCTGGTATGTATTCTATCATGTATTCATTTTATATTGAGATATTGTGCTTATATTATGTTATGCGTAGGTACTTTTCTTGTGAGTTCTGTACTTGCTCTAGTGTTATTCGACTCGGGTGTGAGTCGATCTTTTGTATCGTTGGCGTTTAGCCGACACATCAGTATTAGTCGAGAGGCGTTGAGCCAACCTCTGAGAGTTTCCATAGAGGATGAGAGAGCGGTGTATGCCACCGAGGTGATTCGAGGTTGTGTACTTGAGATTTTCGGGGTAGAGTTTCCGATCGATTTAGTCCCCATTGCGATGGGAGATGTCTGTGTCATCGTGGGCATGGACTGGTTGAGCAGATTTGGAGCGATCATCGACTGCGAGCGACAGTTGGTGACCATGCGAGACCCTAGTGGGGGAGTTCTTACAGTGTACGGTGAGGGTACACATTCTGGGTCGACATTTTGTTCAGCCGCCAGGGCGAGACAGAGTCTTCAGCAGGGATGTAAGGGATTTATAGCGTATGTGATGGACACGAGGGTTGATTCAGAGAGACCGAGGTCAGTGGAAGAGGTTCCGATAGTGCGTGAGTTCCCGGATGTATTTCCGGAGGAGTTGCCGGGTGTGCCTCCCGTGAGGCAGGTAGAGTTTAGTATCGATTTGGTCCCGGGGGCTGCGCCTATCGCCTTGCGCCTCCCGAGATGCAGGAGTTGTCCTCGCAGCTTCAGGAGCTGCTGGGGAAGGGATTTATTCAGCCGAGCAGTTCGCCGTGGGGAGCGCCTATCCTTTTCGTCAAGAAAAAGGATGGTTCACACCGGATGTGCATTGATTACCGGGAGTTGAACAAGTTGACGGTCAAGAACCGTTATCCGTTGCCGAGGATTGACGATTTGTTCGATCAGTTGCAGGGAGCATCTTGGTTCTCCAAGATCGATCTGAGGTCTGGATATCATCAGGTGAGGGTGCGAGATGAGGATATCCAGAAGACAGCGTTCAGGACTCGTTACGGGCATTACGAGTTCGTGGTGATGCCTTTCGGGCTCACCAACGCACCAGTGGTGTTCATGGACCTCATGAACAGGGTGTGCAGACCGATGTTGGATCGCTCGGTGATCGTATTCATCGACGACATTTTGGTGTATTCGAGATCTAGAGAGCAGCATGAGGAGCATTTGAAGGAGATCCTCGGGGTTTTGAGATCGGAGAGGCTTTATGCTAAATTCTCCAAGTGTGATTTCTGGTTACGAGAAGTCCAGTTCCTGGGACATCTCGTTAACCAGCAAGGGATATTGGTCGACCCGGCCAAGATTGAGGCAGTGATGAGTTGGGAGGTGCCGAGGTCGCCCACGGAGATCAGGAGTTTCCTAGGACTGGCAGGCTATTATCGGAGATTCATCAGGGATTTCTCCAAGATCGCCGTGCCACTCACTAAGTTGACCCGGAAGGGTGTAGCTTTTGCTTGGGGTCCAGAGCAGCAGGCCTCCTTCGAGACACTTCGCCAGAGACTATGCGAAGCCCCGGTGTTAGCCCTTCCGGAGGGAATGGAGGATTTTGTGGTATATTGTGACCCGTCGATATCAGGGTTGCGAACAGTGCTTATGTAGAGAGGGCATGTGATAGCATATGCATCAAGGCAGCTGAAGCCTCATGAGGCGAGGTATCCTACCCACAATTTAGAGTTGGGGGCAGTAGTGTTCGCCCTCAAGATCTGGCGTCACTATCTGTATGGAGTCCGGTGTACCATATACACGGATCACAAGAGCCTGAAGTACATGACGGATCAGCCCAACCTGAATATGCGACAGAGGAGATGGCTGGATGTGCTAAAGGATTATGATTGCGAGATCCTGTATCACCCGGGTAAGGCTAACGTGGTAGCCGATGCCCTGAGTCGTAGGGCGGAGAGTGTTCCGATGCGAGACGTTTGTATGAGATTGACAGTGATGACTCCGGTGTTGGACACCATTCGAGGAGCCCAGGCCGAGGCCGTGAGACCAGAAAACCAGAAGAGAGAGCTAGTTATCGGACAAGTATCGGAGTTCGTTACCGATAGCCGAGGGCTTATGACTTTTCAGGGTCGGATTTGGGTACCGTTTGTGGGCGGAACGCGTACCATTTTGATGGAGGAGGCGCATAGATCGAGGTTCTCGATCCATCCCGGGGAAACTAAGATGTACTTGGATCTGAAGAGGGAATATTGGTGGCCCTGTATGAAGAGGGACGTCGCGTGGTTCGTTGAGAGGTACCTAACCTGTCGCAAGGTTAAGGCTGAGCACCAACGTCCGCATGGTAAGTTGCAGCCGTTGGAGGTTCCCGAGTGGAAGTGGGAACAGATCACCATGGATTTTATCACCAAATTGACGAGGACTGCTAGGGGTGTCGATGCAATTTGGGTGATTGTGGACAGGTTGACGAAGAGCGCTCACTTCCTTTCCATCAGTGAGAGCTCTTCTGCTGAGAGGCTGGCAGAATTGTACGTGAGAGAGGTGGTATCGCGACATGGAGTACCGATCTCGATTGTCTCAGATCGAGATGTGCGTTTCACTTCCAGATTTTAGAAGAAATTCCATGAGGAGTTGGGTACGAGGCTGCATTTTAGTACCGCATACCACCCACAGACTGACGGGCAGAGTGAGCGGACGATTCAGATGCTCGAGGACATGCTCCGAGCATGTGTGTTGGATTTTGGCGGGAGCTGGGACATGTATTTGCCCTTGGCGGAGTTTTCCTACAACAACAGCCATCATTCGAGCATTGGTATGCCACCCTTTGAGCTGTTGTGTGGGAGGAGGTGTCGGACCCCCATTTGCTGGGGAGAAGTAGGGCAGCGTGTGATGGGTAGTACAGAGATCGTGCTTCAGACGACTGAGCAGATACAACAGGTCAGGCAGAGGTTGTTGACCGCTTAGAGTCGCCAGAAGAGTTATGCGGATAGGCGACGATCTGAGCTCGAGTTCCAGGTTGGTGATTTCGTGCTCCTGAAGGTATCTCCTTGGAAAGAAGTGATCCGATTCAGGAAGTGGGGCAAGCTGGGGCCCTGGTATATTGGGCCGTTCAGAGTGATCGCGAGGGTGGGCAGGGTAGCGTATCGCTTGGAGCTACCTGCGGAGTTGGACCAGATTCATGATACCTTCCATGTGTCGCAGCTGAGGAAGTGTATTGCCGATGAGTCGGCAATAGTGCCGTTAGAGGATATCCAGGTGGACGCGAGTCTGAATTATGCTGAGAAGCCGATCGCAATCATGGATCGGAGGATCAAGGTTCTGAGGAACAAGGAAGTGCCCCTGGTCCAGGTCCAGTGGCAACATCGGAAAGGGTCCGAGCTGACCTGGGAGCCGGAGTCGGAGATGAGGAAGCAGCATCCATAGCTGTTCACAACATGAGACTTCGAGGGCGAAGTCTGGTTCTAGTGGGGAGAATTGTAACAGCCCGAATTCCAGGTTAGCTTTATGGCCCTTCTATTTTGTTGAGTTGGTATTTTAGTCCCTTGAAGTTGAAAAGATGAATCGGTGAGTACGCTGGGCGTACTGGGGCGTACGTCGCGCGTACTCATGCGCTTAATTCATACGCGGTTCTGTCCGGGTACGCTGGGCGTACCTAAGGTTACGCCGGGCGTAACCGGCCCAGACTCAAAACCCTAATATGACTTGAGGGCTATAAAAGGAATGAGATGGTCTTGTCCCTCAGCCACCAACTTTCAGAAAGAAACTCTAAGAGAGCATTTCCTTCGTTTTTAGCTTGGGTGTGAGTGTTCTAAGCTTTAAAGTGCCATTTCAAGGTGGTGAAAGGGAAGAGGAGACCATTGTGGAGGCTAGAAGTTGGTGGACAAGCGTAGATCTGAGGACTACAAAGGTTGGAGCTTCTTCCTAAGGTAAAAAGTTCAGACCTTGCCTTGTAGTTTATATGGTGTGCTTCTTGGACCAATTTCTAGGGTTTTTGGTCCCAAGATGGAGACTTTATGAGCAAATAGTCTCCATTGGCCTAGATCTATCATATTCCAGAACTATATGAGCTGTATGTTCATAAAAATGCAATCTTGGACGTGAATGTTGAGCCATGCATGAGATCTAGACTCTTGGAGGAGAAAGGAAAGGTGTGGGGAAAATTGATAGCCATGCAAAGGCTTAAAGGTTTCGACTTTATGGATTAAGAAGTATTAAAATAGCCAGATCTGTAATATGGGGTTATGTCTTAATCGTTTAAGACATTAGATTGAGGAAGTGAGAAACTGGGATGTACGCTGGGCGTAATCCCAGTACGCGCCGCGTAGTGGGTCGCGTCCCCCGTTTCTGGAATGCAAGGGTACGCCCCGCATACAGGAGCTGGTACGCCCCGCGTACTGCTTGCTGTTGACTTTTGTTGACTTTTAGGGTTTTGGTCAACATATGGACTTTTGAGTCAGGGAGGGGTAAAATGGTCTTTTACCCTTCTGTGGGATAGTGGAAAAAAGGTGTAGCATAGCCTTGGAAGCCGTTAATAATTAGATTGATTATTTGTTGTGATTAGGCGGGGCTAGGTCGTTGTTTCGAGATTCAGAGATATCGAGCACGTGAGATTCTAGACATCATACGAGGTGAGTCTTCTCACTATGCCTTACCCGATAGAGTAATTATGTGTGACCGGAAGGTCTTATGTGTATGATGTATATGTGATGTATGCTATATGTGATATGTTGTGATATGAGTATGATGATGTGGACCGGAAGGTCAAGATGATATGGACCGGAAGGTCAACAGAGTCTGGGATGGAAATCCCCTGGGACACTTGGATCGGAAGATCCTATGGCCTGGAAAGGCGTATGTGCAGTATGTGGTATTTTGGGGAACTCACTAAGCATTTATTCTTACAGTGTTACGTGTTATGTGTTTCAGGTACCAGTGATGATCGCGGGAAGGCGCCGACATGATTCGTACACACGCACAATGGAGTTGATATATTTTGATCTTGGGGTTTTGTACTGATACAATGTGATACAATGTTTTTATTTATAAATGCAAATGATATTTCATGGTTTTCAAAAGTGAAAAATTGTTCTAATTTTTACGGCGTTACATATAAATATATATATATATATATATATATATATATATATATATATATATATATATATATATATATATATATATATATATATATATATATATATATTTGCCATTGGCTCCCCCTGTCACACCCCCGAACCAGACGGCATAAACGTCCGAGGGCTCGCGTGACTTAAATTGAGATATCATCACAATGAATATACATGAAACATAACACATTCATAACCAAACATTACATAGTACAACTGAGATTGTTTACGTCAAGTATTTGGTTTACATTACATGATCCCAAAATATAAAATGTTTGATGATTAGCACTGCATAAGAAACTTTCAACACACTGGATGCTTCTTCGTTCTAACGATTTCCTGAGAATACAAGTTATTTTGAAAACGGTCAACATATATAATGTTGGTGAGTTCATAAGCATGTTTGGTGTAAAATAGTTTATGTTGTTCGTAAAACCCAGAAAATCCGATATTTTCTGTAATAAGACTTTTCATGAAAATGTTGTGATGATCCTGTAAGTATATGCATGAATGATTTCAGAAGGTGTACAAATGAGAAGTTTTACATATTAGTTATTGAAAGTACAAGTGAATAGAATTGGTTTCCCTCGGAAAACCCGATGTTTTCCGATAAAATATTATGATTGTTTTGTATTATTGTATCGTCACAGCGAATGAATATGATTTCCCATGATTTACTTAGATGGTATTAGATCTCTATGTGAGTCATTATAACCATGCATGATAATGACTAGTTCGTCTGTCTTGGAATTCTAATGAACACCGAAATTGATCTTAAGATTTTGTCACCCTAGACTGGTCGAGTCTAACTGTAGCGAATAGCTTAGGTCTGGGGGGGTCACCCCCGTATAGATCTATACACAAATTCTCGCTCTCCCTCCAGGAGACTTTGATTACAACTACAGACTACGACCGACACTTATTGGTGTCGCCCGTTATTACTCACTTAATCCAAATGAATTTGATTAACCTTGATTAATGTCCTGATTTTAGTTTACTTGAAGATAAGGCAAGCCTAACAGAAGAGGAGAAGATGACTACTAGGCCCTTCTAATTACGTATGTTATTTAAGGCTGTCGAGTATACGAAACACACGTTGCTCCATTTCGCATAAGATTTATTGGGACCTTACTAGCAATTATAATGGGCCACTGAGGCCCAATAGCATGTAAAAGCCATTGAGGGTATATTTAAGCATGTATTTGGGTCACAGAAGGCCCAAAAACATGTATTATTATTGTTAGGCCCATAAGTCATGTTAATGGGTCACGAAGGCCCAATAAGCATGATTGAAATCTTTCAAGCCCAACAATTTGAATATTTACTTGTTTTAGGTATAGTAAAATTGTCGGAAAGTCTGATTGAACAATTGTTCAATTGCAAGGCACGAAGTTTGGTTATTGTTTTATAACGATATTTAAATTTATGAAAATATATGTATATTTTTCATTCTAAATTCATAAGTTATAATTTGGTATTTTTGACCCAATATCTTAATAATAAAATAATTGACTCAAAAATATTGGTTTGGCCTATTCAGCCCATCTTTAATAAAAACGACATTTTTAGTCCCTTTTTATAAAAAATGACATTTTAGGTCGTTAAACTATTTTTCTTGACATTTTGGCCCAAGACTTATTTAAATAATGTTTTCAGCCCAATGTTCACTTTTTGGCAGTTTCAGCCCCTTTAGGAGAAAGATTTTCATTTATAATCCAGACTTTTCACAACTTTTACAAATTTGACCCAAAATTCAAAAAACTTTAAATTTTTAATCCTTTTTGGCAAAAAGGGTCATTTTAACCCCTGAAATAGATTTATTTACTTTTATACCCACTGTTTTGAGAAATTTACCATTTCAGCCCCTTAAAACCCATATTTTTCGCAAATTTGGGCCTATGGGCCGAAAAGCAAAATTTTTTAGCCCAATAGGCTACAATTTAAATTTTTAGTCCTTTAAAAAGCATAATGTTCAAAAAACTTCTATTATAACTGTTTTGACCCTTTTGATCCTTGTAAAATCCGTAAATGACAACTTTTTCCCAACTTTTGTTTATTTGACAAAAATAGTCTAAAAATGAGTTTTATGTTGTAACATGCTTATTATAACCTTAGATGATAATTTTTCTTAACTTTTTAAGTGTAATACATCCTAGATCATATATTTTTCCTCCTTGAACTATAGATCTCGATATATCTTTTATTTTTGGCACATATTTAACACATAAACACAAGAAATCACACATAACATACAGATACACATAGATCTACACATTTTACTTGTATTCTCCCCCATAAAACATGTGAAAACCGAAAATAGAGGGGTATGAACTCACCTTGCTTACTTGTTTTGGTTTTTGAAGAAGATAAGATGAAGACTTTTGGTCCTAGCAACACTTGATGTGGATCTCGAACTTGAGGTGATTCTAGGAGTATGATTACCACAAATGTTTAAGAGAAGGGATCTAATCATGAGAAAAGAGTTATATAATCCTTGGATATGTAAAACTTACCAAGAAGTGATGATACTTTCTTGAAATCCTCTTGATTTACAAGCAAAATTTCGAGATTTTGGAGTGGGAAGGAGGAGAATACTTGAGGGAGTTTGGAAGAAGTTTGATGTTATGTGTGTGTGATTTCCTTGTGCTCTCGGCCGAAGAAGAAAATGAGAAAGGCAGAGAGAGGTGATGAAATGACTATTATGGATATATATTGGATCTTTGCATGGAAATATGGGGTGTAATAAGGAGGTGGCACCTCCACGGTCAACCCTCCCTAATTACATCTTTTTCCTTTTTTTTTGTTTTCTACTTGGGCCGAGAGAGGGAGAAGGAAGAGAAAAGATTTGGACCTTAGTGCTTGAGTTTCTTAATGTGAAGCCCAAATTGCTAGTTTTCCGGCCATTGGGCCTTTGGAGTGGATTATGGCCCAATCTTGCATGAAAGAATGGATTTGTGGCTCTTTAGGGCTTATTGGATTGTTATGGCCCAACAAGGCCCATTAAGGTAAACTAATCCATTTTAGGCCCATTATAGCCCAAAAGGTTAAGTTTCATGAAAGTGGGTCCAATGAGGGCCCATTTAAGAGTTCTAAGCCCAAAATAGTCAAATTGGAAGTTTATTGGCCCATTAGGCCCAATAAGGAAATCCTAGTCCATGTTGGACTTAAACCGGGATTTCTAGGGTTTCCAACCTTTTGTTGACTATTTGAGTGTTTGATGGAATTTTGTTGTCATTGAATAAGAATCATACATGCTTTCAAGTTTTAGTTACAATCTTATCATTGTTAAGTGTTTACAAAGCATCAGAATTCCTAGTTGTGACATCATCCCCCCATTAGAGGGAATTTCGTCCCGAAATTCTTTTTGAAGTTAGATGTGAGAATGCGAGAATAGGTGAGGGTACTTCTGCTTCATCTGGTCTTCTCATTCCTATGTGAATTACGGTCCACGTTTTGTGTTCCATCTAACCTTCACTATTGGAATGCGACTTTGCTTAGTACGCTTCACCTCCCTGTCCATGATCTCGACGAGTTATTCCACAAACAGGAGATTCTCGTTGATTTCGATCTCTTCCAACGGGATGACGAGAGTCTCGTCGGATAAGCACTTTTTCAAATTTGAAACATGAAACACAGGGTGTACACTGCTATGTTCGGTAGGTAGTTGCAGTCTATAAGCCACTGGACCGATTAGGGCAAGAATCTCGAATGGTCCAATGTATCGTGAGTTTAGTTTTCCTCGTTTCCTAAAATGAATCACTCATTTCTAGGGAGAGACTTTTAACAACACCCGATCCCCGACTTGAAACTCCAAGGGCTTTCGCCGTTTATCAGCGTAGCTCTCCTGTCGGTCTCGTGATGCTTGAAGTCGAGCTCTGATTTGAACTATCTTCTCTGTCGTTTCGCGTATGATTTCTGGTCTTGTTAATGCATTGTTTGGTGTCTGTCCTCCTGCTAGCTGAGTGTCGCCTACCTCATCCCAACACAATAGTGATCTACATTTACGACCATATAATGCTTCGAAAGGAGCAACTTTGATGCTTGTGTGATAGCTATTGTTGTACGAAAACTCAATTAAAGGTAAGTGGGTATCCCACAACCTTCCAAAGTCCATCACACATGCTCGAAGCATGTGCTCAAGCGTTTGAATGGTTCGCTCACTTTGACCATCGGTTTGTGGGTGGTAGGCAGTGCTCATGTGGAGTTGTGTTCCAGAGCTTTTTGAAGCGACTGCCAAAAGCGTGAAGTGAATCTACTATCCCGATCTGAGATGATAGATATTGGCACTCCATGGAGTCTCACAATATCCTTGATGTAGATTCTAGTTAATCACTCCATCTTGTATGTCTCCTTTATTGGCAGGAAATGGGCGGATTTTGTCAACCTATCGACTATTACCCATATGTCATCCATTCCATCATTTGTCTTGGGTAATTTGGTCACAAAGTCCATGGTAATCCTTTCCCATTTCCACTCGGGTATTACCGGCTGTTGTAATAATCCCGAGGGCTTCTGATATTCTACCTTTACTTTAGCATAAGTGAGGCACTTGGTAACGTAAGTGGCAATTTTTGCCTTCATGTTAGGCCACCAATACTACTGCTTAATATCCAAGTACATTTTATCTGAACTTGGATGGATGGAGTATCGTTCTTGTTGTCACACCCCGAAAACCGAAGGCGGAAACATTTCCGGGGTTGACTCCACGTTGAGTATCAAATCCAATGCACATAGTAAGTAAAGTAAAACAACCATTACATTACATATAGAATAGTTTACATTTGTTTCAAAAGTAAAGTTATACATGTGATACATAGTATATATGAACAAAATGAGACGAATCTTCTACACACTCCGTCTTCGCCAAAAGAGATCGTCGGGTACCTGTCTAATGCGGACCTGAGAATACAAGCGGTTTGAAAATCAGCATAAAGCTGGTGAGTTCATAAGCGGTTAGTTTTTCTGAAAATGTACGAGTTCCTTTGGTTTCCTGAAAAAGTGGTTATCCAAGAAAATCCCATATTTTCTTAAAAGTTGGTTACCAAATCCAAAATGTAAAGTAAAAGATGTACACTGAAAACATGATTGTTCTTGTGAATTGTAAAGTTTGATATCTAAATTGTTACACGATTCTGGTTACGTATTACTGTTACCCAGGAAAATCCTATATTTTCCTACATGTGTGTGTGTGAACTGTTACCAATTCTGATTATGTCCAGTGTTATCCCCAGGAAAATCCCATATTTTCCTGAATCTGTGTGTGTGCGAATTGTTACCGATTCCGATTATGTTCAGTATTATCCCCAGGAAAATCCCATATTTTCCAGAATGTGTGTGTATGAATTCTCCTGAAAGTTTGATTATCCTTAAATGTACATTAGTTTTATTACGTACATAAAACTAATAATTAAGTGTGAAGTGTTCATAATCTTGATTGTGAGTCCTTAACCATACTTCAGACTAGATATGAGTCGGGCCAGGGCCAGTATCCTTTTTAAGACTTTCGTCACCCTTGAACCTTTCGGTTCGGCTGTAGCTAGCAGCCAGGTGCGGGATTGTCAGTCCCGTATAGATCTGTACACTTAAGTCACGTTCTCCCTCCTGGAGATTCTGGTTACAGGGGTAGTCCTCCACTCTCTCGTGCCAAGGAAGTGTTACAGAGGACGTGTCTCCAATCTTTAAGATTACTCTTTACTTCTCGTGCCTAGGGAAGTAGTATCTATGTCTAACTAAGTTCTAATGGTGCCTGTCCTTTACACTCGAGCCTAGGTGTTTTATTAAGGACATTACAAATGTTTTATGTTTTCTAATGGTGTCTATCCTTTACACTCGAGCCTAGGGTGTTTTATTACAGACATTACAATGTTTTATGATCTCTATCAATATAAGAGTGAACAATCAATTGTGAAACATAACAGTATATAATAAGAATTGAAATCGTTTGAACAAACAACTCTGCAAGTTAAAAAGTTTGTTAGTAGGTTTTCAATTCTTAAAAGTGTGCGAATATGAAACCATTTAAATGAAATAATGAATTTAAGTACAAGATATTCTTGTACTTTTGCTTGTATTCCCCCCTGAAAACATTTAAAAACCATTGAAAAAGGGTAGGGGTATGAACTCACCGGACACGGAATGTGACAAATAGGATGCTAAATGTCGAATCGAGGCTTGAATACGAGCGAGGTTCCTATGTAATATGAAATGGTATACAAATATATCTAATTAGATTTATAAACTCTAATTAGATATGATATTACACTTTAATGAGCGAAAACACTTCAAAACGAGTGTTTGGAGTGACCCGGGTGACATCTACGGACGTGTATTGATGCGTGGGACTTGGGAATTGAGTTTACTCTTCAAGAGTAAACTCCTTATGGAGTTTTCGACCTCTTATACCATACACACATGAGTTCACGGCCGTGAACTCATGTTTGTGTGTTTTATGGTGCTAAAATGGTCAATAACACTTGAGGGATAATTGGGATGAATTTATCTAAGGCTTTGGAAGGAATTCAATCACCAATAACACTACAAAAGGGAGTTTACGGCCCTAAACAAGGAGTTTACGGCCGTAAAATCCTATATCCCCTTAGATTGATGATTTAATGGCCTTAGATTAATCATATGTGATTCCAATAATTTTTACAAGCCTTGGTATGGATTTTAGAGGACTTTTGGCATGATTTTTGGAGTTTACGGCCCATGAACCCCCTCATGGCCGTGAACTCATTAGAAAGGGTGTTTTTATATGATTTAGGCTTCTAAATTGATGGTAGACACTTCTAGAATTTATCCCAAGGTTTGAGGTGTGTTTAAGTGGCATCTTAACACATTTAGAGTAGTTTACTCCCCAAGAATATGAGTTTACGGCCCAAGCATGTTCTTGGGCAGTAAACTCAAGTTTACTCCTCTAAATTGATGTTCAAGGTGTTCCAAGGTCAATTCCATAATTCTACAAGTCGTATCTAAACCTTATTGGAGTTTTGGAAGGGTTTAAGGGCTTAAAAACCCCCTTTATATGTGTTTACGTCCCAAGCATGCTCCAGGGCCGTAAACACATGAACAAGGCTCTAAATCATGGTTTGAGGCATTCTAATTCCATTCCATAAAGTCATCTAGCCATATCCAAGGTCTAATTGTGGTTTGGAAGGGTTTTGTTGCTCAAAAACCCCATTTATATGAGTTTACGGCCTAGGACTGTTCTAGGGCCGTAAACTCATGATAATGGTCCTAATCCATGGTTTAAACTCGAATTTGAAGGCTAGAGAGGTTGCATAACAAGTTAGGGAAGGTACCTTGGTGATTAGAAGCCTTAAATTTGAGATTTGGACCCTTAAACTTGAATTTAGGAGAGAGGTTAGAGAGAGAGTTGTGAGATGAAGCAAAAGCTTCAAATGGAAGCTTGGATCACTTTAAATAGTGTCTAAGTTCGGGACACGGTGGAATTCTACCCGATACCGGCGTTAGACGGGGCTTTTGGTCGCACCCGATCAAGTTGCCGTAACTCGATATGGTTGATTCTAGAAATGTTCCGATCACTAATATGAGGTGTTAGAATGAGTTCTAAAGGTATTAGAACACCCATTAAGTCATAATATAAAATACACATTAATGACTTAATTAAATGACGGAATCGAAAACGAAATTGGTAACGGCGATTGGATTATCGAAATGAGTTACGAAAAGGGTTACAAGCAGTAATACGAATTTCGGGTTGTTACATTATCCCCCCGTTAGAGGTAATTTCGTCCCGAAATTCAAAGATTTGAACACAGATCGCGAAGTGAAAAGAGATATGAGGATGAATCTACTGCTTCGGGTCTTCATGCTCCTAAGTGGAATCGGGTCTCTGCTTGGCATTCCAGCGAACCCTCATTGTCGGGATGCGGCTTTGTTTCGTACGGTCAACCTATCAATCCATGATTCCAATTGATTCATCCATGAGGGTTCGGACTTCCGTTGGTTTCGATCTCATCAAAGGATTTCTAGGGTTTCGTCAGGTCGGCACTCCTTACGAACAAAGATGTGGAATACCAGATGGTTGCTGCTGAGTTCTGAAGATAGCTCGGAGAGGGCTACGGAATCGATTCCTAATGAGGATCTCGAAGGGTCTAATGTTCTACGAGTTAAGTTTTCCGTACTTCCCAAGGCGTACTATGTCTTTCCAGAGTAAGACTTCCTACAAGAGGGTACATCTTAATGTGACAGAGTAACTAAGGGTCCGATGGTCCTAAAGGAAACTTCTACGTGGGTCTACGATCATAGCCGGCGGGACCCAAGAATTGACGGGTTTCCATGGGTATCCTCGGTGCCGACTAATTCTTTATTGCTTTTAGTTTTTGGAAAGGTCCACAAGTATGACTGCTTTGCTTATCTACTTTACCGGAAAGTGGTTTGACCGAAGGGCACCACTACTATCTCGTAGTGATCGCATCAAGTCCTGGTTGCTGTCTTGGACACATCGTCCTCACTAAGGTTTTGGCTATGAGGTAATTCCAGGGATTTAAGTCGATGCGAGACTTAACTACACATTCGGAGGGAAATTCTCAGGAAATCTTCAGAAAATGTATCGGGGAAGGAGTTGCGGATTTCTCGTTTCTCGATGATCACATGGACGAGGAATACATGGGAAAACTTTTTAAGCTTTGATGCACGAAGATCATGAGAGTCGGGTCAGAGGAAGGTTAAGACGAATGGCTTTCTCGAAACGAGGAATAACAGCATGAATGAGGTTCGGTCATTACATGCTAAAGATGACATCAAAGCATTTCATGAAAAGTTTGCCATTAGATCGAACGGAAAAGAATAATTGTTCGGATTGAGGATACAATCTACGGATATGACTTTAGCGTTCTCATTCTCACTTGATAACCATCTCGACGGTATACATTTTCGATTACTCACGAACGACAGGGTTTAAAAGATGTTCAAATGGATGGTTAGCGAATTTCTTTCGGTGCTAGAATCGAAAAGAATCACAGGCATAAAATTTAACGAGGGGAAATATACCTGTGGCAACGGTGGGATCGGTGGCTGTCTCTTCTTGTCCTATCGCTAGAACTCTTCCGGTGTTGCCAGATGTTACTGCCTTGGGGCAGTTTCACTTGTAATGTCCGACTTCTCCACAACCATAGCAGGCCCGACCAATGCCCGCTCCGGAAGCTTGACTGGTTGATTGGGTTGGTGTCTTACAGTTTTTCTCCATGTGACCCTTTATGCCACAACTGTTGCAAAATACCTCTATACATGGACTGGAAGGAAGGTGATGATAGTTGCACTTGTCACAACTAGGAAGGGTTCCAGCATACCTACTGGCAGGTTTTCGAGTTGAGGATCAACAACAGAAACAGTTGCAGGGGAAGTGGCAGCATGAACTGCCACCGATTGCTGCCTCTTCGAAGACTCTTGCGATGTCTGACTTTTCTCCTTCTTCCTAATTTTTCTTTTCTCACCACTCCTCTCTGTCGGCTCAGGAGTGGTAGCTGTCTCCTCAGGGTCATCACTATGATCGATTAAGATTTGCGCTAAGCGTTTGGCGCTATCGTATGTATCCGGCCTCGCAGCTATGACGTTTCCTTTTGTTGGCTGGGTCAGCCCCCAGATGAATTTCTCTATCTTCTTACTCTCCGGGGTAACCATTCCCGGGCAGAGTAATGCTAAGTCATCGAACCTGGAAGTGTAAGCGATGATATCGGAACTCTTCATCTTCAGGTTCCAGAGTTCGTGTTCTAACTTCTGCATTTCGCCCCGAGGGCAGTACTCAGCCAGCAGAAGTTCCTTCATGGCTTCCCAACCCATGGCGTTGGCTACAGGTAAGGTTAGGGATTTGACTCGGCCATTCCACCAAGTCAAGGCTTTATCGATGAAGGTGCAGGAGGCAAACTTCACCTTGTCGGATTCTGAGCAGGCGCAAATTTCAAAGATGGACTCGATCTTCTCGAACCATCGAGTGAGGGAAATGACACCTCCAGTGCCATCAAAGGACGTGGGTTTCGCGTTCATGAAATCTTTATAGGAACCCTCTTTTCGGTGTCCCTGACTGCTTTCTTGGTTTTGGGTTTGGGTACCACCTCCCGAACCACCGGAACCGCCAGAGTTCCGTTGAGACATGGCAGCTGCCACTGCGGCTGTAACAGCTGCCTGGAATACTACAGGGTCTATTTGGGGAGGAGGTGGTGGCGGAGGGTTGTTGGTCTTGGAGCTGGGTCTCTTTCTTGGAGGCATCTTGATCTAATAAGATCAAGAAAGAGAGGATGATAAGTCCTCTGAATTGAATCAAGAGATATGACAGATATATGCTGAATAAGCGATAAAGTAGGAAAGAGTTATCTAAGCAGGAAAATTTATCGCTAAGGGAATGGTCAAAGAACAATACATGAACGAGGATTTCTACAAAGGATTGGCTCGAGAAATACTCCCATAGTATTTCATGATTCGCTACGACACTGGCTCGATGTTTGTGGTATTAGGGTAAGTTTTAGGCATGCCGCATACCACAGTCACTCCCAAGCACATGTTGGTCGTGTCTCGAATGAATATAGTTGGCCAGGCTATATTGATCCTAGACACGACTACGTAACTGCCCAGGTTTAACCGCAGCGTACGACACCCATTTACTTATGTTTTGTTCTACTTGTAGTTACGGATCTCGACGGTTCGGTATACTTATATACTTTTGAAAATACTTATATTTTGAAGGATACTTTTAGTTCAGAGCACTTAGGCCCCTTAATGTTTATAGTTTTATACCATGTAAGGTTTGGTATACTTTATTCACTATAAACAAGGGCTCTGATACCAATCTGTCACACCCCGAAAACCGAAGGCGGAAACATTTCCGGGGTTGACTGCACGTTGAGTATCAAATCCAATGCACATAGTAAGTAAAGTAAAACAACCATTACATTACATATAGAATAGTTTACATTTGTTTCAAAAGTAAAGTTATACATGTGATACATAGTATATATGAACAAAATGAGACGAGTCTTCTACGCACTCCGTCTTCGCTAAAAGAGATCGTCGGGTACCTGTCTAATGCGGACCTGAGAATACAAGCGGTTTGAAAATCAACATAAAGTTGGTGAGTTCATAAGCGGTTAGTTTTTCTGAAAATGTACGAGTTCCTTTGGTTTCCTGAAAAAGTGGTTATCCAAGAAAATCCCATATTTTCTTAAAAGTTGGTTACCAAATCCAAAATGTAAAGTAAAAGATGTACACTGAAAACATGATTGTTCTTGTGAATTGTAAAGTTTGATATCTAAATTGTTACACGATTCTGGTTATGTATTACTGTTACCCAGGAAAATCCTATATTTTCCTACATGTGTGTGTGTGAACTGTTACCAATTCTGATTATGTCCAGTGTTATCCCCAGGAAAATCCCATATTTTCCTGAATGTGTGTGTGTGCGAATTGTTACCGATTCCGATTATGTTCAGTATTATCCCCAGGAAAATCCCATATTTTCCTGAATGTGTGTGTATGAATTCTCCTGAAAGTTTGATTATCCTTAAATGTACATTAGTTTTATTACGTACATAAAACTAATAATTAATTGTGAAGTGTTCATAATCTTGATTGCGAGTCCTTAACCATACTTCAGACTAGATATGACTCGGGCCAGGGCCAGTATCCTTTTTATGACTTTCGTCACCCTTAAACCTTTCGGTTCGGCTGTAGCTAGCAGCCAGGTGCGGGATTGTCAGTCCCGTATAGATCTATACACTCAAGTCACGTTCTCCCTCCTGGAGATTCTGGTTACAGGGGTAGTCCTCCACTCTCTCGTGCCAAGGAAGTGTTACAGAGGACGTGTCTCCAATCTTTAAGATTACTCTTTACTTCTCGTGCCTAGGGAAGTAGTATCTATGTCTAACTAAGTTCTAATGGTGCCTGTCCTTTACACTCGAGCCTAGGTGTTTTATTAAGGACATTACAAATGTTTTATGTTTTCTAATGGTGTCTATCCTTTACACTCGAGCCTAGGGTGTTTTATTACAGACATTACAATGTTTTATGATCTCTATCAATATAAGAGTGAACAATCAATTGTGAAACATAACAGTATATAATAAGAATTGAAATCGTTTGAACAAACAACTCTGCAAGTTAAAAAGTTTGTTAGTAGTTTTTCAATTCTTAAAAGTGTGCGAATATGAAACCATTTAAATGAAATAATGAATTTAAGTACAAGATATTCTTGTACTTTTGCTTGTATTCCCCCCTGAAAACATTTAAAAACCATTGAAAAAGGGTAGGGGTATGAACTCACCGGACGCGGAATGTGACAAATAGGATGCTAAACGTCGAATCGAGGCTTGAATACGAGCGAGGTTCCTATGTAATATGAAATGGTATACAAATATATCTAATTAGATTTATAAACTCTAATTAGATATGATATTACACTTTAATGAGCGAAAACACTTCAAAACGAGTGTTTGGAGTGACCCGGGTGACATCTACGGACGTGTATTGATGCGTGGGACTTGGGAATTGAGTTTACTCTTCAAGAGTAAACTCCTTATGGAGTTTTCGACCTCTTATACCATACACACATGAGTTCACGGCCGTGAACTCATGTTTGTGTGTTTTATGGTGCTAAAATGGTCAATAACACTTGAGGGATAATTGGGATGAATTTATCTAAGGCTTTGGAAGGAATTAAATCACCAATAACACTACAAAAGGGAGTTTACGGCCCTAAACAAGGAGTTTACGGCCGTAAACTCCTATACCCCCTTAGATTGATGATTTAATGGCCTTAGATTAATCATATGTGATTCCAATAATTTTTACAAGCCTTGGTATGGATTTTAGGGGACTTTTGGCATGATTTTTGGAGTTTACGGCCCATGAACCCCCTCATGGCTGTGAACTCATTAGAAAGGGTGTTTTTATATGATTTAGGCTTCTAAATTGATGGTAGACACTTCTAGAATTTATCCCAAGGTTTGAGGTGTGTTTAAGTGGCATCTTAACACATTTAGAGGAGTTTACTCCCCAAGAATATGAGTTTACGGCCCAAGCATGTTCTTGGGCAGTAAACTCAAGTTTACTCCTCTAAATTGATGTTCAAGGTGTTCCAAGGTCAATTCCATAATTCTACAAGTCGTATCTAAACCTTATTGGAGTTTTGGAAGGGTTTAAGGGCTTAAAAACCCCCTTTATATGTGTTTACGGCCCAAGCATGCTCCAGGGCCGTAAACACATGAACAAGGCTCTAAATCATGGTTTGAGGCATTCTAATTCCATTCCATAAAGTCATCTAGCCATATCCAAGGTCTAATTGTGGGTTGGAAGGGTTTTGTTGCTCAAAAACCCCATTTATATGAGTTTACGGCCTAGGACTGTTCTAGGGCCGTAAACTCATGATAATGGTCCTAATCCATGGTTTAAACTCGAATTTGAAGGCTAGAGAGGTTGCATAACAAGTTAGGGAAGGTACCTTGGTGATTAGAAGCCTTAAATTTGAGATTTGGACCCTTAAACTTGAATTTAGGAGAGAGGTTAGAGAGAGAGAGTTGTGAGATGAAGCAAAAGCTTCAAATGGAAGCTTGGATCACTTTAAATAGTGTCTAAGTTCGGGACACAGTGGAATTCTACCCGATACCGGCGTTAGACGGGGCTTTTGGTCGCACCCGATCAAGTTGCCGTAACTCGATATGGTTGATTCTAGAAATGTTCCGATCACTAATATGAGGTGTTAGAATGAGTTCTAAAGGTATTAGAACACCCATTAAGTCATAATATAAAATACACATTAATGACTTAATTAAATGACGGAATCGAAAACGAAATTGGTAACGGCGATTGGATTATCGAAATGAGTTACGAAAAGGGTTACAAGCAGTAATACGAATTTCGGGTTGTTACATTATCCCCCCGTTAGAGGTAATTTCGTCCCGAAATTCAAAGATTTGAACACAGATCGCGAAGTGAAAAGAGATATGAGGATGAATCTACTGCTTCGGGTCTTCATGCTCCTAAGTGGAATCGGGTCTCTGCTTGGCATTCCAGCGAACCCTCATTGTCGGGATGCGGCTTTGTTTCGTACGGTCAACCTATCAATCCATGATTCCAATTGATTCATCCATGAGGGTTCGGACTTCCGTTGGTTTCGATCTCATCAAAGGATTTCTAGGGTTTCGTCAGGTCGGCACTCCTTACGAACAAAGATGTGGAATACCAGATGGTTGCTGCTGAGTTCTGAAGATAGCTCGGAGAGGGCTACGGAATCGATTCCTAATGAGGATCTCGAAGGGTCTAATGTTCTACGAGTTAAGTTTTCCGTACTTCCCAAGGCGTACTATGTCTTTCCAGAGTAAGACTTCCTACAAGAGGGTACATCTTAATGTGACAGAGTAACTAAGGGTCCGATGGTCCTAAAGGAAACTTCTACGTGGGTCTACGATCATAGCCGGCGGGACCCAAGAATTGACGGGTTTCCATGGGTATCCTCGGTGCCGACTAATTCTTTATTGCTTTTAGTTTTTGGAAAGGTCCACAAGTATGACTGCTTTGCTTATCTACTTTACCAGAAAGTGGTTTGACCGAAGGGCACCACTACTATCTCGTAGTGATCGCATCAAGTCCTGGTTGCTGTCTTGGACACATCGTCCTCACTAAGGTTTTGGCTACGAGGTAATTCCAGGGATTTAAGTCGATGCGAGACTTAACTACACATTCGGAGGGAAATTCTCAGGAAATCTTCGGAAAAGGTATCGGGGAAGGAGTTGCGGATTTCTCGTTTCTCGATGATCACATGGACGAGGAATACATGGGAAAACTTTTTAAGCTTTGATGCACGAAGATCATGAGAGTCGGGTCAGAGGAAGGTTAAGACGAATGGCTTTCTCGAAACGAGGAATAACAGCATGAATGAGGCTCGGTCATTACAGGCTAAAGATGACATCAAAGCATTTCATGAAAAGTTTGCCATTAGATCGAACGGAAAAGAATAATTGCTCGGATTGAGGATACAATCTACGAATATGATGTTAGCGTTCTCATTCTCACTTGATAACCATCTCGACGGTATACATTTTCGATTACTCACGAACGACAGGGTTTAAAAGATGTTCAAATGGATGGTTAGCGAATTTCTTTCAGTGCTAGAATCGAAAAGAATCACAGGCATAAAATTTAACGAGGGGAAATATACCTGTGGCAACGGTGGGATCGGTGGCTGTCTCTTCTTGTCCTATCGCTAGAACTCTTCCGGTATTGCCAGATGTTACTGCCTTGGGGCAGTTTCGCTTGTAATGTCCGACTTCTCCACAACCATAGCAGGCCCGACCAATGCCCGCTCCGGAAGCTTGACTGGTTGATTGGGTTGGTGTCTTACAGTTTTTCGCCATGTGACCCTTTATGCCACAACTGTTGCAAAATACCTCTATACATGGATTGGAAGGAAGGTGATGATAGTTGCACTTGTCACAACTAGGAAGGGTTCCAGCATACCTACTGGCAGGTTTTCGAGTTGAGGATCCAACAACAGAAACAGTTGCAGGGGAAGTGGCAGCATGAACTGCCACTGATTGCTGCCTCTTCGAAGACTCTTGCGATGTCTGACTTTTCTCCTTCTTCCTAATTTTTCTTTTCTCACCACTCCTCTCTGTCGGCTCAGGAGTGGTAGCCGTCTCCTCAGGGTCGTCACTATGATCGATTAAGATTTGTGCTAAGCGTTTGGCGCTATCGTATGTATCCGGCCTCGCAGCTATGACGTTTCCTTTTGTTGGCTGGGTCAGCCCCCAGATGAATTTCTCTATCTTCTTACTCTCCGGGGTAACCATTCCCGGGCAGAGTAATGCTAAGTCATCGAACCTGGAAGTGTAAGCGATGATATCGGAACTCTTCATCTTCAGGTTCCAGAGTTCGTGTTCTAACTTCTGCATTTCGCCCCGAGGGTAGTACTCAGCCAGCAGAAGTTCCTTCATGGCTTCCCAACCCATGGCGTTGGCTACAGGTAAGGTTAGGGATTTGACTCGGCCATTCCACCAAGTCAAGGCTTTATCGATGAAGGTGCAGGCGGCAAACTTCACCTTGTCGGATTCTGAGCAGGCGTAAATTTCAAAGATGGACTCGATCTTCTCGAACCATCGAGTGAGGGAAATGACACCTCCAGTGCCATCAAAGGACGTGGGTTTCGCGTTCATGAAATCTTTATAGGAACCCTCTTTTCGGTGTCCCTGACTGCTTTCTTGGTTTTGGGTTTAGGTACCACCTCCCGAACCACCGGAACCGCCAGAGTTCCGTTGAGACATGGCAGCTGCCACTGCGGCTGTAACAGCTGCCTGGAATACTACAGGGTCTATTTGGGGAGGAGGTGGTGGCGGAGGGTTGTTGGTCTTGGAGCTGGGTCTCTTTCTTGGAGGCATCTTGATCTAATAAGATCAAGAAAGAGAGGATGATAAGTCCTCTGAATTGAATCAAGAGATATGACAGATATATGCTGAATAAGCGATAAAGTAGGAAAGAGTTATCTAAGCAGGAAAATTTATCGCTAAGGGAATGGTCAAAGAACAATACATGAACGAGGATTTCTACAAAGGATTGGCTCGAGAAATACTCCCATAGTATTTCATGATTCGCTACGACACTGGCTCGATGTTTGTGGTATTAGAGTAAGTTTTAGGCATGCCGCATACCACAGTCACTCCCAAGCACATGTTGGCCGTGTCTCGAATGAATATAGTTGGCCAGGCTATATTGATCCAAGACACGACTACATAACTGCCCAGGTTTAACCGCAGCGTACGACACCCATTTACTTATGTTTTGTTCTACTTGTAGTTACGGATCTCGACGGTTCGGTATACTTATATACTTTTGAAAATACTTATATTTTGAAGGATACTTTTAGTTCAGAGCACTTAGGCCCCTTAATGTTTATAGTTTTATACCATGTAAGGTTTGGTATACTTTATTCACTATAAACAAGGGCTCTGATACCAATCTGTCACACCCCGAAAACCGAAGGCGGAAACATTTCCGGGGTTGACTCCACGTTGAGTATCAAATCCAATGCACATAGTAAGTAAAGTAAAACAACCATTACATTACATATAGAATAGTTTACATTTGTTTCAAAAGTAAAGTTATACATGTGATACATAGTATATATGAACAAAATGAGACGAGTCTTCTACGCACTCCGTCTTTGCCAAAAGATATCGTCGGGTACCTGTGTAATGCGGACCTAAGAATACAAGCGGTTTGAAAATCAACATAAAGCTGGTGAGTTCATAAGCGGTTAGTTTTTCTGAAAATGTACGAGTTCCTTTGGTTTCCTAAAAAAGTGGTTATCCAAGAAAATCCCATATTTTCTTAAAAGTTGGTTACCAAATCCAAAATATAAAGTAAAAGATGTACACTGAAAACATGATTGTTCTTGTGAATTGTAAAGTTTGATATCTAAATTGTTACACGATTCTGGTTACGTATTACTGTTACCCAGGAAAATCCTATATTTTCCTACATGTGTGTGTGTGAACTGTTACCAATTCTGATTATGTCCAGTGTTATCCCCAGGAAAATCCCATATTTTCCTGAATGTGTGTGTGTGTGCGAATTGTTACCGATTCCGATTATGTTCAGTATTATCCCCAGGAAAGTCCCATATTTTCCTGAATGTGTGTGTATGAATTCTCCTGAAAGTTTGATTATCCTTAAATGTACATTAGTTTTATTACGTACATAAAACTAATAATTAAGTGTGAAGTGTTCATAATCTTGATTGCGAGTCCTTAACCATACTTCAGACTAGATATGACTCGGGCCAGGGCCAGTATCCTTTTTATGACTTTCGTCACCCTTAAACCTTTCGGTTCGGCTGTAGCTAGCAGCCAGGTGCGGGATTGTCAGTCCCGTATAGATCTATACACTCAAGTCACGTTCTCCCTCCTGGAGATTCTGGTTACAGGGGTAGTCCTCCACTCTCTCGTGCCAAGGAAGTGTTACAGAGGACGTGTCTCCAATCTTTAAGATTACTCTTTACTTCTCGTGCCTAGGGAAGTAGTATCTATGTCTAACTAAGTTCTAATGGTGCCTGTCCTTTACACTCGAGCCTAGGTGTTTTATTAAGGACATTACAAATGTTTTATGTTTTCTAATGGTGTCTATCCTTTACACTCGAGCCTAGGGTGTTTTATTACAGACATTACAATGTTTTATGATCTCTATCAATATAAGAGTGAACAATCAATTGTGAAACATAACAGTATATAATAAGAATTGAAATCGTTTGAACAAACAACTCTGCAAGTTAAAAAGTTTGTTAGTAGGTTTTCAATTCTTAAAAGTGTGCGAATATGAAACCATTTAAATGAAATAATGAATTTAATTACAAGATATTCTTGTACTTTTGCTTGTATTCCCCCCCTGAAAACATTTAAAAACCATTGAAAAAGGGTAGGGGTATGAACTCACCGGACGCGGAATGTGACGAATAGGATGCTAAACGTCGAATCGAGGCTTGAATACGAGCGAGGTTCCTATGTAATATGAAATGGTATACAAATATATCTAATTAGATTTATAAACTCTAATTAGATATGATATTACACTTTAATGAGCGAAAACACTTCAAAACGAGTGTTTGGAGTGACCCGGGTGACATCTACGGACGTGTATTGATGCGTGGGACTTGGGAATTGAGTTTACTCTTCAAGAGTAAACTCCTTATGGAGTTTTCGACCTCTTATACCATACACACATGAGTTCACGGCCGTGAACTCATGTTTGTGTGTTTTATGGTGCTAAAATGGTCAATAACACTTGAGGGATAATTGGGATGAATTTATCTAAGGCTTTGGAAGGAATTAAATCACCAATAACACTACAAAAGGGAGTTTACGGCCCTAAACAAGGAGTTTACGGCCGTAAACTCCTATACCCCCTTAGATTGATGATTTAATGGCCTTAGATTAATCATATGTGATTCCAATAATTTTTACAAGCCTTGGTATGGATTTTAGGGGACTTTTGGCATGATTTTTGGAGTTTACGGCCCATGAACCCCCTCATGGCTGTGAACTCATTAGAAAGGGTGTTTTTATATGATTTAGGCTTCTAAATTGATGGTAGACACTTCTAGAATTTATCCCAAGGTTTGAGGTGTGTTTAAGTGGCATCTTAACACATTTAGAGTAGTTTACTCCCCAAGAATATGAGTTTACGGCCCAAGCATGTTCTTGGGCAGTAAACTCAAGTTTACTCCTCTAAATTGATGTTCAAGGTGTTCCAAGGTCAATTCCATAATTCTACAAGTCGTATCTAAACCTTATTGGAGTTTTGGAAGGGTTTAAGGGCTTAAAAACCCCCTTTATATGTGTTTACGGCCCAAGCATGCTCCAGGGCCGTAAACACATGAACAAGGCTCTAAATCATGGTTTGAGGCATTCTAATTCCATTCCATAAAGTCATCTAGCCATATCCAAGGTCTAATTGTGGGTTGGAAGGGTTTTGTTGCTCAAAAACCCCATTTATATGAGTTTACGGCCTAGGACTGTTCTAGGGCCGTAAACTCATGATAATGGTCCTAATCCATGGTTTAAACGCGAATTTGAAGGCTAGAGAGGTTGCATAACAAGTTAGGGAAGGTACCTTGGTGATTAGAAGCCTTAAATTTGAGATTTGGACCCTTAAACTTGAATTTAGGAGAGAGGTTAGAGAGAGAGGGTTTTGAGATGAAGCAAAAGCTTCAAATGGAAGCTTGGATCACTTTAAATAGTGTCTAAGTTCGGGACACGGTGGAATTCTACCCGATACCGGCGTTAGACGGGGCTTTTGGTCGCACCCGATCAAGTTGCCGTAACTCGATATGGTTGATTCTAGAAATGTTCCGATCACTAATATGAGGTGTTAGAATGAGTTCTAAAGGTATTAGAACACCCATTAAGTCATAATATAAAATACACATTAATGACTTAATTAAATGACGGAATCGAAAACGAAATTGGTAACGGCGATTGGATTATCGAAATGAGTTACGAAAAGGGTTACAAGCAGTAATACGAATTTCGGGTTGTTACATTATCCCCCCGTTAGAGGTAATTTCGTCCCGAAATTCAAAGATTTGAACACAGATCGCGAAGTGAAAAGAGATATGAGGATGAATCTACTGCTTCGGGTCTTCATGCTCCTAAGTGGAATCGGGTCTCTGCTTGGCATTCCAGCGAACCCTCATTGTCGGGATGCGGCTTTGTTTCGTACGGTCAACCTATCAATCCATGATTCCAATTGATTCATCCATGAGGGTTCGGACTTCCGTTGGTTTCGATCTCATCAAAGGATTTCTAGGGTTTCGTCAGGTCGGCACTCCTTACGAACAAAGATGTGGAATACCAGATGGTTGCTGCTGAGTTCTGAAGATAGCTCGGAGAGGGCTACAGAATCGATTCCTAATGAGGATCTCGAAGGGTCTAATGTTCTACGAGTTAAGTTTTCCGTACTTCCCAAGGCGTACTATGTCTTTCCAGAGTAAGACTTCCTACAAGAGGGTACATCTTCATGTGACAGAGTAACTAAGGGTCCGATGGTCCTAAAGGAAACTTCTACGTGGGTCTACGATCATAGCCGGCGGGACCCAAGAATTGACGGGTTTCCATGGGTATCCTCGGTGCCGACTAATTCTTTATTGCTTTTAGTTTTTGGAAAGGTCCACAAGTATGACTGCTTTGCTTATCTACTTTACCAGAAAGTGGTTTGACCGAAGGGCACCACTACTATCTCGTAGTGATCGCATCAAGTCCTGGTTGCTGTCTTGGACACATCGTCCTCACTAAGGTTTTGGCTATGAGGTAATTCCAGGGATTTAAGTCGATGCGAGACTTAACTACACATTCGGAGGGAAATTCTCAGGAAATCTTCAGAAAATGTATCGGGGAAGGAGTTGCGGATTTCTCGTTTCTCGATGATCACATGGACGAGGAATACATGGGAAAACTTTTTAAGCTTTGATGCACGAAGATCATGAGAGTCGGGTCAGAGGAAGGTTAAGACGAATGGCTTTCTCGAAACGAGGAATAACAGCATGAATGAGGCTCGGTCATTACATGCTAAAGATGACATCAAAGCATTTCATGAAAAGTTTGCCATTAGATCGAACAGAAAAGAATAATTGTTCGGATTGAGGATACAATCTACGGATATGACGTTAGCGTTCTCATTCTCACTTGATAACCATCTCGACGGTATACATTTTCGATTACTCACGAACGACAGGGTTTAAAAGATGTTCAAATGGATGGTTAGCGAATTTCTTTCGGTGCTAGAATCGAAAAGAATCACAGGCATAAAATTTAACGAGGGGAAATATACCTGTGGCAACGGTGGGATCGGTGGCTGTCTCTTCTTGTCCTATCGCTAGAACTCTTCCGGTGTTGCCAGATGTTACTGCCTTGGGGCAGTTTCGCTTGTAATGTCCGACTTCTCCACAACCATAGCAGGCCCGACCAATGCCCGCTCCGGAAGCTTGACTGGTTGATTGGGTTGGTGTCTTACAGTTTTTCGCCATGTGACCCTTTATGCCACAACTGTTGCAAAATACCTCTATACATGGATTGGAAGGAAGGTGATGATAGTTGCACTTGTCACAACTAGGAAGGGTTCCAGCATACCTACTGGCAGGTTTTCGAGTTGAGGATCCAACAACAGAAACAGTTGCAGGGGAAGTGGCAGCATGAACTGCCACCGATTGCTGCCTCTTCGAAGACTCTTGCGATGTCTGAATTTTCTCCTTCTTCCTAATTTTTCTTTTCTCACCACTCCTCTCTGTCGGCTCAGGAGTGGTAGCTGTCTCCTCAGGGTCATCACTATGATCGATTAAGATTTGTGCTAAGCGTTTGGCGCTATCGTATGTATCCGGCCTCGCAGCTATGACGTTTCCTTTTGTTGGCTGGGTCAGCCCCCAGATGAATTTCTCTATCTTCTTACTCTCCGGGGGTAACCATTCCCGGGCAGAGTAATGCTAAGTCATCGAACCTGGAAGTGTAAGCGATGATATCGGAACTCTTCATCTTCAGGTTCCAGAGTTCGTGTTCTAACTTCTGCATTTCGCCCCGAGGGCAGTACTCAGCCAGCAGAAGTTCCTTCATGGCTTCCCAACCCATGGCGTTGGCTACAGGTAAGGTTAGGGATTTGACTCGGCCATTCCACCAAGTCAAGGCTTTATCGATGAAGGTGCAGGCGGCAAACTTCACCTTGTCGGATTCCGAGCAGGCGCAAATTTCAAAGATGGACTCGATCTTCTCGAACCATCGAGTGAGGGAAATGACACCTCCAGTGCCATCAAAGGACGTGGGTTTCGCGTTCATGAAATCTTTATAGGAACCCTCTTTTCGGTGTCCCTGACTGCTTTCTTGGTTTTGGGTTTGGGTACCACCTCCCGAACCACCGGAACTGCCAGAGTTCCGTTGAGACATGGCAGCTGCCACTGCGGCTGTAACAGCTGCCTGGAATACTACAGGGTCTATTTGGGGAGGAGGTGGTGGCGGAGGGTTGTTGGTCTTGGAGCTGGGTCTCTTTCTTGGAGGCATCTTGATCTAATAAGATCAAGAAAGAGAGGATGATAAGTCCTCTGAATTGAATCAAGAGATATGACAGATATATGCTGAATAAGCGATAAAGTAGGAAAGAGTTATCTAAGCAGGAAAATTTATCGCTAAGGGAATGGTCAAAAAACAATACATGAACGAGGATTTCTACAAAGGATTGGCTCGAGAAATACTCCCATAGTATTTCATGATTCGCTACGACACTGGCTCGATGTTTGTGGTATTAGGGTAAGTTTTAGGCATGCCGCATACCACAGTCACTCCCAAGCACATGTTGGCCGTGTCTCGAATGAATATAGTTGGCCAGGCTATATTGATCCTAGACACGACTACATAACTGCCCAGGTTTAACCGCAGCGTACGACACCCATTTACTTATGTTTTGTTCTACTTGTAGTTACGGATCTCGACGGTTCGGTATACTTATATACTTTTGAAAATACTTATATTTTGAAGGATACTTTTAGTTCAGAGCACTTAGGCCCCTTAATGTTTATAGTTTTATACCATGTAAGGGTTGGTATACTTTATTCACTATAAACAAGGGCTCTGATACCAATCTGTCACACCCCGAAAACCGAAGGCGGAAACATTTCCGGGGTTGACTCCACGTTGAGTATCAAATCCAATGCACATAGTAAGTAAAGTAAAACAACCATTACATTACATATAGAATAGTTTACATTTGTTTCAAAAGTAAAGTTATACATGTGATACATAGTATATATGAACAAAATGAGACGAGTCTTCTACGCACTCTGTCTTCGCCAAAAGAGATCGTCGGGTACCTGTCTAATGCGGACCTGAGAATACAAGCGGTTTGAAAATCAGCATAAAGCTGGTGAGTTCATAAGCGGTTAGTTTTTCTGAAAATGTACGAGTTCCTTTGGATTCCTGAAAAAGTGGTTATCCAAGAAAATCCCATATTTTCTTAAAAGTTGGTTACCAAATCCAAAATGTAAAGTAAAAGATGTACACCGAAAACATGATTGTTCTTGTGAATTGTAAAGTTTGATATCTAAATTGTTACACGATTCTGGTTACGTATTACTGTTACCCAGGAAAATCCTATATTTTCCTACATGTGTGTGTGTGAACTGTTACCAATTCTGATTATGTCCAGTGTTATCCCCAGGAAACTCTTCATCTTCAGGTTCCAGAGTTCGTGTTCTAACTTCTGCATTTCGCCCCGAGGGCAGTACTCAGCCAGCAGATAACAACATCAGAAATAAACACATAATATTTTCCATAATTTACACTAAGCAAATAGAATATATAACACATAACAGATAACAACATCAGAAATAAACACATAATATTTTCCCACTAATATTATCCGCACTTTGATACATGAAAATTTGCTCGAAAGAGCATACATATTGATATAGAGTTCGACAGCATAACGACTCTATGAGTAGTGTAATCACTTAAACATGGAGTCGGTAGTACATAGTAAACATAAGAGATCATAATACTAGTAGGGTAAGGCTGGTCCTAACACAGTAGGAAGCGCCCAACGGTGGCAGCGAGATCATATACTGAAGTTTTGTGCCAACAACTGGGCCATCTCAGTCATCTCTCCAATGACTTCATCTCTTTCCTGTTCAGCCTGCACCGCTCGTGCTTCCATGGCGAATAGATGTTTCCGTAATGCGGCAGCCTCAGCCTCCGGAGAACGATTCTCTCTCGCGGGATTCCCTGGTGGGGCACAATGGTTTTGCAATGTCTCACGGTAGGTGGCGTGATGAAGGCCTCGTCTGTGCCTCTTTCTTCCTCCATGTCGTCATCGGTCCCATCAAACTCGTAGTCTGTGTCCGTGTACTCGTCGGGTCCAATGCCGTGCGCTCCCCCTTGCTCTTCCTCGGGGTCGTCCTCAATCATTCCATGGGCCACTAAGACATGATGAAATTGAATGCCCTGATGCTCCTCTTCCATTGTGACTGTGAGGAGGTATATAAATAAACTATTATTACTCCTAAGATCTGTTATTTATATATAAGAAGTTAGGTTGATGCGCTCTTCTTGGTAACAAAGGGGAATGTTTTAAGTTTACTGACCATCGCGATCATCCCAGGGCATGTGATAGTTGTATTACGAAGAAATGTAGTTGATCAGGCTACATTTATCCCTAATACAACTGTGAACAACCCTGGTTTAACCAAGATGTCAGGTTCTCCCAATTATCTTATTTGATTTGTTATTATGTTCATTTTTCTAAGTCGCACAAGTAAGATTGTTTATTAGTATATTTTATTTGTTTTGTTCAGAGTTATTTAGTCCCTTGATGGGTTTATAGTTGCATATGAATGTGTGGTTAGATATGCCAGTTCACTATAAACAGAGCTCTGGTACCAACCTGTCACACCCCCGAACCAGACGGCAGAAACGTCCGAGGGCTTGCGTGACTTAAATTGAAATATCATCACAATGAATATACATTAAACATAACACATTCATCACCAAACATTACATAGTACAACTGACATTGTTTACATCAAGTATTTAGTTTGCATTACATGATCCTAAAATATAAAATGTTTGATGATTAGCACTACATAAGAAACTTTCAACACACTGGATGCTTCTTCGTTCTAACGATTTCCTGAGAATACAAGTTATTTTGAAAACGGTCAACATATATAATGTTGGTGAGTTCATAAGCATGTTTGGTGTAAAATAGTTTATGTTGTTTGTAAAACCCAGAAAATCCGATATTTTCTATAATAAGACTTTTCATGAAAATGTTGTGATGATCCTGTAAGTATATGCATGAATGATTTCAGAACGTGTACAAATGAGAAGTTTTACATATTAGTTATTGAAAGTACAAGTGAATAGAATTGGTTTCCCCCGGAAAACCCGATATTTTCCGATAAAATATTATGATTGTTTTGTATTATTTTATCGTCACAGCGAATGAATATGATTTCCCATGATTTACTTAGATGGTATTATATCTCTATGTGAGTCATTATAACCATGCATGATAATGACTAGTTCGTCTGTCTTGGAATTCTAATAAACACCGAAATTGATCTTAAGATTTTGTCACCCTAGACTGGTCGAGTCTAACTGTAGCGAACAGCTTAGGTGTGGGGGGGGGGGGGTGGGGGGGTCACCCCCGTATAGATCTATACACAAATTCTCGCTCTCCCTCCAGGAGACTTTGATTACAACTACAGACTACGACCGACACTTATTGGTGTCGCCCGTTATTAATCATTTAATCCAAATGAATTTGATTAAACTTGATTAATGTCCTGATTTTAGTTTACTTGAAGATAAGGCAAGCCTAACCTACGAGGAGAAGAGGACTACTAGGCCCTTCTAATTACGTATGTTATTTAAGGCTGTCGAGTATACGAAAGGCGCGTTGGTCCATTTCGCATAAGATTTATTGGGACCTTACTACCAATGCTAATGGGCCACTGAGGCCCAATAGCATGTAAAAGCCATATAGGGTCCCTTAAGCACGTATTTGGGTCATAGAAGGCCCAAAAACATGTATTATTATTGTTAGGCCCATAAGTCATGTTAATGGGTCACGAATGCCCAATAAGCATGATTGGAATCTTTCAAGCCCAACAATTTGAATATTTACTTGTTTTAGGTATAGTAAAATTGTCGGAAAGTCTGATTGAACAATTGTTAAATCGCAAGGCACAAAGTTTGATGATTGTTTTATAACGATATTTAAATTTATGAAAATATATGTATATTTTTCATTCTAAATTCATAAGTTATAATTTGGTATTTTGACTCAATATCTTAATAATAAAATAATTAACTCAAAAATATTGGTTTGGCGTATTCAGCCCATCTTTAATAAAAATGTAGGGTTTCAAAGCACTCCATGGATGATGGCAATGGGCCCCTTGATGAAGTGTAGGTTAAAAGCCCAAGACTTGTCTTTTCCCTATAAATAGTCATGTATTATTCATAATTAGGGTTAAGAGAGTGAGGCAAAATGTAGCCGCCACATGAGGTGTCTTATGTAGTGTTAGATTCTTTAGTCTATGCTGAAAGTGTAATTTATTCCTCTTGTTATGAATAAATCGAGTGATCATTCGACATAATCTTCATATTTGTGTTTGTTCTTATTTTCCGCATCTTGTTCATCAAATCTCAATTAGGGTTTTAATCTCAACAAGTGGTATCAGAGCGGGTCTTTGAAGATCTATTGATTTTTGAAGTATCGGTTCTTGGTTTGATGATTTTCTTCACAAGTTATTGAAGATTATTGGTTTTTTTGCGGTCCTGGAATCAAAATTCTGTTCAAGCTACTGTTCATGATATTCCTCTACTGTTTACGTGGTATTTTCTGTCTTCTCTATTCTTTGGATCTGGTTAATTTGTTTTGAGATAAATAGATCCCGTTTGTGGCCATTGAATCACTCTTATTTCGTTTTATTACACCAATCCAATTTTGTTTATGTACACTTAGACCTGTTACTGTTTTCGTGTACTGTTCATCAACGATGGTTTGGCCCATTTTATCGTGCTCTCTGAATTCGCTTATTGCAATCGACTAAACATGATTCAGTGATTTTCGTTTCTTCAAATCCTTTTTTCTTCTGTTCTTGAGTCGAAATTACTGAACAAAAACATTCTCAAAATCGATTTTGATTTTCTTATTTGATTATATTGTCGATCTAATCTATCATATTCCAAAATCGATTTCTGTTTGGATCGGTAGTCGCTTTGTTCTTGTTATTGTGTTTCGTTCTTAACATTGATTCTGTTTGCCGACTGATAATGATTTCTCTGAACGTAAATTATCTCTTGTTATCATCGACTGGGATTTTGGATCTAGAGTTGTTCTTCGATGTTATTGGGTATTCCTGTTGATATTTTTTTTAGAACCGATGATCAAAAAGACGAAGAACAGATGGCATTTGTACTGATTGAATGTGATATTTGATCTGGAAGTTGATCTGTTTAGGCCGGAAATTGAGTTGATGAAAATTGATTTTGTTGCTTGGCGTTAATTGTTGTCGATGGTCAAACTAAAAGTCAAAATTGGAAGAAATGTTGAAGAATCGGAATTGATATCATTGTTGAACTAGGAACTCGGAATCGGAAATAATACTGGACTCGAATTCGCAACTATGTGCTCGGAACGAATGATTGATTTGGAGTTTGATTCCTTGGATTAGTGGTTGACTGGGATTCGCAGCGAGTTTGAAATCACTTGATTCACGGTGAAACGATTTGAAATTGAGACTGCAAATGGCTTGGATTCGCAAGTTTGCGCTCGGAACGGAAGTATAAATAGGAGTTGTTTGGATTGGTGTTCAAATTACGAATGTTCGCTGTTTGGAAATATTGGATTTGGAATTAAGTCACCGTTACAGTCGTGTTCTTTTATTAGGGGTATTTGGGAAGAAGATATTCAAGTTACGTTTTTGGTCCCTGAAACTTCAATGATTTGACACTTTTGATCCATGTTGTTTTCAAAGCTTGCCATTTTTGGATCAATTCCAGAAATTTTTACAATTAAAAGGGAAATTGATGCAGAGTTACATTTTCAGTCCCAGAATTTCAGAAAAGTTACAGTTTCAACCCATTTTTCGAAAAGTTCGCAAATTTGAGGGCCGGTGAACAATTTTGGATTTTTTAATGCACATATTTTTTTCGTGAACAGAAAATTAAATATTCCATCAAGTCTTGGTGGTTCGGAAAGTCGTTTTTTGTGATAACGTCAAATTTTCATGACTTTTTCGGATTTTATACTTCATTGTGTATATCATTTTGTCACGGGGGAGCACGATAATTTTATATCCATTCAAGATCATTCTCATGACCTTTTGAAGGCTTTATAATCATGTTTTTTATTATAAATCAGGGGAGAATTTGGTATGCCATTCGAAATTGGATTTGTGACTTTTCAAAGTTGAAGATTTTTGATAAAGCTTGTGGTAGAATTATGAAGGTAGCTTTTACAGCGGAAGTTCTTCATCGAGCTCTGCTAAAGCTTTTACAGAGAAGTATCCTTTACAGCAGAAGTTCTTTATCGAGCTCTGCTAAGGACTTGTTATATCTCCGGCTTCTTGTATTTTCTCGATCAAGTGGCGTTACGAATCTTAAAGTTTGGGTTGTTACATGATATTTTTTGATGGCTTATATCATTAGCTTATTTGAAGATAATTGTGAACTGGAGGGGGAGCTCTTCAAAGACAAGAAGTGATTCAGTTTCTTTGTTTTGAAATGGGTTTTTATGGCGGGTTTGGTTTTCATGAAGATTCTTTGGGATTACATTCGAAAATGAAGTTTAAAGACATTACTTCAGTGCTTGATTTATATATCCTAGAGCCCGTGTTTGAAGACTATTGAAGAATCAAGATTCGTGGATTGCTTCATATATTCCTCGTTGCAGATCTTTTTATTTGCTAGATGCTTGTTTTGGAAGTTAAAGCATTGTCATCCATTCCATACTTTGAGGGGGAGATTGTAGGGTTTCAAAGCACTCCATGGATGATGGCAATGGGCCCCTTGATGAAGGGTAGGTTAAAAGCCCAAGACTTGTCTTTTCCCTATAAATAGTCATGTATTATTCATAATTAGGGTTAAGAGAGTGAGGCAAAATGTAGCCGCCACGTGAGGTTTCTTATGTAGTGTTAGATTCTTTAGTCTATGCTGAAAGTGTAATTTATTCCTCTTGTTATGAATAAATCGAGTGATCATTCGACATAATCTTCATATATGTGTTTGTTCTTATTTTCCGCATCTTGTTCATCAAATCTCAATTAGGGTTTTAATCTCAACAAAAAACGACCTTTTTAGTCCCTTTTTATAAAAAATGACATTTTAGGTCCTTAAACTATTTTTCTTGACATTTTGGCCCAAGACTTATTTAAATAATGTTTTCAGCCCAATGTTCACTTTTTGGCAGTTTCATCCCCTTTAGGAGAAAGATTTTCATTTATAATTCAGACTTTTCACAACTTTTATAAATTTGACCCAAAATTCAAAAAACTTTAAATTTTTATCCTTTTTGGCAAAAAGGGTCATTTTAACCCCTGAAATAGATTTATTTACTTTTATACCCACTGTTTTGAGAAATTTACCATTTCGGCCCCTTAAAACCCATATTTTTCGCAAATTTGGGCCTATGGGCGGAAAAGCCCAAAATTTTAGCCCAATAGGCTACAATTTACATTTTTAGTCCTTTGAAAAGTATAATGTTCATAAAAACTTCTATTTTAACTGTTTTGACCCTTTTGATCCTTGTAAAAGCCGTAAATGACAACTTTTTCCCAACTTTTGTTTATTTGACAAAAATAGTCCAAAAATGAGTTTTATGTTGTAACATGCTTATTATAACCTTAGATGATAATTTTTCTTAACTTGTTAAGTGTAATACATCCTAGATCACATATTTTTCCTTCTTGAACTATAGATCTCGATATATCTTTTATTTTTGGCACATATTTAACACATAAACACAAGAAATCACACATAACATACAAATGCACATAGATCTACATATTTTACTTGTATTCTCCCCCATAAAACATGTGAAAACCAAAAATAGAGGGGTATGAACTCACCTTGCTTAGTTGTTTTGGTTTTTGAAGAAGATAAGAAGAAGACTTTTGGTCCTAGCAACACTTGATGTGGATCTCGAACTTGAGGTGATTCTAGGAGTATGATTACCACAAATGTTTAAGAGAAGGGATCTAATCATGAGAAAAGAGTTATATAATCCTTGGATATGTATAACTTACCAAGAAGTGATGATATTTTCTTGAAATCCTCTTGATGCACAAGTAAAATTTCGAGATTTTGGAGTGGGAAGGAGGAGAATACTTGAGGGAGTTTGGAAGAAGTTTGATGTTGTGTGTGTGTTTTCCTTGTGCTCTCGGCCGAAGAAGAAAAAGAGAAGGGAAGAGAGAGGTGATGAAATGACTATTATGGATATATGTTGGATCTTTGCATGGAAATATGGGGTGTAATAAGGAGGTGGCACCTCCAAGGTCAACCCTCCCTAATTACATCTTTTTCCTTTTTTTTTGTTTTCTACTTGGGCCGAGAGAGGGAGAAGGAAGAGAAAAGATTTGGGCCTTAGTGCTTGAGTTTCGTAATGTGAAGCCCAAATTGATAGTTTTTGGCCCATTAGAACTTTGTAGTGGATTACGGCCCAATCTTGCATGAAAGAATGGATTTGTGGCTCTATAGGGCTTATTGGATTGTTATAGCCCAACAAGGCCATTAAGGTAAACCTATCCATTTTAGGCCCATTATGGCCCAAAAGGTTAAGTTTCATGAAATTGGGTCCAATGAGGGCCCATTTAAGAGTTCTAAGCCCAAAATAGTCAAATTGGAAGTTTATTGGCCCATTAGGCCCAATAAGGAAATCCTAGTCCATGTTGGACTTAAACCGGGATTTCTAGGGTTTCCAACCTTTTGTTGACTATCTGAGTGTTTGTATAGAGTGTTTGATGGAATTTTGTTGTCATTGAATAAGCATCATTCATGCTTTCAAGTTTTAGTTACAATGTTATCCTTGTTAAGTGTTTACAAAGCATCAGAATTCCTAGTTGTGACACCCCCATGGACTTGACTTGGAATGACATGGACTCCCCCTTGGAATGCCATGGGCCCCTGTAACGTCCGTGTTTCTGGCTAAGCATTAGTATGATAATATAATAGTTAGGGTCAATAATTGTAACCTATTTTGAAGTAATAAAGAGGAATTATTTGAATATTATGTGATTTATGTACATTATACTCGTTTATAACGACGTAATAAAATAATAATAAAAACAAGCATCAAAAATAAAATAATAGATAGACCCAATATCTATGAAGAAAGTTGAAGTAGTCGTAGCAAGGATATCAGGGGTATAAGGAACGTTGAAATCTGACTTATAACGAAGAAGTTATGACCTATCGAAGTTTCGCGACAAAATCGGCACGACGCTGTGTGACGTAAAAATTGAGTTTGCGATAAAATACTTTTTAGCCTTAGCAATCAAAACGAAAGTCTTTTTGTTTTTTAACTACTACAGGCTGCTGAAATAAACTGAATTTTAAATAAAGTGATTTTACAAACTAAAAATGATTTTTCAACACCAAAATTTTAATAAAAATAGGCATACAACATTGAAAAAAAATCATGCAACTAAATTAATTTTACAATAAAAAAATTGCTTTTATGATAACAATTTCATTTAAAATAATTCATTCCATATTTTTCATCAATTTCTCAACACTTTCATTATGTTACAGAGTCATATATTCACGGTCTGCTGCAGTACCATGTGTTGGAACCTCGTCAGAATCATCAAAAAAGACTACATTGTTATTTCAAATAGCAAAATAACATTACATTAATCATATTTCAAGTAGCAAAAAACATTACTTGTACCATACTCCAAATAGAAAAATAACAACAAATAGTTCCTAACAATAGCAAAAAGACCTAACAAATAATCTCAACAAAAGAAAAATAATCAGACAATCTTTCCGTCCTTTAAAACTCTTAAACTTGTACCTGTAATCTCAATCCATCCTCTTAATATCTCAGGAACATCGAGCAAATGCATCCATATCTCTCTCATGTTCATGTCCCTCTAAAAATGTGATATGCAACAAAGTGTAAAGGATCTGTAGGGCCTAACTCAAGAACCTCTAACTTCTCTAAACATTGAGAAATTGTATACCCATTAGTCAAACGTTTTAGAGCTTTTTTCATTTCAAATGCTAAATCGTCAGTAGTAATAGAAGTTCCATCAGGTCAAGAAGTAGAAGGAAAGGCACCAGGAGCTCTAAGAGTTGAGGGTTTAGCCCCTTTGTTGGGGTTACCAAAGGGTGAAGCAGCAAAAGGTGAAGCATTAGAAGGTGGCAACTCATGAAAAGGTTCACTAGCATAATGGAAATTTTCATCACCATCATCATCTATTGTAAGAAAAGGGGTACACGTAATCTGAAGTGGAGGAACATGACAAGAAGATGCTCCAACTACTGATGTTGATTGGGTTGAGTAATTCCTAAAATTACCAGTGACACTATTTCCATCAAAAAGACGTGCACAACGATCTAGAAAAGGTAGTGGAATTGTTCTTGATGAAGCAGTCTTCGGATACCCCTAAAACCAAATGTAACAAAAAATAGTATATGAATATTTGGAAACCTCAAACATTAATGTTATATATATATATATATATATATATATATATATATATATATATATATATATATATATATATATATATATATATTTGTGTGTGTGTTTGTGTGTGTACCTTCTTAAAATTATCCTACTCCTTGGCTGTTAAGTTAAAAGTGTTTATATGAAAATTGTATATATTGCCTATTTTGTTTTTCTAATATACGCATCCTGTGTATTTGGCTTTCAGATTGTCATATGTGTTTTTCATTTGTTTTTTTATTTATATCAATGCGAATATTTTCCTTAAGAACTCTTCCAAGCCTTATCCATGAATCTTTCTACAAACTTAATCCTTTTCTACCCACAGTCTCTACTTCTTCAATATAAGTGTCCAATAAGCATTTTAAATTCTCATTGGTCGATTGTTGTTTCTCTCCCATTTCTAATAACAATTATATCGTAGACAAATTAGATTTCATAAGGTATTGCAACAACATTCACAAGTCTGATTTCATAAGGTATTATATATCATACACATGTTAGCAAAAGTTAATTTAACATGTATATCATAACCATTTCAACAAAAAAAACAATCATCAACAAATTAACATCATTATTTAATATTTCCAAAACCAAATAACAACTTTCAACACATTCAACAGCAATTTCAAGCAACAAAGATTATTTTCAAAAAGAATCACCACATTCTAATCATTATTTCATATTTCAGCACATACTTTTATATTTTAATCAAGAAAAAAGATTGATTTCACCAATGTTATAGATTTTCAGCAACGACAACAAGAAATTTAAGCAAGAAAGGTAATTTTCAACATTATTTTTGGATTTGTAACATCTAACTCCAAATTTAATCAAGAACAAGCATTTTCAGCAAAATGAAACAACATAATTCACTAGATTAGAGACTTTTACAACAAAATTAATCACCAATTCCATGTTAGAAGTGAAAAAATACGAAAAAGATAGTGACCTAAGTTTTCAGTAAAGTCCGACACAGGAAGGAGGTAACGAAGTCGTTGAGGACAATGAACTCCAATAAGGCGGCGTCATTGAGGGCCAAAAACGCCAATAGATGGCCACGACGACTGCTGATCAGAGGGGAGGATACGAAAGATCGGCGGTGGAGTAAGGAAGGGAGTCGAAGGTTTGGAGGCACGATAGAGATCTGCGTTTGAAGAAGAGAACGATATTAAAAAAACGAGGCTTTGTTTAGGCCAAAGCCCGCAGATGTGAGAAGTGGGTAGTCCATGTCGGCGTGGTGAAGACCTCGTGCAGACATTTTTAGATCTGAACACTTCGAAAAAAAAACAAATGCTCTGTGGGGATATAAGTATGCACGTTGTCTGCGGGGCGCAGACAAAAGTGGTTAAGAAGAGCTTATATATATATATATATATATATATATATATATATATATATATATATATATATATATATATATATATATATATATATAGGGAAAAGTGAATATACATTACAACCGTACCTAAACTTAGGTACTAAACCTCATGAAATACGTCGTTTTACTATATAAAAATTGCGGTTAGGGGATTCAAGATTAACAGTTGAAGTTGTAGATTCAAGATCGACGTAATAGTTTTGATAAGGAAGCATGAATATTTGTTATCTTTGACCTTCGTGACAGTGATAAAAAGTAATGTTCACTAGAGTGGAGTAATAAACTATAATGGAGAAAAGAAAACAGAGTTGGTAAAATGATAATGGAGGAAAGAAATGTTATCGAGGATGATATATTTACCAAGTGAAAACCAAATCAGATATATTTTACTAAGTTAAAACGACATATTATAGAGGTTTAGTACTTATGCTTAGGCGGGGCTGTAATGTATATTCCCTATCCCCATATATATATATATATATATATATATATATATATATATATATATATATATATATATATATATATATATATATATATATATATATAGGAGTAGGATCAAATGAGAACACCTAAAAGGTTGAGAACGCGAGAATAGATCTGGGCCATTTAAATATTTAGATCTAATGTATATTCCCTATCCCCATATATATATATATATATATATATATATATATATATATATATATATATATATATATATATATATATATATATATAGGTGTAGGATCAAATGAGAACACCTAAAAGGTTGAGAACGCGAGAATAGATCTGGGCCATTTAAATATTTAGATCTAAGGTTATAATTAAACGGACGATTTATGAAAAATTCTAAAACTACGGGCATTAAAGTGTAACTTTTAAATTCCTAGAAGGGCGTAATAGGAACTGTAAATTTACCTATTTCCTACAATTTCTCACCCTCTCTCCTCTTTCCTTTCATAATCTCGTATCTTTATCTCCCTCGCTCTCTCTCTAGGGTTTCAAAATAAACACCTCTCTCAATGAATTTAATTCCCTTTTCTTCCCTCTCTTCCCATTAATCTATCCACTGCCGTCTTACCCCAACTTCATGTTTGAATCCACGTATCAAATCAGCGACATTGGATTCTAGTTCCACGACAATCATCGACGATCCGACATCGGCTTCCGCTTCAGAAGAAGAAAGTCCAATGAAGATCGGTGCTAGGGTTAGGGTAAAGGTGTCGTTGATGTCCCTCTTCAGATTCAGGTATCTCGTTCTGTCGATCCAATTATGTAAAGTTGTTGCTCGTCATATGCCAAATTATCGTCTTACATTTTCTCATAATTGATGTGTCTATGAAGAATGTGATATAATCGGAATCTTTGACTTATTTTGAGCTAATATTTAAGTTTAGTTTTGTTTAATGGATGTTTATTAGGTCTTTGCAGGTCACGTTCATACTCTTACATGTTTTCTTTTTTTAGCTAATTAAAAACCATATTGAATTTGTATATGTTCTGAGAATCTATGAGGTTTGAAGCATTCTTGATCTATTGCTCTATGATACTTTGTTTACTGCGGTTTCCATTTTAGCACTAGAATTCTGATCTTCTATCTGCTTCTTTTCTCCTCTCCCCTGATGCATTAATCTTAGTTTGCTATTAATAACAGCTTAGAGAAATGATTCATAATTTCGTATGATTACATTTTCATCCCTTCTTTTTGTTCTAACTCTTGTTCATATATATTATGAATGTGACTGTTAATTTATCAATATAAATTTAGTTGTAATCTTATATGAATACAATGTCAAATGTCTTATTTTGCAGTTAATCATCAATGAATATAAGTATATTATAACTGCATGATTTTATACATTAATGATTTATGTTTTGATCAGGTGTAATTTAGAGCTTGATGTTTCGAATAAGGATAACCGTAAAGCATCGAACAAAACTGTTGTTCTTATACTGGGAAAGTTACACTCAAAGTTGATCTTGGTAATGGTACTTCATTATAAATATTGTTGTCCATATGATTAGAAGACACTGATAATAATCATTTATGATTATAATTATTTGCAACATAAACAATTAGATGACTAGTTATAATTATTTATGATTATAACAGCATATGATTTTGCTACAAATCATTCATTTTAATATTTTTTTTTATCATTTTATAGTATTTACATAGTATTGTCATTTTATAGATATTGATCAAAGAAAAATGAATGTTGGAATTTTTTTAGATATCACTACTGCTCGTTACACAAGCTCGCAAGCCATTTGATTCAAATAGAAGAATGAGGTTGCGACCGACTCAAGAAAATGGTTGACACAGTGATGAATTTTGTAACTTTTTCTATTGAAGTGGTGTAATCAATATTGAATATAATTATGTATAAATGTTATAAATTAGCCTTGACATATTCATTTATGAATATAAATATAAAATTATATAAACTCAAACTTTGGAAGATTTATTTATCAATATAATAGTGTTTGAAAAAGAATTATTAGTGTATTGATTTTTTTATTTGTCAGTATATTCATGCATGATTAGTAGTTAATTTTTTATTCATTTAAAAATAAAAAAGTTTATCTTTAAATTGTGTTGTATTCATTTACGATTACAACCGTATATTTTTATAATTACAAATGTGTTTTATTCATACATATTTGAAAATATTATGATGAATTATAAATTTAAAAAAATCGATTTTTTTATTTCACATAAAAATGAATACAAATTATTTTTATCATCCATTAATAAAAAATCGGTTAATTTTTTTTAGGTAAATGTAATCAATATCGCTAAATTTTAGGAAATTAAGATTTCAATTTAAGTTGTTTTAATTTAAATTAAATATACAATTACTAATATAGCCTTGCAAAATGATTGGTCCAGAAGTCTTCTCGCGTTCTCAACCTTTTTGGTGTTCTCATTTGATCCTTACCCTATATATATATATATATATATATATATATATATATATATATATATATATATATATATGTTAGTTTTATTATTTAGTCTAACTCTTTAAATGAAATAAATAAATTTCACACAAACTTAATCATTTAATAATTAAACGATATAAGTACCAAACTTATAATAAATCATACACTTATGAATCACGTTTTATTATTATTATTATTATTATTATTATTATTATTATTATTATTATTATCAAATAATAATTTCAAGAGTTCTAGTATTTTTAATATGAATCAAATTCATATACTAAAATATTTATTATAGTGTCTACTTGTTATTGATGTGACCCTATAAGATCATATGTTATTAGCAATATCATTTTATGATCATCCTTGAGCATATAGAACCAACATTTTGTTCGGTTTACTGGCGTTGATAACCATAAAAAATGTGTAACATTTGGGGATGAACTTTTGAGTAAAGAAGATGGAATTTCTTACAAATGGTTGCTTAGAGCTTTGTTGAAAACTTTTAGAAAACACATAAATTGATTATCACCGATTTGGATCCAACTTTGAAGAAATCTATAGATGCAGTTCTTCCATTGTCACAACATAGGTTATGTATGTGGCATATACCTAAAAAGTTATCACATAAGATACGTATATAATGCTTTTTATCCTTATACTTCATTATTCTATTAGAATAAATTCCCTCGATCCTGTCAGAATTATAAATTACACATAACATCATATATTTACTTTCTAGAAAACATTTCTTTATACCAACATCAATTACTTTAACCTTACTATGTACTCATCCTCATTAAATTTTTGTTTATTTAGACATCAGAAGAATTAGCCAATAATCATGCATTTTGAAAGCGTTTTCACTCTATAATTTGGAATTATAGGTTAAAACTTCATGACTTCGAGACTGCATGACAATTGTGTAACGACGTAAATTTCAAAACAATTTTTCACACTTTTAAAACATACTTTCATTCATTAATAGTATAAAATCTCATTGTTCACATATCAATCTGTAACTACAGCCCAAGATCATAATGTATAAAATCTCTCATGTGTGTGTAATGATCAAGCCGGCGCCTTCCTGCGATCCTCGCTGGTACCTGAAACACATAACACAACAACTGTAACCATAAATGCTTAGTGAGTTCCCCAAAATACCGCATACAACACATACGCCACTCGAGGCTACAGTACGACTCTCCGGTCGATGTGTCTCAGCGGCACCCTCCAGTCCCGTAGCTCATTGGACCCTCTGGTCCGGTCATAGCTCGTTGGGCCTGTCGGCCCGGTCTGTATCGTTGGACCCTACGGTCCGGTCTGTATCGTTAGACCCTCCGGTTCGGTCTGTATCGTTGGACCTGTTGGATTAGTGTCTAAGTCCATAACTATTTTGGTATGTACTTGACCCGATGGTGCATGGTCCTTTTGGGTTGCCTTCACCAAAGCAACTTGATAGGATGAATTATGGAGAGAGAGGATTAATTATGATTTATTAATATATTATGAGAATAATATATTAAAGGAGAAATCATATTATTTATTTAATATTAGTCAAGAATTAATAAGAATTAAGTTTGTGGCTAAAAGACATTAATTAAACTTAAGGGACTAGAACTGTCAATTGTGTGATAGTTGAATATTGGGCTAATGGACTCCATATTAGAGGGGTGGACGAATTGTATGGGGAAACCCATTAGAAATCATCCTAGGCCTCTAAGGAGGGAGTCCATGGGTTGCTTAGGGCCTAAGCATCCAAATTAGGATTTCCTTGTTAGATAACCCTAATAGCCTCACTATTTAAAGGACCCTTGAGACTCAAAAACGTGGTGAACTTATTCCTTAGGATTTCCACACCTTTTGGGCAGCCTCCTCTCTCCTTATTCTTCATCCTCTTGCTCTTGGTGTTTGTAAGCCATTAAAGGAGTGACACTTGTGACTCTAAGCTTTCTAAAGTCATTACAAGGAGGATTTTAGATTGTTATTGCTACATAACAATCAAGGTAAGATTTAAACCCCATTCATAAGTTAATATGATCAATTGTATGTTAGATCTAGGGTTTAAATTCTTGGATGAATTGCATGTACAATAGAGAAACCTATATCCAAGCATTAGGGTTTGCATGAGCACATAGGATGTTCTTGTGGCCAAAACCCATCAGTGGTATCAGAGCCTTGATTGGTTTCTATTGCATTGATGCCTAGTATATTCATTCTTGTTACAAAATCGATTTTTTGGCCCCCTGACTGATGAACTCGGCGAGTTCCAATGTGGACTCGGCGAGTAGCTCCAACTCGGCGAGTCCATAGAGGAACTCGGCGAGTTCGAGCGTCAGTTAGGCGGATTTTCGGGATTTTTACCTATTTTGACTTAGGATAATTGTCATAATTGTTTAAAATTAATAAAATACGAATTTTATTGATTCCTTATGATTATCTTTGTCAAAATAAAAGATTTTGGTCATCTAATTAGATAATTGTTACCTTATTTGATAAATGTTAAGTTATTTGAATTATTTGATCATTATCTTGCAAGAACTTGAACTAGATCTAATTAGATAACTACCAATTAATTGTTAATTGCCTTATTTGAATTATGTGATCTAGAATATTCTTGACAAAGTTTGGAAAAGTTTCAAATTAATCCCTTTAGGTTTTATAGTTTAAATTTGAACTTAAAAGTTTTGTTTTTGAAATTTAAATAAGTTAAACCCTAATGTTTTGAAATGTTTCAAAACTTGCCCTCAAGTTTTTGGAATTTAAAAGTTGATTAAAAGTTTAATTTAGAAATGTTAAATTCTAAAACCCTAGTATTGTTTTGAAAAGTTCAAATCACACCCTTATGGTTTTATTAATAAATTAAAGTGTATAATTAAAAGAGATTTAATAAATCCATAAAGTTTTGGTTTATAATTTAATTAAATTAAAAGTATAATTATTAAATTTGACCACCTAGTATTTTAAAAGTGTAAAATACACCCTATACTATATATAACATTAAAAGTCTAATATTATATATGTGTATGAGTAAAAGTCAGTCTTACCGTTAGTAGGCCTCATTCACGAAGCTGGTCTATAAGGGGTGTTTAAGGAAATTGCCTATAAAATGACGATTGAATGGGTATCCACTCTTACCCACCGCACTCTTGACTAGTTGATGGTCGTTAGCCGAACGGGTAGGATAGGACAGAAACCTTCCATTATAAGTATAATGAAGTACAAAAGTAACTAAATGCTTTTACAAAATTCCCAATCTTAGTTACTTTAGGCAAAAGTGAATTGATGCAATTCCATGAAATTACACTTTGTACCCTTGCGAAGACGTTAGTGGAGCGTGTGTGGTTAACCGGCACACTAAATGGTTCTAAGCAAAGGTAGCAAAGGGTGACTCAATGTTTGTCATAGTTCGGTGGAGCGTGTGTGGTTAACCGGCACATCGAATAGGTGACTGTAACATGTGGGGGCACCATGTAAGTTTGCATGGTTATTCACACCCACTTTGTGATCCTCGGTATCCCAGTCACAAACTAGAGGGGCATATCGAGATTTAAACATGCCATTGAAAAGTTCAATGAATCTCAAAGGATCTAGGAGTTTTCATAGATTTAAAACTTAAATTTCTTTTTCGTTTTTCATGGTGGAAATTGGTAAATCGTCATTTACCTACCTTCAAATATTCTGCAACGAGATTACGACATCCCTTTTCTAGGTTGTAGCATATTGTGTTGGGTCCTAGTCTTAATATCTCATTTATGTGATTTATTAAGGACTCAATCAATCAACTAACTTGAATTTGTTTTCTCCCGTTTTGTAGATGTCAAAGTATGACAACTATGGTATTCCCGAATCCCGTGGAACAAGTTTTCCACATGAAGATGATATTCCACGATTCGATCGAGGAACAAGAGATCATGCTTCACTTCCTCCACCTCCTCCAATTATTCTCCCTAACCCACAAGTTCGAAGGCTTGAAAAGTTCAAGCTCACTCAAGCCCTTTTGGCAAGTAAACATGAAGAAGGAAAGTCGGTGTGTGCACACGTCCTAGAGATGAAGTCACACATTGATAGGTTGAGAATGTTGGGATCCATTGTCTGTGAGGAGCTGGCTGTTGACTGGGTTCTTCAGTCGCTTCCTAACTCATATAGTGAGTTCGTAAGAGAGTACTATATGATGAACCACGACGTGACCCTTATAGATCTCACCTACATGCTTATTGCTGCTGAATCAGCAATGATTTGGTGCACTAAAAAAGAAAAGTTGATTGGTGAATCTGCCTTCCAGACTTCTATGGATATAGGCAATGGAAACGAAAGGCATGCCATGATCGAAAAGTTTGATCGTAAGAGAAAGGCAAAGTCTGAAGTAGTTCCATGTGCTATTCCAAAAGAGTCAATTTGCTTTTATTGCCAAGAGAAGCGTCATTGGAGACGAAGCTGCCCTATTTACCTAAGAGATCTAAGAGATGGGAGAGTCAAAACGTATGGCTCTACTTTAGGTAAAATCCATTAAGTAACTCTTTTAAGTTCCTATTCTAGATTCTTAATACATGATGTGATAAGATTACAATTGATGTTTTATAGGATCAAAGAAAAAGAGAGGAAGCTTAAGGGAAGAGTGAGCGGAATCTAATCATGAAGAAATGGATTTCGATCGCATTGCTTGAAGATTGGATTCTTGAGCTACTACTTAGAGTTAGAAAAGATTGCAAAGAAATATGTATTAACATAGTTTTTTCGATGAGTTGCATTGTAAGGACATATTTTTCCGCAATAAAATAAATTTTGGTTTTATATTATCCTTACAATGGCGTATATGAAAAATTGATGTTTGAAGGTTTCTATTATTAGCAATAATGGATTTGATTCTTAATTATGTTATTTGTGGAAATGTCGAGAGTTTACCAAATAGGGAGAGTTTCTTGGAATCATGCAACTTGGTTGCACGATGAATGAGAAATTTCATATTTGGAAATTAGACTAATTCGTTGATAAAGTGTCAAGTGAAGGACTAAGAGATCTAGTACACAAAGTTGTGTGTTGATCAAGTCCACCACAAGAGTAAAAAAGATATTCGTCATGATTTACTAAAAGTTTTAGTTAAAATGATTATACTTATAAGATTAAGTGTAATTCTGAATTGATTGAAAGAGTTTAAATAAATGGCAGAACGAATAAGAAGAATCAAGTAGGCAGAAAGATGAAAGTTTCTCTATTCTAAGAAGAAGGGAGAGTACCTTTTATTATGTTTTATGATAAGTCTTAATGATTAAGAACCATATCTCAATTGATCCTCTAAGTGAGTCTTAGTACAATTGTATGTCTGAGAAGAGGAATCAAGAATTAAAGAAATGGTTAAATCAAAAGGTCAATCATACTTCGTTCCAAAACAAGTCTTAAAGTTAAGATTGTGACATTGAGTGACAAGTATTAAGAAGGTTTATAACATTCATCAAATTTGGAAAGTTGTGATGTCTTGGATAAGACAAAGACCAACTAGGACCAATTTTATGAAGTGTTTTGTCTTGATAAAAGCTACACTAACTCTTGAATATTTGTTTGTCAAGAAATCTTTATTGACAAGAGAATCTTATATGTCAAGGAGTTAGTGGGAGTCCTAATGGTCTTGAAAGGTTTCAAGAACAAATCAAAATAAACCTTATCGAACATCACTAGCAGACTACTTGAGGTTTACAACCTATCATTGTCACACCCCAAAACCGGAACGACGGAAACATTCTGGGGTGGATGACGTCATGTCAAGTATCACAACATATGTAGTATAGTAAATCAAAGTACAACAACCATTGCATTAATAGTAATAGTTTTACATGGTTTACATTACAATACATCAAAGTAATACAGAAACTAGTATAGATGCAGCTTGGCAGAAAACCGTCTTCAACAGAAGCTCCTGGAATGTACCTGTCTAATGCTGACCTGAGAATACAAGTTATTTGAAAAGCGAGTATCAGCATTTTTTACAAATGCTGGTGAGTTCATAAGTATTTAGTGTCATTTTATTCAAATAACTTTAATAAAAGTAGTAGTTTTAGATCATCCATTGACTTAGAGTCCTTTCCAGAAAATCCTATATTTTCTTTATTAAAAGCAGTCTTCTACCAAGACTGGATGGAGTTGTGTTGTAAAAAGTAGTTTTCCCTTAAACACTATCATTATCAAAATACAGAATTTGATTATGAAAGAAAGCAGGAGAAATCAGGGAAAGTAACATATGCCTCAGCAGTGAAGACTGCTGACTAAGGCAAAAGGAATCATAGACTCCAGGAGAGTATCGAACGAACGACACGCCTGGCTCAGTCTAACAAAAGGAGACACAGACCCTAGACGGTATCAAATGAAAGATACAGCTAATAAGGTCTAAAACAGAGGACACAGACCCCAGACAGTATCAAATGAAAGATACAGCTAGTAGGTCTAAAACAGAGAATACAGACCCCAGACAGTATCAAATGAAAGATACAGCTAGTAAGGTCTAAAACAGAGAATACAGACCCCAGACAGTATCAAATGAAAGATACAGCCAGTAAGGTCTAAAACAGTGTAATTCTAAGAGTGTGTTTCCAGCATACAGTGTAAAATACCTTTACCTTAAGACCATGAATTATAAGGCAACCTGAGATACTCGTAACCATACTAACCGACACTAGAGTACTTGACGCCCTGCAAGCGTCTGTGTAAAATATGACATTTGTCACCCCTTGGCTTGGTAGGCTGTGGACTGTAGCTAGCAGTCATGGTGCAGGGGTGTCAATCCCGTATAGATCTATACACACAATGTCCGCTCTCCCTACAAGAGACTCTGGTTACCAACTAGACAACGGAGAAGGCCGTGTTCGGAAGATGCATCCCAAATAGTGAAATCTGATGCAAGTGTTGGACTAGTAGTAGAGACTCATAACTGAACTGACCGACGTAAACCTCCATGTCTATACATGTATATATGATATATAATAAATGATTAAACGACCTTCGGATGGATACCCGATCCCGCCAGACCAAATCCAAACAAGGAAAAGGAAATAGGGCGACTAGCCTTCCTAAGTCCTTTAAACACTATTTATATAATTATACAAGCATAGGCATGCATTAAAATAAGTGGAAACTTATCGTGAAGTAAAAGCATTATCAAGTATAAGTGAAGTAGAAGCGTATCAAGCATGAGTGAAGTAGAAGCGATATCATGTATAAGTGAAGTAGAAGCGTATCAAGTATAAGTGAAGTAGAAGCGATATCAAGTATAAGTGAAGTAGAAGCGTATCAAGTACAAGTGAAGTAGAAGCGATATCAAGTATAAGTGAAGTAGAAGCGTATCAAGTATAAGTGAAGTAGAAGCGATATCAAGTATAAGTGAAGTAGAAGCGTATCACTAAGTAAAAGTGTAAACAAGTATAAGCGTTTAACTAAGTAGGAGTATCAACTAAGTAAAAGTATAACAAAACAGTGGTATCTAACAAGTGGGGTATCAAAACATGGAAGAAAACCTTTATACTTAAGAAAATCACGACCGGGTATTCTTTTGTAAAATAAGTTTGGAAACCTTTAGAAATCCTTTGGAAACCTTTCATAAATCAGTTTTGAATGAAACTTTGATAAAACAATATAGGTACGAGATTTGAACAAGTGAAAACATTTTAGAAAACCATTTATAGTATCATACTCGGTAAAACAGTTTACAGTGTAGTAAATCCTTGTGCATGCGGGTTATCAATCACATGTGATTGATATGATAACTGGCATGTTTAACTTGTATTTCCCCCCCCCCCATTAAAACATGTAAAAACATTTAAAAAGGTTCATTCAGGGGTATGAACTCACCTGATGTAAGTGGATCCGACGAAGGTGCCGGTTGGGTGCTCGGTGTCAAGTAAAGACTTGGACACACTTAGTGACCTATTAACATATGATAATATATGTTTACATACAATTAGTATATATAATACCAATTAAACAACTACACGCATCCTAAAGTGCGGAAAACACTTTGGTTAAGTGCTAGGGGGTGTCCCGGGTAACATCTAAGGGTGTGTATGGCTTAGGAATGGAGTTTACTCTTCAAGAGTAAACTCTATATAGAGTTCACGGCCCTAAGACCATGTCCCCATGAGTTTACGGCCATAAACTCATGGTGGGGGTGTTCTAGGATGTTAAATGACCTTATATCAATTGTGGAATTAGGCTAGGTCCAAATACAAAGTGTATGAATTGATTTAAGGCATCACATGGACCATTTGAGGAGTTTACGGCCCTAAACTAGGAGTTTACGGCCGTAAGCTCCAATACACTCATTCTTTTGATGTTTTAAAGTCTTAAATGTTAGAGGATAAAATCCTATGCATTTTTCCAAGTCAAATGGGGAGTTTAGGGCACCATTTAACCCCTTTATAGGAGTTTACGGCCCAGGTACCCATTCATGAGGGGTTTACAGCCGTGAACTCCTTATGGAGTTGTTTTAATCATGTTTAAGGTCCCTAACTTGTTGGTGGTTGATTCTTGAATTTATTCTAAGGCCATTGGTGTGTTTAAGTAGCTTTTAAACACTCAAATATGAGTTTACTCCCCATAAAGAGGAGTTTACGGCCCAAGCATATTCTTGGGCAGTAAACTCATGTTTACTCCCCAAAATGCTAGTTCAAGGTGTTCTAAGTCCGATTCCATAAGCCTACAAGTCATATCTAAGCCTTAGGGGCAATTTGGAGGGGTTTTGGGGCTTAAAAACCCCCATTAAATGGTGTTCACGGTCCAAGGGTGTTCTTGGGCCGTAAACACATGATTTTGTCCCTATTTTATGTTTTAAACACGAATTTGCATGCTAGATAAGCTATACAAGAAGTTAGGATAGTTTACCTACTCGTTTGGGGCTCGAAACGGATGATTTTTGGCTCGAAATTTAGTTGTAGAGAGAGAGAGAGTGGAGAGAGTGTAAAAAGTCTCTAATGGACTCCACTCACCCTTATATAGGGGTTTGAGTTGGGGCTCAGTGGAAATCTACCCGATACTGCCGTTAAACGGGGCTTTTGGTCGCACCCGATTTAGTGGTCGTAATAAAATTAACTTTTTCCAATATAAATGGAAATGTAATTTACGTGCTTTTATTTATTTTGTTACGACGATAATGGTATAAAATATAAATAAATAAAACATTTATTTATTTGACGACCTCTAATTAACAGAACTTTTATAGAATGGAAAATTCCGTCAACGGAAACGGGGTAATGTAACGGAATAAACTTTGGGTTGTCACAATCATGTTGACACTATCTTGTTTCTGTGCCGTTCCAATCGAGTTAATTATGCATGTGAGTTCTATGAGTTCTCATTTGAACGCATAAAAGGCAAGCACCTTAATTAATGAAAGTACATTGATGGGAAAGGGTGAGCTGCTTAACTACTTGGAAGACATGGTGGCAACTGGTGTTACCATAAGACAAGAAATGAAGATTGAGAAAGTTCGGTCCATATGAGTTTGGATTTGTCGCAAACTTTGGTTTTGAAAAATTCACATGGATAGGAACACATACACCATTAAAATCTAAGTGTCATAAGATTCCCTCCTTCATGAAAATGACTGTGAGGAAATGCTTTCACTAAGAGAGATTTTAAGAAGATAGTGATTGTGAAAATTGGATTCTTGAATTCGATTATGGTTATGGTATCCCTTTCCATGATTCGAATTGTGAGATTTGGCAATTAGTCTGAATTGTTTAGACACACATATGAGCTATCTAAGGCAAAGTTGTATAAGTTTGAGAAGCTTAGATAAAAGGATTATAAAAGCATTAGGTATTAGAAATATGAACTTAAGAAATTCAATAGGTATTGTTTTTCTGGAAGTTAAGCTATTTTCTGAATACATGTCAAAGCTAGTAGTGCTTATATGATAATAATCATCATGATAGTGGGAGCATAAATGTTGTGCTTGTATGATTATTAAGGCAAGTATTGCAAGTTAACAATATTAATTATAGAAAACAAGAGTTATACTTTGCAAAGTCATAAGGGTTGAAAAGTTGTTTTGCTATAATTAAGGGAGAGAATATTATGCTTCATTTCAAATCTAAAGGCTTAGGTTGTGGAATGTTAATAAATTTAGTCAAGGATACATAGTGCCTTCTGAAATTTCGATTATGATCATGGCATCCCTCTTCATAGTTCGAATTGTGAGAATGTGACACATAAAATATTATGGCAGAAGATTGATAGAGTATCAGATCTTTATGTAAGACATTATGCATCGTGTCCTATACGCTTCGGGTAAAGGATCGATTTCAAATGCTATAATATTTGACCATTCTAAAATTTTCCAAATGTCTAGCGCATTAAGAGCGAAAAAGGACAAGAATCGGATTTGACTAAGATAATTAAACAACTATCAAAGGACGATCCAAAGTTCGCCGAGGATTGGTCGCTTGTGAGTAGTTGGAAGTATGATATTGGATGGACCGTATCGACATTATTATGATTAGATAAGATTCTATTAATAATGAGTTATCATATGGCAAATATGGAAATGTTTCCATATTAGGAGTTGGATATTGAGAGTCTATGTCTAGATTAGAAAATTTTATGCAAAAGGATGTTCAAAGGAATGTACTTTGAGTGAGAGACATCACGTCTATGGAATTGTATTGTAGCAATCTCAAATAGAGGACTTTGTAATTTCATTGGCAATAGTCATTGTGACTTTTGTGCTATGACATTACGAAAGGATCATTGCATAAAATGTTAGAATCTAGCATATTCTATAAGTGGCAAGAACTTGATATTCTTTCACTTGTGAAAAGAATTGGGAGTTGTGAAATGAGTATGATTGGAAATGTGTTCATTTGATCTATTTCACAAAGTAAGAACCGTAGGTAAACATTGTGTGTATGCTAAGAGCATGGGACAAGTGTAGTAATAATTCAAGTAAGAAGTTGATTACCCGAAACAACAAATAATGAGTAATCGATATGGTGATAAATAAAAGGTGTTTTATTTATACTCAAAGGTTTGAGGTGATATGGGATTAGTATTATTCTTGTGTTTCACTTTGCATGTTTTGACTTCCTGAATAATTAATTATTTCAAAATAATCAAATTATTCAAACTAACCACAGTCATTCATATGTTGGAAGTAGGTATGAATGAAGACTGTCATGAATTGGTGTGTGGATTGTCTAAAGTGTATTAGACATAAGCAAATGTTTGCTGCAACGTTCATGAGTGCTTATGAATATGATTTGAACATTGGATTAAACCCACGCTCACTTGGATCACTTCATGAATTATATCACAAATGATTGGTGAGACGATAATATGTTATATTCTTGAAACCGAGATGTGTGAGTTGTATCTTGCGAGTCGGTTGCACATTGATAATATGTAAATGCACCAGTAACATGGTGTTATAAAACATATTGTTGTGTGTGATTCGGTAAGTGAGTGCAAGCGAACATTGAGTCAAAGTTTATCCGTTCCTTTTATCTAAAGTAGGATAAAAGCGATATCTTTGGGCCTCTTGATGATTTAGTGATGGCACCTAAGCGCTTGGCCAAGCCGGGACTAATTTCATGTGATCAATTGTAGTTTGTTGTCGGTCGTCATAAATCGGAAGTCGGGAAATAGTATAGAGAGAATGATTAGAATTCATGTCTTATATCTATACGATATCTTGAATGGAGGAATATATGATCCCTTATCTAAAGGACACGCGTATCTGATAAGATCAGAGTTGACAGCGGCTTTTGAAAGCTACGATTGCAGATCAGGATCTGAAGTCATACGCGTAATAGTTATTAGACTTATCCAAGTGGGAGACTGTTGGATTAGTGTCTAAGTCCATAACTATTTTGGTATGTACTTGACCCGATGGTGCATGGTCCTTTTGGGTTGCCTTCACCAAAGCAACTTGATAGGATGAATTATGGAGAGAGAGGATTAATTATGATTTATTAATATATTATGAGAATAATATATTAAAGGAGAAATCATATTGTTTAATTAATATTAGTCAAGAATTAATAAGAATTAAGTTTGTGGCTAAAAGACATTAATTAAACTTAAGGGACTAAAACTGTCAATTGTGTGATAGTTGAATATTGGGCTAATGGACTCCATATTAGAGGGGTGGATGAATTCTATGGGGAAACCCATTAGAAATCGTCCTAGGCCTCTAAGGAGGGAGTCCATGGGTTGCTTAGGGCCTAAGCATCCAAATTAGGGTTTCCTTGATAGATAACCCTAATAGCCTCACTATTTAAAGGACCCTTGAGACTCAAAAACGTGGTGTACTTATTCCTTAGGGTTTCCACACGTTTTGGGCAGCCTCCTCTCTTCTTATTCTTCATCCTCTTGCTCTTGGTGTTTGTAAGCCATTAGAGGAGTGACACTTGAGACTCTAAGCTTTCTAAAGTCATTACAAGGAGGATTTGAGATTGTTATTGCTACATAACAATCAAGGTAAGATTTAAACCCCATTCATAAGTTAATATGATCAATTGTATGTTAGATCTAGGGTTTAAAGTCTTGGATGAATTGCATGTACAATAGAGAAACCTAGATCCAAGCATTAGGGTTTGCATGAGCACATAGGATGTTCTTGTGGCCAAAACCCATCAGGACCCTCCGGTCCGGTCTATACAATCATATAACAAACATTTATCACATAGCACATATTCTCATACATAACACATATGACCCTCCGGTCAACACATAAATACCACTCTAGGTAACGTATAGTGAGAAGACTCACCTGGCACGAAGAATCATCCTCTAGTCACGCTGCTGCTAAACACCGACCTCTAACTTTGTGTCAAATCCCGCAATTACCACTATTAGAAACTAGGACCAACCTTTCACTTATTAGGTCTAAAGCTAGACCACCTACTAGCCCATCAATGCTCTAAATCCATTGGGCCCACCAAGGCCCAATAATAAATGGGCCCACACGTAGCCCAATTCCTTAATAGAAAGGCAAGCCCAATTATACTCTCCCTTGGCCCAAAACTCTTTAGCGTGAAGTCCAAACTCCAGGCCCAACTCCTAAGGCCCAACACAAAGCTTAGCCGGAAAAAGAAAAACCCCAGAAGGAGTTACGCGGGGCGTACCCCCTTGGTACGCTCAGTGTACCCAAACGCGCATGTATCTGATCGGGGCCTCAAACGACTACGCTGCGCGTTCTGAGATTTACGCCCAGCGTAAGTCCCAGACTTACAATTTCTATGATTTAGGTCTGAATGGGTTAAGACAATAGCTAATATCTCAGATCGCGACATTCCTCAGTCTCCTAAACCATAAAGTCGAGACCTTTAGGCCTGTGCATGGCTAAAAGGTTATAACTCACTTCAACCTTTTATCCTCTTTTCTCATTAAGACCACAACTCATGCATGACTCCATAACCACGACCAAGTTTGGATTTTTATGGATCCACAACACTCGAATCACTAAAATGGGACAGATCTAGACCCATGGAGTCCCTTTTGCTCATAAAGTCTCCACCTTTGGGACTTAAACCCTAAAAATGGACCATGAGGCATAAAACAAGAAGGGCAAGGAAAGCTAGAAGCTTTTTACCTCAGAAAGAAGCTCCAACCTATGTAGAACTCGGATCTACTCTTGCTCTCCAACTTCAAGCTCTTCCAATGGCCTCCTCTTCACCTTATTCACCTTGGAATGGCACCATCAAGCTTACGAACACACACACTAGCCTACTACGGTTTTCCTTCTCTCTTAGGGTTCACTCTCTGAAGTATGGTGGCTGGGGGAAAGGCCTTAATGTTCCTTTTATAGTGCACAAGTAAGAATTAGGGTTTTGAGTCTGGGCTCACTACGCCCAGCGTAGTTTAAGGTATGCCCAGCGTATCGTGAGTATACCGCGTCCAACTTAAGCGTATGAGTACGCGCAGCGTACTCCTTTGTACGCCCAGCGTACTCGTCTGCCATAATTTCATTTAAGGCCAAACTTGACAACTAGAAGGAGAAGAAGAGCTAAATAAATATACCCCAAATTCCTGGGTGTTACAATTCTCCCCCACTTGAATTAGATTTCGCCCTCGAAATCACTCAACACTGATCAATCCCAACTAACCGGGAAACATGACCGAAAGTCCTCAAACCCAACGACAATCGCTTACCAAGGATGCTCAACCCAAAAAGGACTCCTGACCCGAAAGGGGCAGACCCCACTGCTGCTGCGGTACATAATCTGAATCTTCGGATCTCAATAACTCTGGCGGTCTGCCTCCTTGCCAGACCACCTTAAAAACAATCTTGTTAATCGCCCACCGACTAACAGTCTCTAAGAATACTCTACCACCCCTGACTCCCTGACCGATCCCGGTTGCAAATAAAAGAAAGAAAAAAAAAGTCGTAATCCCTCCGACATACCCACTGGCTCTTTGATTCTCATAAGACCACATTCGACAACCGGCCATCGCTCTTCTAAACCGATCATTCGAAATCATCCGCAATATGCCTCGCAAAATAAAAGGGTTCACACCCCACCGAGGCACGTTCACTAATCTGCTATCAGAACCCACCCGAACGAAGAATCATCAACACTATGCCCTCGGGCACAAAAAAAAAAAATTAACCACGCTCGCTCTGGAGGGTCCTCAGACATAACCATAATAAGCTCTAGCTCATTACTCATAGCTCTCTTCAATACTGAGCACCAGGTCAACTTTTGACTCCACAGCTGGACCTCCAAAGGTCACCCACAATATGATCCAAAATATCTCACTAACTTCCTTCTCGTGTCAACTATCTCGGCCCGGTGACACACAAGTCACACAATTCTCTTTACCTCATACAAAAACAACCATCTAACTGAAGATCGACTCCACCCCGACCTCTGATGTCTGCTGCGCATACCTCCTGCGCATCTCGTGGTATCTCCCGTACCCGAGTACTGACCTACATAGGTTTTAGACATTTGATGACAACAATACTCCTCATCCAAGAATTCACCTCAGAATTCTAGAATCTCATCTCGTTTACCCACACACCATCAATGCCAAACTCAATTCGAGAGTTTCGTCCGACCCAAAGTTGGAACCTCGTGGCCCATTCATCTCGTGACTCAACCTGCGCTCCGTGCGAATAACACTTTTCCAATTCTTTCTGATTACAACAATACCCACCCCACCTGGGGTATATCAATTTCCCAAATGACACAGAGACCTCTGTCTCGCCCTTGATTCAGCAACCAGGCTCCCGAAGACTCAAACAGTAAGGCTACCAAAGCCTAAGTACTCATCCGCACCACACTCTGATTAGCGAATACTACGGCTCCCCGTAGCATCGCAACACCCTCTCGATGACTAGTGAGTACTACGGCTCCCCGTAGCATCACAACACCCTCTCGCTGACTAGTGAGTACTACGGTTCCTCGTAGCATCACAACACCTTCTCGCTGACTAGTGAGTACTATTGCTTCCCGTAGCATCACAACACCCTCTCGCTGACTAGTGAGTACTATGGCTCCCCGTAGCATCACAACACCCTCTCGTTGACTAGCGAGTACTACGGCTCCCCGTAGCATCACAACACCCTCTCGCTGACTAGTGAGTACTACGGCTCCCCGTAGCATCACAACACCCTCTTGCTGACTAGTGAGTACTACGGCTCCCCGTAGCATCACAACACCCTCTCGCTGACTAGCGAGTATTACGGCTCCCCGTAGCATCACAACAGCCTCTCGCTTACTAGTGAGTACTACGGCTGCCCGTAGCATCACAACACCCTCTCGCTGACTAGTGAGTACTACGGCTCCCCGTAGCATCACAACACCCTCTCGCTGACTAGTGAGTATTACGGCTCCCCGTAGCATCACAACAGCCTCTCGCTGACTAGTGGGTACTACGGCTCCCCATAGCATCACAACACCCTCTCGCTGACTAGTGAGTACTACGGCTCCCCGTAGCATCACAACACCCTCTCGTTGACTAGTGAGTACTACGGCTCCCCGTAGCATCACAACACCCTCTCGCTGACTAGTGAGTACTACGGCTCCCCGTAGCATCACAACACCCTCTTGCTGACTAGTGAGTACTACGGCTCCCCGTAGCATCACAACACCCTCTTGCTGACTAGTGAGTACTACGGCTCCCCGTAGCATCACAACACCCTCTTGCTGACTAGTGAGTACTACGGCTCCCCGTAGCATCACAACACCCTCTCGCTGACTAGTGAGTACTACGGTTCCCCGTAGCATCACAACACCCTCTCGCTGACTAATGGGTACTACGGCTCCCCGTAGCATCACAACACCCTCTCGCTGACTAGTGGGTACTACGGCTCCCCATAGCATCACAACACCCTGAAGTTTGTTGACGATTCAAAGGCTGCCCTTCAAGGGTATAAATTACAATCTACACCTTCACTTGCAAATCTCAGCCATTGCATCCGTAACCAGCGGCCCAATCGCAACCGAACCCGAGGTATGCTAAACCCGGAGAAACACAGGCTACCAAGAATCTTTCAATTCACTCATCGTTTCTCAAACACATACCACTTACATTATCTCGCTCTGCACCTAGCCTCGATCACCAATAACCCTGGACTCGTGAATCTGCACCGTAGGTCTCTATATCCAGATCTTTAACCGCTTTCGAACAAATCTTTTGTCCTTTCAATAAAATGCCCGGTTCTCCCCCAATTAGGGTTCGAACCATCACCAATTGGTGCACCAACAACCTATTTCACAGACTGATTCCACTAGCAACATCGCACCTATTCTTGGGAGATGCCACGCAACGCTCGATGATCTCCCCAACAGAGGCCAAGCAACTTCCGACACCCCGAATCTCAGCTGAAATCCTCAGAACTCTCCATCGGGACCGCCTCCAATCCATCAGAATCTCGCACATTCCATCACCGGACTGTCCAACTGTCCAGTATCTTTACCTCGCGGTAGACCTACTGCCATATGCTCTGGTTGCAGATCACCATCCGTGCAATCCCACATGGCTCATCCCCAAACTCAAAAACCGAAATCTCAACACCTCTTATGTCTCCCACACGAAACGGAAATAGCCCACTCGGGTCTTAGAAAGTGACTTCTCCACTATCAGCCTGTCGCCCAGCCCATGCCGTATTTTCCCATAACGCACCATCCCTACTCATCCCTGAGTCTTGCGACTCTAAATGGCACATCACCCACAATCCCTCGGAGCTCACTCGATTTCCCATTCCAAGGGATGCTCTACTAATCTTGTTGATCATGGCCTTCTGGCCCCCACACTCATTCACTTCTGTTCTCAGTCCAGAAAATCCCCACGGAATAACCGGTAAAAACCAGAAACACTAACCACCACCTACCATGATACTCAAACCGGGTGGCCACCTCTCGACCTACTATGAATCATGGTACCTATACCATGTTATCTCTTCTTAATCTTCTACGAATCATGGTACTCAAACCATGCCCCCTCTTCTCAATCCTCCTTATATCATGGCACTTGAACCATAACATCACCTCTCGACCTGCTTCAACTCATGGTACTCGAACCATGACGTCACTTCTCAATACGCTACTCATCATGGTACTTGAACCAGGATATCGCCTCTCACGGCTATCAGATCCTGTCCTATCAAACCTTGGTGACTTCGTGTTGCTGAGCTCCTGGTACAGCAACGAGTCACCCCCTCGTGGCCTCGCAGTTGCGACGACTTCGATGGCTGCAGCAGCAACAACTTCCGAATAAGCAGCGTATCGCTCATCAAACGTCTCAATCAACGTGGTCTCGATAGACCCAAACATCTCGTGTATGAAATCTCGTATGGTCGCGGCCACCTCATCACGAATCTTCCTACAAATCCTGTCATCGCTAACTACGCTGCTCTCTGGGGTGTGATGTGCACTCACCATGATGTCTCTGAAGCACAACACAAAGATACCAGAGACTCGATCGAGTATACTCTCACTCGATCACCCAACCCTACTTGTTCCTTGGTACCCTATGGAATCCGGTGTCTTCAGTAGTATAGGCCCTATACTACCGACCACTTTGCATCAGCATTCACCCCAAGTCCTCCTCCTTGGGTCCCAGATCACAAGTACTCTATATCTCGTTAGCATAGGCTACCCTTTGGTAGACCTCTCATTGCTCCTCACTGCTACCTACTCGCTCTCAAGCATCTCATAGCAGAAGAAATCTTCCTAGGCTAAGGCATCACAAATCAGGCCACTCTAGTCCTAATATGAGTACCTAGCCTGCTCTAGCATGCATAGCATATCACATAATATCTCATAACACATAATGTAATGGTATTTTGGGAAATCACCGTTCGGGCGCTGGCTGATCGTACACACTGCTCCGTTCTGCCTTTCTCAAAATCTTTTAATCTCTTGGAAAAAATGTTTATTTTATGAAAAATTACCTCAAATCCTCATTTTGAGTTTAGATACGCCCGAAGGTACATCCGAATCCCTCAAACCAAGGCTCTAATACCAACTTGTAACGACGTAAATTTCAAAACAATTTTTCACACTTTTAAAACATACTTTCATTCATTAATATTATAAATCTCATTGTTCACATATCAATCTGTAACTACAGCCCAAGATCATAATGTATAAAATCTCTCATGTGTGTGTACTGATCAAGCCGGCGTCTTCCCGCGATCCTCGCTGGTACCTGAAACACATAACACAACAACTGTAAGCATAAATGCTTAGTGAGTTCCCCAAAATACTGCATACAACACATACGCCACTCGAGGCTACAGTACGACCCTCCGGTCGATGTGTCTCAGCGGGACCCTCCAGTCCCGTAGCTCGTTGGACCCTCTGGTCCGGTCATAGCTCGTTGGGCATGTCGGCCCGGTCTGTATCGTTGGACCCTCCGGTCCGGTCTGTATCGTTGGACCCTCCGGTCCGGTCTGTATCTTTGGACCCTCTGGTCCGGTCTATACAATCATATAACATACATTTATCACATAGCACATAATCTCATACATAACACATATGACCCTCCGGTCAACACATAAATACCACTCTAGGTAACGTATAGTGAGAAGACTCACCTGGCTCGAAGAATCATCCTCTAGTCACGCTGCTACTAAACACCGACCTCTAACTTTGTGTCAAATCTCGCAATTGCCACAATTAGAAACTAGGACCAACCTTTTACTTATTAGGTCTAAAGGTAGACCACCTACCAGCCCATCAATGCTCTAAATCCATTGGGCCCAGCAAGGCCCAATAATAAATGGGCCCACACATAGCCCAATTCCTAAATAGAAAGGCAAGCCCAATTATACTCTCCCTTGGCCCAAAACTCTTTAGCATGAAGTCCAAACTTCAGGCCCAACTCCTAAGGCCCAACACAAAGCTTAGCCCAAAAAAGAAAAACCCCAGAAGGAGTTACGCGGGGCGTACCCCCTTGGTACGCTCAGTGTACCCAAACGCGCATGGATCTGATCGGGGCCTCAAACGACTATGTTGCACGTTCCGAGACTTACGCCCAGCGTAAGTCCCAGACTTACAATTTGTATGATTTAGGTCTGAATGGGTTAAGACAATAGCTAATATCTCAGATCGCAACATTCCTCAGTCTCCTAAACCATAAAGTCGAGACCTTTAGGCCTTTGCATGGCTAAAAAGGTTATAACTCACTTCAACCTTTTATCCTCTTGTCTAATTAAGACCATAAATCATGCATGACTCCATAACCACGACCAAGTTTGGATTTTTATGGATCCACAACACTCGAGTCACTGAAATGGGACAGATCTAGGCCCATGGAGTCCCTTTTTCTCATAAAGTCTCCACTTTTGGGACTTAAACCCTAAAAATGGACCATGAGGCATAAAGCAAGAAGGGTAAGGAAAGCTAGAAGCTTTTTACCTCAGAAAGAAGCTCCAACCTATGTAGAACTCGGATCTACTCTTGCTCTCCAACTTCAAGCTCTTCCAATGGCCTCCTCTTCATCTTCTTCACCTTGGAATGGCACCATCAAGCTTAAGAACACACACACACAAGCCTACTACGGGTTTCCTTCTCTCTTAGGGTTCACTCTCTGAAGTATGGTGGCTGGGGGAAAGGCCTTAATATTACTTTTATAGTGCACAAGTCAGAATTAGGGTTTTGAGTCTGGGCTCACTACGTCCAACGTAGTTTAAGGTACGCCCAGCGTACCGTGAGTATACCGCGTCTAACTTAAGCTAATGAGTAAGCGCAGCGTACTCCTTTGTACGCCCAGGGTACTCGTCTGCCACAATTTCAGTTAAGGCCAAAGTTGACAACTAGAAGGAGAAGAAGAGCTAAATAAATATACCCCAAATTCCTGGGTGTTACAAATTGTTTTTGGAGGAGTTTAAAATAACAAGTAACATGTGGATGAAAACGATGTATGGCTTGCGATAAATTTGGATACCAACATTTTTCAAGCACATACCAATGTCTGGTGTTATGAGAACTACATCACTGTCCGAAAGCCGTAATTGGTCATTTCAAAAAACCACCCTAACTGGTTCTTATCTATTAATGTTTATGATGACATTTGAGGGTGTGATGGAACGCAAAGACATAATCAGATTGTCAACAACTTTAACACTACCACCACTTTTCCTAAACTCATCACGCATAGTATGAATGAACCACACGCTTCAAAAGTGTACATGCACAATTTTTTTGACGAAGCTCAAAAAGAGATTTCGAGATCTGAAGATACTTGTTTCCAAAAGGCCGTGACTTCTTCGAATGGTGTGGACATAGTTATTGTGTTGGAGAAACAGAAGAATATAAGCTCCAAGCAACCAAAAATGACGGTGTTGCTGAGAAAACTAGAGAATACAGTTACGGTTATCTTATAAAAGACATTGAATACACAAGAATTTTTCCATATGTCAGCATTTCACTTTAAACTCATATTCTTACTTAATAACATAATGTCATTAATTATCATACATATTCCAGGTGACACACTCAACACAACACGGTTCCTTCAAATGTAGTTGTATGCATTTTGAACATTTTGGCCTCTTATGGAAACACATATTCTATTGTAACGCCCGATTTCGAATAAAGTCCTAATTCGAGGTTGTGGCTCGAAGAGCAGTCGTGATGATGATTTGGGCCTTTATAAAGGTAAGATTTAGGCCCATTTGGATGTGGGTAATGTAGGTATGTGACCCAATAGTTCGGTTTGCACTTTGGAGTCAAGGGTAAAATGGGAATGTAATGTTTCAGACTTCTTTTATGAATTTTGGATTTTAGTTCGGACGGTTTTCAGGTTAAATAAAGTTCATAAAAGTGTGTGGCTTCTCGTTACCTTTCCGTGGATATAAGGATCGTCAGAATCGGGCTTATAACGAAGAAGTTATGGCCTTCGGAAGTTTCATGGTTTTCAGGCTTAGCCGAGTACGTGGGGCGTACACAAAGGCCACACGAGGGGGGGGGGGTACTAGTGAAGAAGGTAGTACGCGGGGCGTATATTGACCAGGATGGTTGCGAATGTTCTTTGGAGTATGCTAGGCATACGCCAATCAGATCAGATCAGTACCCTATTTTAGGGTCTTGGACCCTATTTAAGCTACTTATCTCATAACCTAACCCTAATATCTTTAGCCTCCACCCCTCTAAACCCTAGAAATCGACCCTTAGCCCCCATTTGTGTGATTTTGGAGCTTGGATGGCCATTAGGAGAGTATTTTGGTGCTTTTGAAGAAGATGTTCATTCTTGAAGACTCATTGAAGAAGGTAGAGCTTTTAGATCCAGAACTACTCTAGCTTTTGGCTCTCATTTGAGGTATAAAGTCTTAAACTTGGTGGTCATTTCCTTAGATCTCTTAGGTTGATTTTTTGGACCTTTTTGGTCCCAAGGATGAAGCTTTAAGGGTCAAATCTGATTCTTAGGCTTAGGGTTGCCACCCTTGGTGCAATTTGAGTCCCTAAGACAAAAAGTTGTCATCTTGAAGGTCTTAATGGGTTCATGCATGAGTTATGGTCACTTTCATGGAAGTAAAATGCCATTTTCGGATTTTGGGATTGTTTGGGGCATGCAAAGTCACCATGTCGGTGACTTTATGGGTTTAGACGTTATTTGGGACTTAGATCTGAGTTTGGGACGTAAAGTCTTCATGTATTAAGCACTTAATGGATTTTGTGCATAATTCGTTTGTACGCTGGGCGTACTATGTTGTACACTGCGCGTACAGCCCTTCTCGTAGTACGCTAAGCATATAGAAGAGGTACGCTGGGCGTACGCTCTTAGGAAGACTTAGGCCTTAGCAAACTTTGGACCTTTGGGCCCTAATGGTTTTGGGCCTAGATTTGCTGGTTGTTGGGCCTAAATGTATCTTTGGGCCAATATTGGAATAGTTAGGTCTATTAGGCCTTATGGCCCAATATAGAAATCGACTTTGCATTTGTGGGCCTCGGTTTGGGCCATGTCTTGGATTAGGTTGTTGTGGGCCTTCTGTTGGATTAGTGTCTAAGTCCATAACTATTTTGGTATGTACTTGACCCGATGGTGCATGGTCCTTTTGGGTTGCCTTCACCAAAGCAACTTGGTAGGATGAATTATGGAGAGAGAGGATTAATTATGATTTATTAATATATTATGAGAATAATATATTAAAGGAGAAATCATATTGTTTAATTAATATTAGTCAAGAATTAATTGATAATTAGTTTTGTGGCTAAAAGAGATTAATTAAACTTAAGGGACTGGAACTGTAATTATAAGATAATTGCATTTGGGCTATGAATCACCTTGGAATAACAGGTTGGACGAATTCTATGGGGAAACCCATTATAAATCGTCCAAGGGATATTCTAAAAGGGTCCATGGGCTGCTTAGGGCTTAAGCAGTCAGATTAGGGTTTCCTAGTTGAAAACCCTAATAGCCTACATGTATATATAGTACCCTTAAGCCCCAAAAACACGTGGAAGAGTTCCACTAGAGTTTCTGGACGTTTTGGACAGCCTCCTCTCTCCTTATTCTTCATCCTCTTGCTCTTGGTGTTTGTGAGCCATTAGAGGAGTGACACTTGTGACTCTAAGCTTTCTAAAGTCATTACAAGGAGGATTTGTGATTGTTATTGCTATATAACAATCAAAGGTAATTCTCTAAACCCTAATTTCAGTTTATAATATGTTAGATCTAAGATTGTAAGTCTTGGATACATTGCATGTACAATAGAGAAACCTAGATCCAAGCATTAGGGTTAGCATGAGCACATAGTATGTTCTTATGGCCAAAACCCATCAGTGGTATCAGAGCCTTGATTGGTTTCTGTTGTATGTGATGCTATGTTGAATTATTAACTGAAAATCGAATTCTGGCCTTCTGTTCGAACTGACTCGCCGAGTCACTACATGGACTCGGCGAGTCTGCCCTACTCGACAAGTTCCAATGTGTGACTCGGCGAGTCGGAGCGTCAGACAGAGGGAACTTCGGATTTTATTGCTGTTTTGCTTAAGGATAATTACCATATTCGTTTTAAACTTATAAAATACGATTTTTAATGTTTCTAAAAGATTATCCTTGCTAAAACACAAGATAATTACCAATTGATTAGATAATAACTTCCTTCTATGATTAAAGATTGATTATTTGTATTAATTGGGTAATTTATCTTGCAAGAAATTGAAATTAGGTCAAATATAGATAATGACAAAATTAATTGTTTAATTTCTATTATTTGTTATTTGATCCTTGTGTTGTGAAAAAGTTTCATTTGTGCCCATGTAAGTTTTATGGTTTATATTTGAACTTAAAGGTTTTGTTTTGAAATTTAAATAGTTGAAACCCTAATGTTTTGAAATGTTTCAAAACTTGCCCTCAAGTTTTGGAATTTAAAAGTTGAATAAAAGTTTAATTTAGAAATGTTAAATTCTAAAACCCTATTATTCTTTTGAAAATTTCAAATCACACCCTTATGGTTTTATTAATTAATTAAAGTGTATAATTAAAGAAGATTTAATAAATCCATAAAGTTTTGGTTCACAATTTAATTAAATTAAAAGTATAATTATTAAATTTTACCACCTAGTATTTTAAAAGTGTAAAATACACCCTATACTATATATAACATTGAAAGTCTAATATTATATATATGTATGAGTAAAAGTCAGTCTTACCGTTAGTAGGCCTCATTCACGAAGCTGTTCTATAAGGGGTGTTTAAGGAAATTGCCTATAAAATGGCGATTGAATGGGTATCCACTCTTACCCACCGCACTCTTGACTAGTGGAGGGTCGTTAACCGAACGGGTAGGATAGGACAGAAACCTTCCATTATAAGTATAATGAAGTACAAAAGTAACTAAATGCTTTTACAAAATTCCCAATCTTAGTTACTTTAGGCAAAAGTGAATTGATGCAATTCCATGAAATTACACTTTGTGCCCTTGCGAAGAAGTTAGTGGAGCGTGTGTGGTTAACCGGCACACTAAATGGTTCTAAGCAAAGGTAGCAAAGGGTGACTCAATGTTAGCCATAGTTCGGTGGAGCGTGTGTGGTTAACCGTCACATCGAATATGTGACTGTAACATTGCGGGCACCATGTAAGATTGCATGGTTATTCACACCCTGTTTTGTGATCCTCGGCATCCCAGTCACAAATCGTGGGGCATATCGAGATTTAAACATGCCATTGAAAAGTTCAATGAATCTCAAAGGATCTAGGAGTTTTCAAAAACATTTAAAACTTAATCTGTTTTTCATTTTTCATGGTGGAAAATTAGAGAATCGTCATTTACTTACCTTCAAATATTCTGCAACTAGATTACGGCATCCCACTTCTAGGTTGTAGAGTATTGTGTTAGATCCTAGCCTCGATGTTTCATTTGGGTGTCGCATCGAGGATTCTAATCAACTAACTTGAATTTATTTTCTCCCGTTTTATAGATGTCAAAGTACGATAACTATGGTATTCCCAAATCCCGTGGAACAAGCTTTCCACATGAAGATGATATTCCAAGATTCGATCGGGGAACTCGAGATCATGCTTCACTTCCTCCACCTCCTCCAATTATTCTCCCTAACCCACAAGTTCGAAGGCTTGAAAAGTTCAAGCTCACTCAGACCCTTTTGGCATGTAAACATGAAGAAGGAAAGTCGGTGTGTGTACACGTCCTAGAGATGAAGTCATACATTGATAGGTTAAAAATATTGGGATCCGTTGTCTGTGAGGAGATGGCTGTTGACTGGGTTCTTCAGTCGCTTCCTAAATCATATAGTGAGTTCGTAAGAGAGTACTATATGATGAACCACAACGTGACCCTTATAGATCTCACCTACATGCTTATTGCTGCTGAATCAGCAATGGTTTGGCGCACTGGAAAAGCAAAGTTGATTGGTGAATCTGCCTTCCAGACCTCTATGGATATAGGCAATGGCAACGAAAGGCATGCCATGATCGAAGAGTTTGATCCTAAGAGAAAGGCAAAGTCTGAAGTAGTTCCATGCGCTGTTCCAAAAGAGTCAATTTGCTTTTATTGCCAAGAGAAGGGGCATTAGAGACGAAGCTGCCCTATTTACCTAAGAGATCTAAGAGATGGGAGAGTCAAAACATATGGCTCTATTTTAGGTAAAATCCATTAACTAACTCTTTTAAGTTCCTATTCTGGATTCTTAATACATGATGTGATAAGATTACAATTGATGTTTTGTAGGATCGAAGAAAAGAAAGGAAGCTTAAGCAAAGAAGTGAGCTGAATCTAATCGTGAAGAAATGGATTTCGATCGCATTGCTTGAAGATTAGAGTTTTGACATCTACTTGGAGTTAGAATAGACTGCTAAGAGATATGTATTAACATAGTTTTCAATGAATTGAATTGTAAGGACAAATTTTCCGCAATAAAATAAATTTTGTTTTTATATTATTTATTTATCCTTGCAATGGCGTGCATGAAAAATTGATGTTTGAAGGTTTTAGCAATAATGGATTTGATTCTTAATTATGTTATTTGTGGAAATGTCGAGAATTTACCAAATAGGGAGAGTTTCTCATCGCCCAAGTTTCAATTGGACAGGAACTTGGAATCATGCAACTTGGTTGCATGATGAATGAGAAATTTCATATTTGGAAATTACACTAATTCGTTGACAAAGTGTCAAGTAAAGGACTAGGAGATCGAGTACACAAAGTTGTGTGTTGATCAAGTCCACCACAAGAGTGACAAAGATATCCGTCATGATTTACTAAAGGTTTAGTAAATATGATTATACTTATAAGATTAAGTGTAATTTTGAGTTGATTGAAAGAGTTTCAATCAATAGCAGAACGGATAAGAAGAATCAAGTAGGTAGAAAGATAAAAGTTTCTCTATTCTAATAAGAAGGGAGAGTACCTTTTATTATGTTTTATGATAGGTCTTAATGATTAAGAACCATATCTCCATTGATCCTCTAAGTGAGTCTTAGTACAATTGTATGTCTGAGAAGAGGAATCAAGAATTGAAGAAATGGTTAAATCAAGAAGTCAATCAAACTTCGTTCCAAAACAAGTCTTAGAGTTAAGATTGTGACATTGAGTGATAAGTCTTAAGAAGGTTTATAACATTCATCAAATGTGGAATTTGAAAAAGGTTTTCTTATTACTGCACATTTGAAATTGGAAAGTTGTGATGTCTTGGATAAGACAAAGACCAACTAAGTCCAATTTTGTGAAGTGTTTTATCTTGATAAAAGCTACACTAACTCTTGAATATTTGTTTGTCAAGAAATGTTTATTGACAAGAGAATCTTATATGTCAAGGAGTCAGCGGGAGTCTCAATGGTCTTGAAAGGTTTCAAGAACAAATCAAGAATAAACCTTATCGATCATCAGTAGCACACGACTTGAGGTTCACAACCTATCGTGTTGACACTATCTTGTTTCTGTGCCATTCCAATCGAATTAATTATGCATGTGAGTTCTATGAGTTCTCATTTGAACGCATAAAAGGCAAGCACCTTGATCAATGAAAAGTACATTGATAGGAAAGGGTGAGCTGCTTAACTACTTGGAAGACATGGTGGGCACTCGTGTTACCATAAGGCAAGAAATCAAGATTGAGAAATGAGTTTGGATTTGTCGCAAACTTTGGTTTTGACAAATTCGCATGGATAGGAACGCATACACCATTAAAATATAAGTGTCATAAGACTCCCTCCTTCATGAAAATGGATGTGAGGAAATGCTTTCACTAAGAGAGATTTTAAGAAGATAGTGATTGTGAAAATTGTATTCTCGAATTTGATTATGGTTACGGTATCCCTTTCCATGATTCGATTTGTGAGATTTGGCAATTAGTCGGAATTGTTTAGACATACATATGAGCTATCTAAGGCAAAGGTGTATAAGGTATTAGAAATATGAACTTAAGAAATTCAATAGGTATTGTTTTTCTGGAAGTTAAGCTCGTTTCTGAATACACGTCAAAGCTAGTGGGAGCATACGTGTTATGCTCATATTATAATAATCATCATGATAGTGGGAGCATAAATGTTGTGCTTGTATGATTATTAAGGCAAGTATTGCAAGTTAGCAATATTAATTATGGAAAACAAGAGTTATACTTTGCAAAGTCCAAAGGGTTGAAAAGTTGTTTTTCTATAATTAAGGGAGAGAATATTAGACTTCATTTCAAATCTAAAGGCTTAGGTTGTGGAATGTTAATAAATTTAGTCAAGGATACATAGTGCGTTCTCAAAATTTCGATTATGATTATGGCATCCCTCTTCATAGTTCGAATTGTGAGAACGTGACACATAAAATATTATGGCAAAAGATTGATAAAGTATCAGATCTTTATGTAAGACATTATGCATCGTGTCCCATACGCTTCGGATAAAGGATCGATTGCAAGTGCTATCATATTTGACCATTCTAAAATTTTCCAAATGTCTAGCACATTAAGAGGGAAAAAGGACAAGAATCGGTTTTGACTAAGATAGTTAAACAACTATCAAAGGACGATCCAAAGTTCGCTGAGGATTGGTCGCTTGTGAGTAGTTGGAAGTATGGTATTGGATGGACCATATCGACATTATTATCAATAGATAAGATTCTATTATGAATGGGTTGTCATATGGCAAATATGGAAATGTTTCCATATTAGGAGTTGGATATTGAAAGTCTATGGCAAGATTAGAAAATTTTATGCAAAAGGATGTTCAAGGAATGTACTTTGAGTGAGAGACATCACGTCTATGGAATTGTCTTTTAACAATCTCCTATAAAGAATTTTGTAATTTCATTGGCAATAGTCATTGTGACTTTTGCGCTATGACATTACGAAAGGATCATTGCATAAAATGATAGTATCTAGCATATTCTATGAGTGGCAAGAATTTGATATTCTTACACTTGTGATAAGGATTGGGAGTTGTGAAATGAGTATGATTGGAAATGTGTTCATTTGATCTATTTCACAAAGTAAGGACTATAGGTAAATATTGTGTGCATGCTAAGAGCATGGGACAAGTGTAGTAATAATTCAAGTAAGAAGTTGATTACCCAAAACAACAAATAATGAGTAATAAATACGGTGATTAAATAAAATGTTTATTTATACCCAGAGTTTGGGGCCATATGGAATTAGTATTATTCTTGTGTTTCACTTTGCATCTTTTGACTTCCTGAATAATTAATTATTTCAGAATAATCGAATTATTCGAACGTACCACAATCGTTCATATGTTGGAAGTAGGTATGAATGAAGACTGTCATGAATTGGTGTGTGGATTGTCTAAAGTGTATTAGACATAAGCAAATGTTTGCGGCAACGTTCATGAGCGCTTATGAATATGATTTGAGCATTGGATTAAACCCACGCTCACTTGGATCACTTCATGAATTGTATCACGAGTGATTGGTGAGTCGATAACATCTTATATTCTTGAAACCGAGATGTGTGAGTTGTATCTTGTGAGTCGGTTGCACATTGATAATATGTAAACGCACCAGTAACTTGGTGTTATAAAACATATTGTTGTGTGTGATTCGGTAAGTAAGTGTAAGCAAGCATTGAATCAAAGTTTATCCATTCCTTTTATCCAAAGTAGGGTAAAAGCGATATCTTTGGGCCCCTCGATGATTTAGTGATGGCACCTAAGCGCTTGGCCAAGCTGGGACTAATTTGATGTGTTCAATTGTAGTCTGTTGTCAGTCGTCATAATTCGGAAGTCGGGAAACAGTATAGAGAGAATGATTTGAATTCATGTCTCGCGTCTATACGATATCTAGAATGGAGGAATGTATGATCCCTTATCTAAAGGACACGCGTTTCTGATAAGATCAGAGTTTACAACGGCTTTTGAAAGCTACGATTGCAGATCAGGATCTGAAGTCATACGCAAAATAGTTATTAGACTTATCCAAGTGGGAGACTGTTGGATTAGTGTCTAAGTCCATAACTATTTTGGTATGTACTTGACCCGATGGTGTATGGTCCTTTTGGGTTGCCTTCACCAAAGCAACTTGATAGGATGAATTATGGAGAGAGAGGATTAATTATGATTTATTAATATATTATGAGAATAATATATTAAAGGAGAAATCATATTGTTTAATTAATATTAGTCAAGAATTAATTGATAATTAGTTTTGTGGCTAAAAGAGATTAATTAAACTTAAGGGACTGGAACTGTAATTATAAGATAATTGCATTTGGGCTATGGATCACCTTGGAATAATAGGTTGGACGAATTCTATGGGGAAACCCATTAGAAATCGCCCAAGGGATATTCTAAAAGGGTCTATGGGCTGCTTAGGGCTTAAGCAGTCAGATTAGGGTTTCCTAGTTGAAAACCCTAATAGCCTACATGTATATATAGTACCCTTAAGCCCCAAAAACGCAGGGAAGAGTTCCACTAGGGTTTCTGGACGTTTTGGGCATCCTCCTCTATCCATATTCTTCATCCTCTTGCTCTTGGTGTTTGTGAGCCATTAGAGGAGTGACACATGTGACTCTAAGCTTTCTAAAGTCATTACAAGGAGGATTTGTGATTGTTATTGCTATATAACAATCAAAGGTAATTCTCTAAACCCTAATTTCAGTTTATAATATGTTAGATCTAAGATTGTAAGTCTTGGATACATTGCATGTACAATAGAGAAACCTAGATCCAAGCATTAGGGTTTGCATGAACACATAGGATGTTCTTATGGCCAAAACCCATCACCTTCGTGGGCCAATTGGAAATAGGGTTATGGACTAAGGAAAATTATTGGGCTTAAGGATAAGGCCCATTAGAGAGTACAGGGCCTAATTTGGAAAATTGGGCCATAAGTGAGCCATATGTTGGGCCTTGGCCCATTACTTGACTTTTCGGCCTTTGGAGTGTTAGTTGGACCTTGGGCTTGGAACCCAATTATTAATTGGGTATTGTTTGATGTTGACAGTTCGAGAATCTATCAACCAGCAGCTGGAGTTTTATTCGCTGGACTTCAGTAGTGTCAGGTGAGTTCTCCTCACTATACCGACATGGTCTACAAAATTAGGTTGGTCCATTTGGATTTGATATCCTAGTAGTTATTGATATGTTGAGTATGAGTTAGTGATGTATGCCAGTTGATATGCTAGTTTGGTAGATCTATAGGACTACCTGTGTTACTACGTAATTATCTGTATGTGCATTAGTTAGGTTATATGTCGACATGTTATGTGGGATGGGTTGAGGTTGCACTGCTCCGTGCAGTGGCTAACAAACCCTAGAGTATACCAGATATGAGTTGAGGGCCGGGGTGGGCATACCAAACTCATACTGAGGACTCATATGCATTCCAGATACGAGCTGAGGGCCAGGCAAGGCATGTCAGACTCGTACTAAGGGCTAATTATTTGTACTTTTGTCGACATATTGTGTAGTTGGGTTGAGGTTGCACTGCTCCGTACGCTGGCCAACAAACCCGGGAGTATGCCAGATGTGAGCTGAGGGCCAGGGTGGGCATACCAGACTCACACTGAGGACTCATATGCATTCCAGATACAAGCTGAGGGTCGGGTAGAGCATGGCAGACTTGTACTGAGGGATAATCATTCATATTCTAGTCCAAGGACGGAAGGAGCAAGCCAGACATAAGTTGTGGGCCTGAGGGCAAGCCAGACTTATGTTGTGGGCTCGAGTGCAAGCCAAATATGAGTTTTGGGCCGAGGAGAGCAAGCCAGACTCATACTATGGGCTCAGAGGTAATCCAGTCTGTAGAGCTATGGACCCATTGCATGTTGTTTATGTTTCGCTATGTTATGATATTGTTGATATTGTTATGTGGACTGTAGGTGTATTGGTATTTTGGGGGTAACTCACTAAGCCTTCGAGCTTACATTTATCAATTATTGTTTCAGGTACAGCGGATGACCGCGGGAAGGCAAAGACGTGGTCGTACAGCTCCTCATATTTCATGATTTTATGATTTGATTATGGGGATACTCTGATATGAAACTAATTTGAAAATAGATTTCTAGTAACTAATGGTTATTGAATGATTTAAAAAGTTTAAACTGGCTTGATTTTTATGGATGTTACATCTATGTTTTTAAGTTTTATAGCATCAAACTAATACCTTAAAAGTACATTCTGAAACGTTGGCGGGTAGACGTCATTCTAACAGAATTACTTAAAAGGCACTGGAAGAATTCTTTTGATGATTCAAATTCCGACAAGACTGCTATTGATATATTTTCAACTGTTAACCGTTGTGTGTCTTTTTTGAGTCATGATTCGTCTAAGTTAAAGTGATACCCTGACGAGCATAATAAGTTGAAAAAAAATTCATATATGTCAGTCCAATTCATGAGATACCGAACCGAGAAGAACACTATAACTGACTTCAAGGCGTGGTAGTTCCTGATGACATTAACATCGAGAATCTATAAGATATTCATAAAAAATGTTGCGATAGTCGTGGGAAGAGATTAAAATCGAAAAAAGAGATGCTTGAAAAGGAAAGCTTGAAACGTAAGAGAAAGTATGCTTCATGTGAACAGATGGTTACTCATGACAAAATAAATTGTCCTTTCAAGAATGTGGAGAAGTAGTTTTTTTTATGTTACTTTAATGTCTTTACTATAATAACATTTAATTTTAATGTTTTTGTTTGTCTTTCATTGTGATTTCTTAGGTCATTTAATAAAGTATTTACTTTGATTGTGCCGTAATACATAATTTGTTATATTCCATTCGTGCAGAATATATCATCATTTATTTACTATATAACAACTTAATATTTCTCACAACTTATTTTTTTAACTATGATGTCTTTTTTCCAATAATCTCACAAACTTACTGAAATCATATTCTTTCTTAATACAATTATTTAACTAATCTCACAATTGTTTTTCAGTCATTTTAATATTGCTTGTCATTCTAACAAAATTTTGTATTTTCAATTACAGAATCATAACCCTTTTTATAACACATTCTGACATAATTTACCTATAGTATTACCTTACTTAATACATACATCTTCATTTAGACAAAAAATTCACTAATCACAAACATAGTAACTTAATACTACTTACACAATCAATTTCATTCATTTCAATATCGCTTGTCATTTAATAGAATTTTGTATTTTATATTACAGAATAATAACACTTTTTAAGTTGGGAAAAATAGGGTTTGTGGTGGAGATCTGGATACCGACTTGGATCGCGATATCATTTTCCGAACTGATATTTCTACCCTATGACTGGGTTACAAGAAACTCAGCCTAGGATAATCCAAGTGGACACTTACGATTCTAGGCACAGAAATTGTAAGCCAATATGCTAGAAGGATTCTGTGAAATCTTGAAAAACGGGAGCTAAATTTCGCCACCCTCTTATTAGAAGGAAGAGTCGTTTATATAATAAACGAGATTAGGGTTTCAATAGGGTTGGGCCGTATTTAGTTCCTTGGGTAACAAGTTAAGGAATCCGGACTTTTAATGAGGAATTAGGGTTACCAAAACTAACGAGTTTCGTTAGTTTTACCATAATCACCCTCAAGAATATGAATATTCCACTATGTTCCCATAAGTAAAATTCGGAGAGGTTTTGGGGCGCTGCCCCAAACCTTGCGGGGGCCCTGCCCCTCGACCCCGCCCGCTGAAAAGGAAGAGTCGTTTATATAAGAAACGAGATTAGGGTTTCATTAGGGTTGGGCCGTTATGAGTTGCTTTGGGAGCAAGTCAGGATAATCCGAATCTTGATGAGGATTTAGGGTTTCAAAAACTGACACATTTCGTCAGTTTTACCATAATCACCCTCAAGAATTCATTTTTCCAACTATGTCCCCAGCCAGGGGCTCTGCCCCTTAGACCCCGCTAAGGGCGCTGCCCCTAGACCCTGCCAAAGGTGCGCTGCCCCTTTGGAAACCCCGGACCAAGGGGAGCTGCCCGCAGACCCCCGACTAGTCGTCGAACCGGCTTCTAATTTGATCTTATGCATGCGTGGACTCTGCACCAACCCGTACACATATTGGAATACAAATTATGAAGCCCCTTAGCTCACATGCTAATTACAGTTACATAAAGTGACATGGTGACACTAAAATCACCACATTTTATAATTCATACCAATAGAATACCATATAATTATTTATATGTCTTTATTTACACAACTAAACACAATGACCAAAAAACATATCATTGCCACAATTTTCAATGACCTTAACAGTATAGAATATTACATTATAAGAAACATCCAATTAAGACATACTAATAAAATTCAATATGTTCTCATAAAATTCCATTGTAACAAGAAACAAAACTATCATTCTATTTAATAAAAAACAATTCAACTTAGACATATCATAAAAACAAACAATCCACTAGCAATAACAAAATATAAGTTGAATATCTTATAAACCCAAAAATTGCAACTTTTAAGAAACTAGTAATCATTCAAAACCAAACATAAAGCAAATTTATAACTAAACAACCTAAAAAAAGTTCAAATACCTTCCTTAAAATACATAACTACAAGCAAACCAAACTACCACTTCACATGCTTATTTCCGACGCCTTTCTATTCTCTTCTTCTTCCTCATTTCACTTGATTCTCAAAGAATCATTGATGTTCCAAAATATCAAGCTTACAAAATGCTTCATAATCTCTATCTAACATACTTATGTACTTATTGAAGTCAGCTGTCCAGAGTCTTCCCATGTATTTTGTTCTTAAATTAATTATAGCACTCACACCAGTAGTCGTTTTACCTGTCAGACCATACTCCCAATGCCTTTCAGATTCACCCATATAACTTTGCATTTATCTCATAAGGTATACTCCACAATCCGGTCCAAGCTTATCTACTTCCCAAGAAATATTCATCACATGCCCTACCTTAAAATCTTAATGCTTTCTCTATTGGATGATGTTTTGATTTTAAATAGACGCAAAAGAGTTTTTTATGTCATCCAACATAACATATGCAACATACAACATATTAGAATAAATTTTAGAATGGAAAACATAGTCTTAGAATAATATTGATAATCTCATCACCAGATTTGGTATCATGACATATTTTCTATCTAATGTTCCTATTTTCTTCACATGATCTACTATGTAGTGAAACGGTGTCCGTACATCAAATATTAGTAAGTAATATTTTTCATCGTCATTTACTGGGAATAATACCTTGTATACATTAAAAAAATTAATACTAAAATAATTAATGCACCAATAAAAAACAACTCCTCTGAATACTTACCAGCATAACATCTTCGAAACTTGGTTTGACATTAAATTTCTTAATGTATATGCTCAATAAAGCATCAAACACTCTACATCTCAAATCTTCTGTATGTAACTCATTCAATATCAGTTTTATCTGTAAAAAACATCACTGTCATTTTAATTCTAAAAAAAATATAAGTTAAAGTTATCTAAAAATTAATTCATAACAAAATACTTATATCGAAGAAAAATATTGAAAGCGATGCTTCATCCTCCTAGTTTTCCATTTTATTTAAAAAACCCAACCCAACAATTAATTATGTTAGAAAAAGTATGCATTTAATATATAACTAACCCCTGTGAAAATCATTATTAAGGATCAAGCTATATACATTTCCACTTGTATTTTAAAAAAATTATGCATTTAATATATAACTAACCCCTCGTCTCTTTTAGATGCAAAAACTAAATTACATATTCCAATTTCGTCCTTCTTCAGTTTATGCCCAAGTTTAATAATTTTTACAGTGTAGGGGGAATGAAATAATTTGGCCTTTTTAGGTACACGTTTTCCCTTTTTATCATTCTCATCATCTCCAACAACAGTATCAATAGCTTTCCCTAGATTTCTTCCACCGGCATTCTCCTTATTGATATCTGACTTTAAATTTTTCCTTTTATATACCTGCAACTCTGTTTCATCCAACATTCGAATCATATCTTCATTCACCTGAGAAAGTGCATTAAACTGACTCATTGTTAGCGAACTGACATCAACTATAGGTGTACTATAAGTGACATCTTTTTTCTCATTCTCCCCATGATCTGTCAATATTATGATGGGTGAACTGTTTCCTTCATTACCATCACCTATATCATTCAGATTAACCTCATTATCACAATCCACTTCATGCACATCTTCATTGTAAGCCCTTTTATGATCATTAAACAACTCATTCTTCTTTTCCAACCACTCATTTACAACAACACTATCAGGTAATTTTTCCAATACATCCTTCAACGCCACTTCCATAGTATGTTTTTCTGCTACCATCAATGCATGACTCCACTCTAAAATAGTAAAGTAAGCCTGCAATACACAAAATCAATTACTAATTAGAGTACAATATATCAACAAGTATTATACTAAAATATATAGTAAAACTTATATTCTACAAGAAATATTTCTATATAATCTGATATTATTAATAAACATCATATCAGTTGCAACTATCATGATGTTTATAAGATATTAAAAAACTATACTATTACCTCCTCATCTCCAAACTCTCTTAAAATTGACCAAGTGCTCATCTTTAACCATTGTTTCATCATCCATATCAACATCTGGATGTTCATCTCGAAATTGTTTCCCAACCCCTCCTAAAATAATCTCTAATTATTGAATCTCTGCTAATTTATAAACAATAGCACGCCCAATAAAATATAGCTTTTTAGCTAAATTATTTCTTGCATACTTCCTGCTATAAGCATACAACAACTATAGAGAAAACAATAAATTAATCAATACAACATAAATAAATTTGAAACACCCTAACCCTGGTACGTCTTAAAACCCTTAGAAATTACGTTTTAGCATAATTGGTCCCTTGAGTACGTTGGGCGTACCTATGAGTACGCTTAGCGTACTCTGCATGAGTGATCGCGAAGGAGCCTCACATACACTGGGCGTACGCATCAGAGGGTCAAAACCCTAAATCCCAGACTTGTCCCCCTATTTATTCATCCTTTAGCCTCTCGGACCAAACCCTATCAGCCTCTTGAGCCTCTTTTCGTATACTTTCAGCTGTGAACTTGTGTGTGTGAGTTTTGAGCTTAAGGAGAGGGTTTGGAGGGCATTTTGGAGTACTTTCAAGAAAAAGAAGTGGTTATACAATCTTGGAACGAATTGGTGCTTCAAGATCCTGCCTAATAGCCATCTTGCAAAGTTTCTGGAGGTATAAAGCTTGCACCTTTCCTTCTTAATCTCTAGATCTAGTTAGGGTTTCTAGTTTGGTCCCTTTATGGATGATTTTGGACCTCCTTGTTAGTTAAGAAACTCCAGGAGATTGGAAAGACAGATCTAAGGTCCTTTGGTCCTTTAGTATCATAAAAATGGAATCTTGATGGGAGATTTGGCCTCATGCATGGGTTAAAGACCTTGGAAATGTCTTAATGGAGAAGTGGGTATGTATGAGACATGCAAAGGCATAAACTGTTGGATATAGTGTCTAAGCCCATAGCTATATTTGGTATGTACTTGACCCGACCCGGCATGGTCCATTTGGGTTGCATGGCATCATGCACTTGGATAGACTAAATGAGAGAAATAAGACACTTATGGTTTATTAATATATTATAAGTTCAAATATATTAATAATAAGAATAATAATATTTAGTTAGTTTTGATCAATAATTAATTTAGAATTAATTATGTGATCAAAAGAAGACTAATTAAATATATGGGTTGATTTGTCAATCATCCATCACTTAGATAGTGGGCCAAGGCTCCATGGATTATCAAGTTGGGTTAAACCCATAAGATGCTCCATGAATGCTCCATGGGGGTTACATAACCCATGGGTCATGGAAATGAAAGGTCATGACAATTAGGGTTTACATGGTGTAACCCTAATTGTAACATACTATATAAAGAAGCTATTCTTCACCATTTTCGGCCACTAGAGTGAACAAAAGAGGGCTAGCCGAAAATACTAAGGGTTCTTATTCTCTTAAGAGTTTATTCCAAGTGTACTTGGTGTTGTGTGAAGCATTTGAGGCATCACACTTGAGGTGCTAGGCTCACAAGGTTTCAATGGAATCCAAGCTACAAAGAGGTATGTAATTCTTACTAACTATTAGAATAAAAGATCCCCATGTATGCTAGATAGGATAATGAACCTTGGAAAATCATTTTGCATGTATCTTAGTCAAACATAGATCCAAGGTTTCTAGGGTTTCATGTACACCATAGGAGTGTTAGAATGCTCATAACCCAACAGTGGTATCAGAGCCTAGGCTTGTTTGTTTGATACTTGATGCAAAATAGCTGAAAAATGAATTTTTTTGTTCACTGCACGTATGAACTCGCCAATTCCATGGGGGGACTCGACGAGTCCATGAAGAAATGCATGCTACTCGTCGAGTCTGTTCATGCACTCGACGAGTAGAGGCTGCAGTGTCCAGATTTTCGAGTTTTGCTGCTGGAAATGGACGAGAAACATTACACTAAATTGTTTTGGTGTTTTATATAGTTGGTGTAATGTTTAGGCTAATCCATTTACAATGGTTATTATAAAAAATTACAAGTTTTATATAAGTTTGTTATGGTTCTTGAAATTCTTGATAACCATGTTCTTGAACTTATGAATTTAGATGATCATAGGAATTGTTTGTAACCTCCATGTTAGTTAATTCTTGATCATTATGTATTTTAAGGGAGTCTATAACTTGTCCTCAAGTTATGGAGAAACCAAGAGTCACACTTGAATTAAAACCATTAAAAGAACACAAGAGTTATGAAAATGAAGAGTCTTCATTTTAATACTCTAATAAAATCATAACTTATGAGAAATGAAAAGTTTTGAAAGTTTACAAAACTTGCCCTCAAGTTTTGGAACAATTAAAGTCATAATTAAAACTTTAGTTCCAACCCTTAGAATATTAAATATTAAAATTCAACCCTTATACTTTATAATATTATAAGTGAATAATAATTATATATGTATAAGATAAAAGTCGTTTTTACCATTAGTAGGCCTCATTCACGAAGCCAGACTATAAGGGGGGTATAAGGTTGTTGCCTATAAAATGGCAACTTAATGGGTGTCCATTCTCACCCACCGCTTCCTTGATCGGTGGAGGGTCGTTAGCCGAAAAGGTAGAACAATGACTATAATTCTCATAATAAGTATTATGAATATACTAAAGTAACTAAACTCTTATTAATTCCCAATCTTAGTTACTTTAGGAAAATGTGAATAAGGTGCTAATCCATGAAATTACACTTTGCACTTTGATTAAGCCGTTAGTGGAGCATGTGTGGTTAACCGGCACACTAACTTGGACTTATCAAGGTAGGCAAAGGGTGCCTTAATGTTTATCATAGTATCGTTGGAGCGTGTGTGGTTAACCAGCACTTCGATTGAGGGGTAATACATTAAGTGTACCAAGTAATTTGCATGGTTACTTCACACCTTGTTTTGTGATCCTCGGCATCCCAGTCACAAAACTTGAAGGGCACACTCGAGATTGAAACATGCCATTGAAAAGTTCAATGAATCTCAAAGAACCTAGGAATTTTTTAACCAATTAAAACCTAATAAAAATTATTCCATTTTATGGTGGAAATTGGTGAATCGTCATTCACCTACCTTCAAATATTTTATAGCTTGGATTATGGCATCCCTCTTCTAAGTTATAAAATATTGTGTTGGGTCCTAGCCTTAATATAGCATTTGGGTGCATTATTAAGGACTATCTTGGAATCTAATCTAAACTTATTCCTTCATTTCAAATGTCTTCCAAAAACAATGCTTCTGGCTCAAACCCTATTGGCTCCTTCTCTCTCATGAACCTTTGTGGGAGAGTCATCTTTGATGGATCTAATTTTATGGATTAGATCAGAAACATCAGGATGTTCACTCGCTATAAGGACAAATAATATGTCCTTGATAGCGAGTTGAAGGATATTGATGAGTCTACTGCTACCCCAGAGGAGATTGCTGCATTTCAAGCACATGAAAGGGATGCTACCAAAGTAGCATGTATCATGACTGCTACAATGACAGCTGATCTCCAAAAGTCCTATGAGGACTATTACCCTTTTGAGATGCACATGGACTTGATGGAGCGATACCATCAAAGTGATCGTCAAGAGAGGTATGAAATAATCTCCTCCATGATAACCACCCAAATGAAGGACAATGAGTCCCTCACGACCCACATGCAGCAGATGCAAATATTTGTAGATCGCTTGAAGAAACTGAATGTTGACTTTCCTGAGGAGTTAGCAATAGATATCATTTTTCACTCCTTAACGTCATGTTATGATCAATTTAGAATGACATACCGCATGAATAAGGAAGAAGTTACACTTAGTAAACTTCAAGGACTCTTAAAAACTGCATAAAGTAGTCTTAAGGGTAAGTCGGGTGTTCCTACTCCTCCTACTCCTACTGCGGCCAATGTCTTGGCAATCGGGCATGGCAAAGGTAAGAAGAGGAAGAATCCTTCTAAGGGTACCAAGGGTAAGACCCTTGAAGGCTCCTCTTCAAGCAAAACCAAGAAAGGTTTTGTTACTCCTTCGGCTAACCCTAATGAGGCTGAATGCTTCTATTGCCATGAAAAGTCGCACTGGAAGCGAAACTGCCCAAAGTACCAGCAAGATTTGAAGGATGGGAAAGTAAAACCCAACCATACAGGTATATACACTATATTGTCTAATAACTCACCTCATTCTAAGTCTTGGGTCCTTGATAGAGGTTGTCGAATTCACATATGTTCTGATCTGCAGGGACTAAGAAGAAGTGAGGATTTGGAGCATGGAAAGATAAACCTAATCATGGCGAATAGGAAAGTTTCACCTGTCACCAAGATTGGAGTTTATTCCTTGTTACTAGATAGTGGGTTTACATTAGACTTGAATAAATGTTGTAATTCGCTAGAAATGGCAAGAAATGTTATTTCCTTTCATGCATTGTATAAACAAGGGTTCACCTTTTATTTTGATAATAAAAGTGGTGGTATTGATGCTTTCTATAATAGTGTTCTTTATTTTAAAGCATTACCTTGTGATGGTGTGTATGAAACTATATCTATTGTAGTTAACTTAGGAAATAATGTATTGTGTATCGATTCTTCCACTAGCTTAGATAAAGCATCTTTATGGCATTGTCATCTTGGACATGTAAGCAAGAAACGCATAGGCCAACTCCAAAAGGATGGAGTCTTGGAATCATTCGACCTAAAGTCGGATGATAGTTGTGAATCTTGTTTACTTGGAAAAATGACAAAGTCACCTTTTACCAGCACTTGCGCTAGGGGTGAAGGTTTGTTGGATATTATACACACAGATGTGTGTGGACCCTTCAGAACCGCTACTAGAGATGCTAATCGCTTCTATGTGACTTTTATTGATGCTTTTAGTAGATATGGATATGTCTACTTAATCAAACATAAGTCGGAAACCTTTGATAAATTCAAAGAGTTTAAGCAAGAAGTGGAGAATCAGTTGGGCAGGAACATTAAGATGCTTCGATCCGATCAAGGTGGTGAGTATCTTAGTACCGAGTTCCTTGACTATCTTAAGGAATGTGGGATAGTATCACAATTAACACCTCCCAGAACACCACAGTTGAATGGTGTAGTTGAAAGGCGCAATCGAACCTTGTTGGACATGGTTCGTTCCATGATGAGTTGAGTTTCGCTACCAATCTCATTTTAGGGGTATGCCTTAGAGACTGCCGCCCATATCCTTAATCTAGTCCCTACAAAGAAGGTTGCCAAAACACCTCACGAGATGTGGACTGGAAAAGTTCCAAATCTAGAACACATCAAGGTTTGGGGTTGTGAGGCTTTGGTGAGACGCGAGATTCACGACAAGCTCGAACCTCGAAGTAAGAGGTGTATTTTTATCGGCTACCCACATAAATCTTTTGGTTATATCTTCTACAGACCCAATGACAATGTGGTCTTTGTAGCAAGAAGAGGAGTCTTTCGAGAGAGAGAACTCATAAGCCAAGGAGACAGTGGGAGGCAAGTTGACCTTGAAGAAATTCTAGAGTCAAGCGGTGAAGGAACCTCAAACCCTAGCCCTCAACCTTAGGAGGAAACTCCTGTTGAGCCGACTGAAGAGTCCATACCTCTGAGGCGTTCCACCAGAGTTAGGAATGCACCTGAACATTATTATGGTTTCCATATTACTACAGAAGGTGATACCCTTATCAATGATAATACACTAATAAATCTGGAAGAGCCTAACAGCTACATGGAAGCCATAGCAGGCCCTGAGTCTGCTAAATGGAAAGAGGCTATGGATAGCGAGATACAATCCATGTATGACAATCAAGTTTTGAACTTGGTTGACAATGTACCAGGTCGTAAGACAGTAGGGTGCAAATGGATCTTCAAGAAGAAGACCGACATGGATGGTAATGTACTCACTTATATGGCACGACCGGTTGCAAAGGGTTATTCTCAAACTCCGAGAGTTGATTATGATGAGACCTTTGCACCAGTTGCCAAGATTAAGTCTATTACGGTTCTGTTAGCCATTGTTGCATTTCATGACTATGAAATATGGCAAATGGATGTCAAAACCGCTTTCCTTAATGAAAAGTTGGCTGAGGATGTTTACATGGTTCAGCCAGAGGGTTTTGTAAGTACAAAATACGCTAATAGGGTGTGTAAGCTTGAAAAATCCATATATCGATTGAAACAAGCACCTCGCAGATGGAATCTTTGCTTCGATGAGAAAGTCAAAGAGTTTGGCTTTTCCATATGTGAAGATGAATCTTGTATATATGTCAAAGCTAGTGGGAGTATAGTTAGCTTTTTGGTACTGTATGTGGATGACATACTGCTCATAGGAAATGACATCCCAACCTTGCAGGAAGTGAAATTCTAGCTTGGGAAGTGTTTCGCTATGAAAGACCTAAGAGAAGCTGCCTATATCCTCGGGATAAAGATTTTGAGAAATAGGAGTAAAAGACTAATTGGACTTAGTCAGAGTACCTACTTGGACAAAGTGTTGAAGAGGTTTAGTATGGAAAATTCCAAGAAAGGAGATTTACCTATTCAGTGTAAGGCCAGATTGAGTAAAACTCAGAGCCCGAGTACAGATGAAGAGATAGCTGAGATGAGTCGAGTCCCATATGCTTCCACTGTAGGCTCGATCATGTATGCTATGACTTGTACTCGTCCTGATGTTGCTTTTGCTTTAAGCATGGTTAGCAGATATCAGAGTAATCCTGGCAAGGCTCACTGGACTGCCGTAAAAAATATTCTCAAGTACCTGTGAAGGACTAAGGACTGGGTCCTTACCCTTGGTGGGAGTGATGAATTGAAAGTAGCAGGGTATAGTGATGCTTTCTTTCAGACTAATAGGGATAATTTCCGCTCTCAGTCGGGCTGGGTTTTTACCCTAAATGGAGGGGCAATTACTTGGAAAAGTTCCAAGCAAGATACAGTGGCTGATTCCACATGTGAATCGGAGAATATAGCAGCAAGTGAAGCAGCAAAGGAGGCTATATGGCTAAGGAACTTCATTGGAGACCTTGGAGTTGTACCAGCTATTAAGGAGCCCATGGAAATTTTCTGTGATAGTGAAAGTGCAGTTGCCTTAGCAAAGGAACCAAGAGATCACGGGAGATCCAGGCACATCGACAGAAAATATCATTTCATCAGACATCAAATAGAAGAAGGAATTCTCGTGGCAAAGAGGGTATCATCAGATGTGAACCCGACAGATCCCCTCACGAAGGGACTCAGTAGGGTTAAGCATCTTTAGCATGCTAGGAGCATAGGGCTAAGAGATGATATTAGTTTTTAGAAGTTAGATAATTTTGAAATATGTAAAATGTAATTGACATTTGATGATAAAGAAAAGTTGTTATTTATGAGTAAAGTGTTGCTATCTCTTTTCAATCATTTACTAGTATTTCTTTTTGCATGTTTTGACTTCCAGAATAATTATGTTATGGTATACATCATATTATTCAAATTCTCCGCAGTCAATCATATGTTGGAAGTACATATGAATCAGGACTGTCATGGGTTGGTTTGTAGAGGTCCAAGATGTTGGACAAAGGGGGCTACAACACTCATGAGTGCTCATAAGTTCTGAGTATTGGATTCAACCCACGCTCACTGGTATCACTTCATGGAATTTATCTCGAGTGATCAGGAGACGGTAATATCATATAAGTCTTTAAACCTGGACATATCATTTGTTACCTATGATTTGGTTATGCATTGATTGTATGAAAACGCATTGGTAACTCGATGTTATAAAACGTACCTTTGTGTGTAATTCAACGAGTAGTAGAGCAAACATATGAGTCGAAGTTTTATCTGTTCCTTCTTGGATTAGAAGCGATATCTGGGCCCCTCGATGATTTTGTTTTGACCCATGTACCGAGCCCGGTCAGAACTAAATTTATGTGTTCAATTAAGTTCTATGTCAAACAAATCGGAAATCGGGAAACAACTGCTAGACAATAGAAAGACATTGTTCCAAGTGTTTGTCCGGCTGATATCTAGAACAGAGGATTATATGATCACTTATCTAAAATGTCACACCATCATCTTCTCAGTTCCGAGAGACCTTGAAAGAGCTACGATTGTTGATCGGTTCGTGAAGTCATACTTGCAACTATAGTTATTAGACTTATCCAAGTGGGAGACTGTTGGATATAGTGTCTAAGTCCATAACTATATTTGGTATGTACTTGACCCGACCTGACATGATCCATTTGGATTGCATGGCATCATGCACTTGGATAGACTAAATGAGAGAAATAAGACACTTATGGTTTATTAATATATTATAAGTTCTAATATATTAATAATAAGAATTATAATATTTAGTTAGTATTGATCAATAATTAATTTAGAATTAATTATGTGATCAAAAGAAGACTAATTAAATATATGGGTTGATTGTGTCAATCATCCATAACTTATATAGTGGGCCAAGGCTCCATGGATTATCAAGTTGGGTTAAACCCATAAGTCGCTCCATGGATGCTCCATGGGGGTTACATAACCCATGGGTTATGGAAATGAAAGGTCATGATGATTAGGGTTTACATGGTGTAACCCTAATTGTAACATACTATATAAAGAAGCTATTCTTCACCATTTTCGGCCACTAGAGTGAACAAAAGAGGGCTAGCCAAAAATCCTAAGTGGTCTTATTCTCTTAAGTGTTTATTCCAAGTGTACTTGGTGTTGTGTGAAGCATTTGAGGCATCACACTTGAGGTGCTAGGCTCACAAGGTTTCAAAGGAATCTAAGCTACAAAAAGGTATGTAATTCTTACTAACTATTAGAATAAAAGATCCCCATGTATGCTAGATAGGATTATGAACCTTGAAAAATCATTTTGCATGTATCTTAGTCAAACATAGATCCAAGGTTTCTAGGGTTGCATGTACACCATAGGAGTGTTAGAATGCTCATAACCCACCATAAAGTTGGAAACTTTATGACCTAGGACATCTTTACAGACTTAGATCTGGCTTTTAGACAAAAAAAAAGAGTATTACTCACTTAATTGAGAAAGTGCTCAAACTAGTGGTACGCTGGGCGTAACTCAGTGCACGCCGTGCGTAGTCCCATGATCCAGTACGCCACGCGTACCAAGATGGTACGCCGAGCGTACGCATTGCAGATGGGCCGAATATATTTTGGGCCTTTAGGCTAATTGGGCTTCATTTGATTATTGGGCCTAGTGTATTCTGGGAATTATGAGTCATATCAATTGTAGTGGGCCATGGAATTATTGTTGGGGCTTTATTGGGCCAAGAAGCTCATTAAGGATCTTTGGACTTGGACTTTGGGCCCATTAGCAAAGGATGGATAATTGGGCTTTATGAAAGTGTTGGGAAGTTGGGTTCCCTTGGTTAGTCAATGTTCTAACAATTATTAATATTATCATTCAGCTTGGGAGGTTTCAGACTGTTAAGAGAGAAGCTTTTGTATTCAGCAACAGAGGTGAGTCTCTTCACCATACCAATGGGTCTAAGGCACCAAGGCTGGCCCATTTAATTAGTTGTTGTGATTATTATAGATTCACTAATGACTTGTGTTGTGTGCAAGTATATTGTATTTCGTGATATGCTAGTTGTCTTTGTGTTACTTGTATGGAAGACCATGGGGGAGACCATGACACCTGGATGTAAGACCATGTGGAGAGCCCATGGATTTCCTACTAAAGACCATAGGGGAGCCTATAACACTCAAATTTTCAAAACAAAATTTTCATTTTTGCACATAAAAATCACATGTTATAATTCCCCAAAATCTCAAGTATTTATTAATACAATTTTTTTTTTCAAAAGTTGTTTATCACAAAAACTAGGATCCTCCAAATATATCTCCAAAGCGAGTGTGTGTACAATCACATCGGTGCCTTCCCGCGATCGTCAGAACTACCTAAAACACATATCACATAACACGGTAAGCACAAAGCTTAGTGAGTTCGCCAAAATACCATACATATCTCATTTGCCACTCGAGGCTATAACACTGTAAGACCGTCCGGTCTATGTGTATCAGTGGGACCCTCCAGTCCCAACTCAATAAACTCTTCAAACAATATTCAACATATATCACAAAGATATAATGCATAATAGTACAATATACAGATAACACATAAGACAACTAAATTACACGAAGATACCACACTTGGTAAGTATAGTGAGTCCACCTTGCAAGAAGTCAGCAAAACTCATACTCAATCACCAATCTAGCCTCCGCCTAACATACACAACAATTATCCCTAATTAATCATGACTCACAAGAGGCTACACTATCTCAGAGAAGGGCAAAAGGCCATTTTACCCCTCAATGGCCCTAAATTTCCATAATTAACCCAAACCCTAAAGTCAACAAAAGTTAACGGCAGTTAGTACGCCGTGCGTACCAGCTCCCTACGTTGGGCGTACTCGGTTTCCAGGCCGGTATCGGGGATGTGCGTCCCCTACGCTGCACGTACTGGGATTACGCCCAGCATACGCTCCAGTTTCACTCCTCTCATTTGTATGGTCTTAGCCTGTTGAGACCTTGGCTCCAATCTCAGATCTAGACCCCCTAATAGCTCTTAACCTATAAAGTCATGGACTTTAAGCCTTTGCATGTATGGAAAGGTCCCAAACACACAAAACACTCATCCTCTTATGGCAAAAAGAACATATCTCATGCATGGCTTGATCCCAACGTCCAAGATAGGATTTTTATGACTCTACACCACTGAATATACTCATAGGGGTGGATCATGGTCTCTGGAGTACAATATCACATAAAGTCTCCAACTTTTGGGACAAAACCCTAGAATACTCTACTAAGATGCAAAAACCAAAAGAATGAGAAAGATCCGATATTTATACCTCAAAATGAAGCTCCACACTAAGATAAGTCCAGATCCAAGGCATGAGATCCCACTCCTTCTTCTTCAAGACTCCTTCTTCATTCCAAAGAAACTCAAGGATGCCCCCAAGGCTCTCTAGTGCACTCACAAGCTTGAAGAATGGAAAACTAGGGTTTAGGAGAGTTGGTATCTAGGAATGGTGGCCATGAATGAGGCCATCATGTCCTTTAAATAGGGGACTCATCAAAATTTAGGGTTTCATTTTGGGCCTAGTACGCCCAGCGTACCCACTGGTACGCCCAACGTACTAGGTGACCTCCACGTCACAAGTACGCATACGAGTACACTGAGCGTACACTCTTGTACGCCCCGCGTACCCGTTTACCATCTTTCCTTAATAAGGACAAAAATGGACGATAACTCAAAAGATCAGTGTTCACAAGATATACCTGGACCTGGGATGTTACAATTCTCCCCCATTAGAATCAGACTTCGCCCTCGAAGTTATGCCCTACGAATAACTATGGATGCTGCTTCCGCATCTCGGACTCCGGATCCCAAGTTAACTCGGACCCTCTCCGATGTTGCCACTGGACCTGAACCAAGGGTACTTCCTTCTTCCTCAGAACCTTGACCTTTCGCTGCAAAATCGCGACCGACCTCTCAATGTAATTCAGGCTCACATCCACCTGAATGTCCTCTAGTGGTACCACTGCCCTCTCATCGGCGATGCACTTCCTCAACTGGGACACGTGGAAGGTGTTATGTATCTGACTCAGCTCTGCAGGTAGCTCCAATCGGTAAGCTAACCTACCCACTCTGGCGGTCACTCTAAAAGGACTGATGTATCGGGGCCCCACTTGCCCAGTTTCCGGAATCGGATCACCCCTTTCCAGGGGGATACCTTTAAGAGTACAAAATCCCCAACCTGGAACTCTAGATCGGATCGCTGCCTGTCTGCATAACTCTTCTGGCGACTCTGGGCCGTCAGTAATCTCTGTCTGACCTGCTGAATCTTCTCAATCATTTTCAACACTTTCTCAGTGCCACCCATCACTCGTTGTTCCACCTCTCCCCAACAAATGGGAGTCCAACACTTCCTCCCATAAAGAATCTCAAAGGGAGGCATACGAATACTCGAGTGATGGCTGTTGTTGTAAGAAAGCTCAGCCAAAGCAGATAAGTGTCCCAACTTCCTCCGAAGTCCATCACACATGCTCGCAGCATGTCCTCGAGCATCTGAATTGTCCGCTCGCTCTGCCCATCTGTCTGCGGGTGGTATGCGGTGCTGAAGTGCAACCGTGTACCAAACTCCTCATGAAATTTCTTCCAAAACATAGAAGTGAAGCGCACGTCTCGATCCGACACTATCGAGGTCGGCACTCAATGCCGAGCTACCACCTCTCTAACATAGATTTTGGCCAATCTCTCTGCAGAAGAGCTCTCACTAATGGCAAGGAAATGAGCACTCGTCGTCAGTCGATCCACAATCACCCAAATCACGTCAACTCCACGCGTAGTCCTCGGTAACTTGGTGATAAATTCCATCGAGATCTGTTCCCACTTCCACTGGGGAATCTCCAAGGGTTGCAATAGACCATGTGGGCGCTGGTATTCTGCCTTGACCTGGCGGTAGGTCAAGCACCTCTTGACTACCCAAGCAACATCCCTCTTCATACCGAGCCACCAGTAATCCCTCTTCAGGTCCAAATATATCTTAGTGGCCCCGAGATGGATCGAGAATCTCGATCTGTGCGCCTCCTCCATCAATATACGCCGAGCTCCGCCCGAATAGGGCACCCAAATCCACCCTCAGAAAGTCATAAGCCCTCGGCTATCCATCAAAAACTCGGATAACTGCCCAACTACCCGCTCCCTCTTGTGGTTCTCCGGTCTCACGGCCTCCGCCTGGGCTTCTCGAATGGTCTCTAAGACCGTAGTGATCACGGTCATCCTCATACATATATCTCGGATCGGGGCACCCCCTGCCCTGCGGCTCAGTGTGTCGGCTACCACGTTAGCCTTGTCGGGATGATACAGTATCTCACAATCATAGTCCTTCACCACATCCAACCATCTCCGCTGACGCATGTTCAGATTGGGTTGATCCATGAGTTACTTCAGGCTCTTGTGGTCCGTGTATAAAGTACACCGAGCCCCGTACAATAGTGGCACCAAATCTTGAGGGCGAACACCACTGCCCCAGCTCTAGGTCATGGGTGGGATACCTCGTCTCATGAGGCTTCAACTGCCTCGATGCGTATGCTATCACGTACCCTCTCTGCATTAGCACCGCACCCAGCTCGGATATAGATGCATCACAGTAGACTACTAAGTCCTCCATCCCCTCAGGGAGAGCTAACTTTGGGGCTTCGCACAACTTCTGGTGAAGAGTCTCAAATGAGGTCTACTGCTCGGGACCCCCAGAAAAAGTAACACCATTCCGGGTCAACTTGGTGAGGGGAACTGCAATCTTAGAGAAATCTATGACAAATATCCGGTAGTAACCGACCAAACCCAGAAAACTCCGGATCTCGGTAGGGGACCTCTGCACCTCTCATCTCATAACTGCCTCAATCTTGGCCGGATCAACCAAAATCCTATTCTGGTTAACGATGTGTCCCAGGAACTGGACCTCTCGTAACTAGAAATCACACTTGGAGAATTTGGCATAAAGCCTCTCCGATCTCAATATCCCAAGAATCTCTCTCAAATGCTCCTCATGCTGCTCTCTGGACCTCGAATACACCAGGATATCGTCGATGAACACGATCACCGACCGATCCAACATGGGCCTACACACCCGGTTCATGAGATCCATGAACGTTGCCGGTGCGTTGGTGAGTCCAAATGGCATCACCACAAACTCGTAATGCCCATAACGAGTCCTAAAGGCCGTCTTCTGGATATCCTCCTCCCGGACTCTCATCTGGTGATATCTAGACCTCAAATCGATCTTGGAAAACCAAGATGCTCCTTGCAACTGGTAGAATAGATCATCAATTCTCGGAAGTGGATAACAGTTCTTGACCGTCAGCTTATTCAACTCCCGGTAATCAATGCACATCCGGAGTGACCCATCCTTCTTTTTGACAAAAAGGATCGGCGCTCCCCACGGAAAACTGCTCGGCCTGATAAAGCCCTTCCCCAATAGCTCTTGGAGCTATGAGGATAATTTCTGCATCTCTGAAGGCGCAAGGCGATAAGGCGTCTTGGCGATCGGTGCCGCTCCTGGAACCAACTCAATCCGAAACTCCACTTGCCTCTCGGGAGGCACTCTAGGCAACTCTTCAAGGAAAACATCCGGGAACTCACATACTATCGGAACCTCGGCAATAGAACTCGGCCTCTCTAACATAGCCCGTGAATCCGTCACATACGCCAGAAACCCCATACAGCCCTGATGTAAACTCTGCCTTGCCCTGGCGGCAGAGCAGAAGGCTGACCCAGATCTGGTACCTTCGCCATATACTATAAGCACTCCCACACTGGGGTCACGTATAGTCACTAACTTACGCTCGCAATCGATCACCACTCCAAAGAGGCTCAACCAATCCATACCTACAATGACACAAACATCCCCCATCGCAATCGGTACCAGGTCAATCGGGAATTCGACCCCAAAAATCTCCAACACACATCCTCTAAATACATCAGTAGCAAAGACCGAATGCTCATCTACTATAGAAACCCTCAGAGGTTGACTCAACGCCTCACGTCGGATGCCGATGTGGTGACTCAAAGCTAAGGACACGAAAGATCGACTCGTACCTGAGTCAAATAACACTAAAGCAGGTACAGAACTCACAAGAAATGTGCCGATATACAGCACAAAATAAACATAAACAGAGGCTCAGAATACATAAATAAATGATAGAAATACATACTAGCCACAACAACAGGTGTTGCGCGGACCTCCTCCGCTGTCAGCTGGAAAGCTCTCCCACGATCCTTCCGAGCCTCGGTCTTCACCGGCCGAACGTCAGTAGCACGCAAAGCAGTAGGAGCGGAACTCTGGGCTGGTCTCTGCACAAGCCGAGGGAATTCAGCCTTCCGATGGTCGGTCTGATTGCAGTGGAAACAGACTACAAATCCCTTGTGGCAATCCTTCTCCATATGCCCCTCCTTGCCACATTTATAGCAAATCCCTGCCCTGCATGATCCCTTGTGACTCTTGCCGCACTTGCCACAAGTGCGACCCTTCTGGCTTCCTGATCTCGAATCAGCGGGCTTAGCCCGCTTGGCTGTCGGTTGCGACTGCACCAGCCACCGGTCTCCCCCTGAGACTCCACATCCTCCCTCACCTGAATCTCCAGCTCAATCTCCCTCCTCCTAGCATTTGAATGAAGCTCAACAAATGTCCGGTAAGATGAGTTTGCCATGAACTCCCGAATATCCCTCCTAAGAATGCTCAAGTATCGCCTCATATGTGCCTGCTCCGTCGACACATGCTCGGGGCAGAACAACGCCCTCTCATGAAACATCCGCGTAATCACAGTCACTGTCTCTGTCTTCTGTCTGAGGGACAGAAACTCCTGGGCCAACTGTTCCCTCTCCACCAGGGGAACATACTCATCTCGGAACATCCCAATAAACCTCTCCCATGTCTCCGCGGCGTGCTCTGCTAGTGTAAAACTGGCTGTCAAAAATTTCCACCAGTCCTTCGCCCCCAAGCGAAGCTAGTTCAGCGCGAACCGCACCCTCAAATGCTCTGGGTATGAACAAGTATAGAAACACCCCTCGATTTCGAAGATCCATCTCATCGCAACAATTGGATCCTGAGTGCGGTCAAACTCTCGGGGCTTCGTGTTGCTAAACTCCCGGTACAACAACAAATCACCTCAAAAACTGCATCATATCGCTCATCAAATGTCTCGATCAAAGTGGTCTTGATAGACCTAAACATCTCTAAAATAGCCTCACATATGGCTGCGACTACCTCCTCGTGAATCATCCTGCGAATCTCATCATCGCCAACTCCACTGCTCTCGGGGTTGTGGTGCGTGCCCACCATGATATCTCTGAAACACAACATAGAATAATCAGAGACTCGCTCGAACATACTCACACTCGATCATGCACCCCTACTCTATCCTTAGCATCCTAAGGATTCTTACTTGGATTGTTTGCCGATCCGGTGCTTTCAGTAGTACGGGCCCAATACTACCTTCCACACCGCATTAGTATCCACCCCAAGTCCTCCTCTTAGGACCGCGGATCTCTAATTCTCTGTATCTTACTGCTCATACCACTCCCTCAAGAGACCTATCATAGCTCATTCCTGCTATAAACTCCTACTCAGACCATACTCAAAAGCAAAACACAGATAACAGGAATCGCTACGCTAAGGCATCCCGAATCAGGTCATTCTAGTCCTAATAAGAATACCTATATTACTCTCTAGTATGCATAATACCTCAAAATAACTAAAGCAAATATTATAATACAAGTAAGGCTATTTTGGGAAATCACCTTTCGGGCTCTGGCTGATTGTACACACCGCTTCCACTTGTTTTCTCTTAAACTTTTCTCATTTTAAAATTATCCTTTCTTTCAAAAACCTTTCTCAAATCCTCGATTTGAGTCCAAACACACCATGAGGTGTATCCGAATCCCTCAAATCAAGGCTCTGATACCAAATTGTAACACTCAAAATTTCATTTTTGCACATAAAAATCACATATCATAATTCCCCAAAATCTCAAGTAAAAATATTAATACAATTCAATTTTTTCAAAAGTTGTTTTTCACAAAAACCAGGATCCTCCAAATATATCTCTAAAGCGAGTGTGTGTACAATCACGCCGGTGCCTTCCTACGATCGTCAGAACTACCTGAAACACATATCACATAACATGATAAGCACAAAGCTTAGTGAGTTCCCCAAAATACCATACATATTTCATTTGACAATCGAGGCTATAACACTGTAAGACCCTCCAGTCTATGTCTATCAGTGGGACCCTCCAGTCCCAGCTCAATAAACTCCTCAAACAATATTCAACATAAATCACAAAGACAATAAACTCCTCAATTACACGAAGATACCACACTTGGTAAGTATAGTGAGAAGACTCACCTTGCAAGAAGTCAGCAAAACTCGAACTCAATCACCAATCTAGCCTCCGCCTAACATACATAACAATTATCCCTAATTAATCATGACTCTCAAGAGGCTACACTATCTCACAGAAGGGAAAAAGACCATTTTACCACTCAATGGCCCTAAATGCCCTTAATTGATCCAAACCCTAAAGTCAACACATGTCAACGGCAGTCGGTACGCCTCGCGTAACAGCTCCCTACACTGGGTGTACTCGGCTGCCAGACACATATCGGGGATGCGCGACCCCTACGCTACGCGTACTGGGATTACACTCGGCGTACACTCTAGTTTCACTCCTCTCATTTGTTTGGTCTTAACCTGTTGAGACCTTGGCTCCAATCTCAGATCTAGACCCTCTAATAGCTCTTAGCCTATAAAGTCAGGGACTTTAAGCCTTTGCTTGGCTGGAAAGGTCCCAAACACACAAAACACTCCTCCTCTTATGGCAAAAACCACATATCTCATGCATGGCTTGATCCCAACGTCCAAGATAGGATTTTTATGACTCTACACCACGGAACATACTCATAGGGGGTGGATCATGGTCTCTAGAGTATAATACCACATAAAGTCTCCAACTTTTAGGACAAAACCCTAGAATACTCTACTAAGATGCAAAAACCAAAAGAATGAAAAAGATCCGATCTTTATACCTCAAAATGAAGCTCCACAATAATATAAGTCCAGATACAAGGCCTGAGATCCCACTCCTTCTTCACTCCAAAGAAACTCAAGGATGCCCCCAAGGCTCTCTAGTGCACTCACAAGCTTTAAGAACGGAGAACTAGGGTTTAGGAGAGTTGGTATCTGGGAATGGTGGCCAGGAATGAGGCCATCATGTCCTTTAAATAGAGGACTCATCAAAATTTAAGGTTTCATTTTGGGCCTAGTACGCCCAGCGTACTAGGTGACCTCCGCATCACAAGCACGCATACGAGTACGCTGAGCGTACACTCTTGTACGCCCCACGTTGCCGTTTATCATCTTTTCTTAATAACGTCCAAAATGGATGATAGCTTAAAAGATCAGGGTTCACAAGATATACCTGGACCTGACATGTTACAGAGCCCATGGCAACAGGATGTAAGTGTTGGGTTTTGAGCATTCTAACACTCCTATGGTGTGCATGCAACCCTATAAACCTTGGATCTATGTTTTCTTCTAAAATACATGCAAATAATATTTTACAAGGTTTCTTCCTAACTAGCATAGCGTAAGGATTATGAATCATAAAACTACTAGTAGAAATACATACCTTTTGATAGTGGTTGATTGCTTGGAGTTTGAGAGCCTAGCACCAATAATGTGAATGCCTCAAGTGGAATCACAAATCACCACAAACTTGGAAAAACCTTGAGAGAATAATATGCTTATGTAGAAATCGGCCACCCTTAGTTCTCACACAACTAGTTGCTATTTCTTGCAATATGTGCATCTTTATATAGTGTACATGATTAGGGTAAAAACCCTAATAACCCATTCCAAGGATCCATGGGTTAAAAGCTCCATGGATCATCCATGGACTTCCATATAAGCTTATCCCATTAACAAATGAGTATTAGCCCACACTATATAAAATGCAATAGTCCATGTTTAATTAGTCTTCCTTTTAATCACTAAATTAATTCATAATTAATTTAAGACTAAAACTAATTAAACAACATGGCTTCATATTAATATATTATAACTTATAATATATTAATAAATCATAAACATACTATTCTCATAAGATTATCCATATAAATTGTTCGGGTGAAGTGCAACCCAAATGGACCATGTCGGGTCGGGTCAAGTATATACCAAATAAGTTATGGACTTAGACACCTTATCCAATAGTCTCCCACTTGGATAAGTCTAATAACTGTATTTGCGTATATTACTTCAGGAACCAACCTGCAATCGTAGCTCTCGAAAACTCTGTTGAACTATGAAGCTCCATTTTAGATAAGTGATCATATAATCCTCTGTTCTCATGATATCAGCTGGACAAATACATGGAACAACGTCGTACTTATTGTCCAGCAGTTTGTTTCCCGATTTCCGATTTGTTTGACAAAGAACTTAATCGAACACATCAATTTAGTTCTGACCGGTCCCGGTACATAGGTCAACACAAAATCATCGAGGGGCCCAGATATCGCTTCTATTTCTAGAAGAAACAGATAAACTTCGACTCATATGCTTGTTCTACTACTTGTTGAATTGTACACAAAGGCACGTTTTATAACATCAAGCTACTGATGCGTTTACGTGCAATCAATGCACAACCAACTCATAGGTAACAACTCATATCTCTAGGTTTGAAGACTTATATGATATTACCGTCTCACGATCACTCGAGATAAATTCCATGAAGTGATACAAGTGAGCGTGGGTTTAATCCAATACTCATAACTTATGAACACTCATGAATGTTGTAGCAACCATTGCTATGTCTAAACACCTTTAGCCATCTACAAGCCCAATTCATGACAGTCTTAATTCATACCTACTTCCGACGTATGATCGACTGTGGAGTGTTTAAATAACTTAGTCATTCGGACAGAATAACCCAGCTATTTTGGAAGTCAAAACATGCAAAGTGAAACACAATAATAATCGAATCCAGTGTGGTCTCAGAACCCTTTTGAGCATAAATAGAACACCTTTTATTTATCACCACATTGATTACACATTATTCATTGCATAATGTTTCAAATAATCAACTTATACTTGAATTGAAACAACAGCTGTCCCATGCTCCAAGCATGTACATTGTGTTTTCTAAACAACAGTTATGCCATACTCCATGTACGCAAACTATGTTTGTATATGATCCTTTCTTTGTGAAATACATCAATTGAACATGATTCCAGTGATGCTCATTTCACAATCCCAAATCATTATCGTAAATGTAAGAATACCAAATTCTTGCCATTCACCGAAACCTGTCAGATCCTAAACTCAAATGCATTGATCTTCTTATAATGACTATGCACAAAGTCACAGAAACTTGTCAACAGTCATTACAGAGTCTCATATTCAAAGTACATTGCTTTGAACATCCTTCTTGCATTAAGTTTTCTAATCTTACAGAGATTGAACGAATAACTTCCACCTATGGAAACATTTCCATATTCCCATTTTGACTATCACTTCTGAACAAGAGTTGCCTATTTTCAGAAAATATCAATATGCTCCTGCCAAAACTTAACACTCTACTTCCAACAGTCCCTGAGCAACCAATCTTTGGCAAACCTTAGATTGTCCTCGACAATTGCTTAATCACTTTAGTCACATCCAGTTCTAGACTTTTCCTCTCTTAATGCCTTAAGCATTTGAAAATTTTAGAAAGGATGAATATTATAGCACATGCAATCGATCCTATATCCGAAGCATATGGGACACGATTCATGATGTTTGACATAAAGACATGATACTAGACCAGTATTTTGCTACAATATTTTTTTATTTGCCATGTCCTCAAAATTTGACTATGAAGAGGGATGTCGTAATCATAATCGAATTTTGAGAATGCAATATATATAGAATTTCCTTAAGTTGAACCATTCAAACATAAAATTCATATATATGTCCTTGACTAAAGATGATTAAAATCTCAATCTAAGCTTTTAGAATTGAAATGAAGTATAATTTCCTCTCTCTTAATTATAGCAAAACAACTTTTCAACCCCTGCAACTTCACGAATTGAAACTTTTGTTTTCTATAATTAACATTTCTAACTTGCAATACTAATCATAATTATCATGCTCCCACTAACATGATGATTACTATCATAACACTTATGCTCCCACTAGCTTTGACATGTACTCAGAAGTCAGTTGGACTTCTAGAAATCAATACTCTATTGACTTTCTTACCAAAGTTCAGATTTCTGATACAAGATGCTTTGATAAAATTTTATCAAAATCATACACCTATTCTTAGATAGTTCACATGTATGTCTAAACAATTTTAGAACTATGAAAAGGGATGTCGTAATCATAGTCTTAATTGTTTATACCTTTTGCCATTTCTCACAAGTCCATGTTAGTGCACCAGTAAACCACACACGCTCCACTAACGACTTTGAGAATGCAAATATCAAAATGCTAGCTACTTAAAATCTACTTAGTGAAAGCGTTTCCTCACCATCATTTTCATGAATCGGAGAGAAACCTTATGACACTTAGATTTTATGGTGTATGTATTCCAATCCATGTGAATATGTCAAAACCATAATCACAAGACAAGGTTAGTGACAAATTCAAACTCATATGGATTGAACTTGTTCAATCTTAATTTCTTGCCACTTGGTAGCACAAAAGCCCACCATTGCTTCCAAGTTGAACTCTGATAACTCACATACATATTCAACTTATTTGAAGTAGGCACAGAAATAAGAATTATGTCAACACGATAGGTTGCAAACCTTAAGTCGTGTGCTAGTGATAAACTATAGGTTTTTATTCTTGATAAGTTCTTGAAACTCTCAAGACCTTTAAAACTCCCACTGTCCTCTTGACATATAAGTTTCTCTTTGTCAAGAACCATTCCTTGACAGCTAAACAAATATTCAAGAGTTAGAGCAGATTCTTATCAAGATAAACACTTCATATAATTGATCTTAGTTGGTCTTTGTCTTATCCAAGACATCACAACTTACTAATTTCAAATGTACAATAGTAGAAAACATTTTACTCTTACATTCGACAAGTGTTAAAACTTTCTTTAAGATATGCCACTCAAGTTATAATCTTGGAATATGACTCTAAGAGTTATTTTTGGAACGAAGTATGATTCATCCTCTTGATTTTAACCATTCCAACAATTCATGACCCCTCTTCTTAGCCATAACAATGCACTAAGATGTCCTTAGAGTATGAATTTGTGATATGGTTTCATAATTATTAAGATGATCATAAAACATGATACTAAAGTACTCTCCCATCATTTCAGATTCGAGAAACTTTTATCTTTCTGCCTAATTTGATTCTTTCCCATTCGTTCTGCCACACATTGAAACCTTTCCAATGCTTCAGAATTATACTTAAGCTTGTAAGTATAACCATATTTACTAAGCTTTAACAAATCATGACGAATAGTATTATTAATCTTTGTGGTGGACTTGACCAGTGCACAAGCATGTGTACTCGATCCCTTTAGTCCTATCCTTGTTCACATAAGGAATTAGTCTTAATTTCCAAAGATGAAAATTCTCATACATCATACACTTTGGCTTACATGATTCCAAGTCTCGGTCCAATTGAAACTTGGGTGATGAGAATCTTTCCTCATTTGGCAAATTTAGACACTACCACAAATGAAAGAATCAAATCCACTTTCCAATATTGCTATTACTAGAATCAAATAAGCAACAATTTTTCACAAATGCCATTGTAAGGATATAATATAAAATAAATAAAATTAAAACCCCCCTTTTTTTATTTTAAAAGTTTGCGGAAAAATTATCCTTACAATCCATATGAAAACCTTGTTGTTATCTATTCCTAAGCAATTTATCATAACTCTTCAGCAACAGCTTCAAAATTCTGAGCACCGAACCATGCGATCGAAACCCATCTTCGCAATCAGAATCAGCATATACTTCCTTTAAGCTTCCTATCTTTTCTTTGATTCATAAAAACATCAAAATGTGACCAATTCACATTATGTAATAAGAATCTCCAAATAGGAACTTAATAGAGTTAGACAGTGGACTTTAACTGAAGTAGAGTCAAACTTCTTGACTTGATCAACCTTATGATCTTTCAGGTAAATATGGCAGCTTCATAATCAATGTCCCTTCCTTTGGCAATAAAACATATGGACCCTTTGGTAATGACACATGAGACTATCTCAGACTTAGCCTTTCTCTTTACCATTTGGTCAACCGAGTTGACTATGGCCGATCCCTTTCCATTGGGAAGAGAAAACCTTTTCTAGATATCCAATGCTACCATTGTCAAAGTCCATTTAAGATTTGGGAAGTTGATCTTCTAATCAAATTTGCTTTACTAGTGTTCCAAATCATTGCTGATTCCACAGCACCAAGAAAATAGATAAGATCATTAAGGGTCATGTCATAGTCTGTCTCATAGTAGTCCCAAAGGGACTCACTATGTTACTAAGAAAGTGATTGAAAATCCAACTTTCACAAGACTTTGACACCCAACTCTCCCGACTTGTCAATATGTGACTTTATCTCCAAGATGTGAGCACACATAGACTATGCTTGCCAATATGGCTTGAGTGACCTTAAACTTGTGGGTTAGGGAGAATAATTGGAGGAGGTGGAGGAAGTGAAGCATGATGTTGAGGGACACCATCTTCAAGAGATTTGGGAAGATCATAGTTGTCTGTACCAGACATCTATAATGGGAGAAAATCAAGTTAGTTGATTTTTTAAGTCCTTAATATAACACCCAATATGAAATATTAAGGCTATGACCCAATCACAATATATTATACTTAGAAGAGGTATGACGTAATCTAAGTAATAATATATTTGAAAGGTAGGTGAATGACGATTCACCAATTTCCACCACGAAAAACGAAATAAAATTAGGTTTTATTTGGTTTTGAAACTCCTAGATCTTTTGAGATTCATTGAACTTTTCAATGGCCTGTTTCAATCTCGAGTGTGCCCTTCATGTTTTGTGACTGGGATGCCGAGGATCACAAAATAAGGTGTGAATAACCATACCAATTCATATGGTACCCTTAATATTATCACCTAATCAATGTGCCGGTAAACCACACGCTCTCCACCGATCTATGATAAACATTAAGTCACCCTTCGTGATCCTTACTAGTCCAAGTTAGTGTGCTGGTAAACCATACGCGCTCCACCAACGACTTGGTAAGGTACAAAGTGTGAATTCCATGGGCTAGCACCAATTTCACATTTTTCCTAAAGTAACTAAGATTGGGAATTATTAAAAAAAAGTTTAGTTACTTTATAATAATCATTATACTTTTAATGAGTATTTAAAGTCATTGTCCTACCCGTTCGGCTAACGACCCTCCACCGATCAAGGAAGCGGTGGGTGAGAGTGGACACCCATTAAGTCGCCATTTTATAGGCAACAACCTTATACCCCCTTATGGACCGGCTTCGTGAATGAGGCCTACTAACGGTAAAACGACTTGATCTTATACATATATAACTATTAAGCATTAATATTATAATAGTATAAGGGTTGAATTTTAACTTTTAAAACTCTAGGGTATGGAATTAAAGTTTGTGTGAGACTTTACAAATTCCAAAACTTGAGGGAAAGTTTTGAACAATTCAAAAACTTTTGGATATTCATAACTTATGAGTTTTAATAAGGCTTAAAGAAACTATTAATGAAGAGACTCTTGGAAATCCATAACTTGAGAACAAGTTATGGAGTCCATAAAATCATTTATGGGAAAAACTCTTCAAGAAAATGTAACCTATGACTTCTTAAAATACATTTAAAAGAAAAAACTTTTGGATTTCCATAACTTGAGGAAAAATTATGAATTCCATTAAAACATATTAAGATCAAGAATTAACTAACAAACAATTTGCAAATAATTCCTATGATCTAACAAAACTCATAAGAACATGAATATCCATATTAACAATCTCAATAATCATATGAACACATATAAAACTTGGAATTCTGATAATAGCCTTGAAATTGGTTTACCATAATCATTACCACATCAAAAACAGGTTTTATAAGACCAAAACAGTTTAAGGTAATGATTCTAGACCAATTCCAGCACGAAAAACTGAAGATATGCTGTCTGGGGGTCCAAATCGTCGGGTGCATGAACCAACTCGCCGAGTTGGACGAATTTTGTCTTGGACTCGTCGAGTCCCTTCATGGACTCGGCGAGTCTGTTGTGCAGACAGCACATAAACTTCGATTTTCAGCAATTTGCATCAAGTATTCAAGAAAACAAACCTAGGCTCTGATACCACTGTTGGGCTTTGAGCATTCTAACACTCCTATGGTGTGCATGCAACCCTATAAACCTTGGATCTATGTTTTCTTCTAAAATACATGCAAATAATATTTTACAAGGTTTCTTCCTAACTAGCATAGCGTAAGGATTATGAATCATAAAACTACTAGTAGAAATACATACCTTTTGATAGTGGTTGATTGCTTGGAGTTTGAGAGCCTAGCACCAATAATGTGAATGCCTCAAGTGGAATCACAAATCACCACAAACTTGGAAAAACCTTGAGAGAATAATATGCTTATGTAGAAATCGGCCACCCTTAGTTCTCACACAACTAGTTGCTATTTCTTGCAATATGTGCATCTTTATATAGTGTACATGATTAGGGTAAAAACCCTAATAACCCATTCCAAGGATCCATGGGTTAAAAGCTCCATGGATCATCCATGGACTTCCATATAAGCTTATCCCATTAACAAATGAGTATTAGCCCACACTATATAAAATGCAATAGTCCATGTTTAATTAGTCTTCCTTTTAATCACTAAATTAATTCATAATTAATTTAAGACTAAAACTAATTAAACAACATGGCTTCATATTAATATATTATAAATTATAATATATTAATAAATCATAAACATACTATTCTCATAAGATTATCCATATAAATTGTTCGGGTGAAGTGCAACCCAAATGGACCATGTCGGGTCGGGTCAAGTATATACCAAATAAGTTATGGACTTAGACACCTTATCCAACAGTAAGACCATGTGGAGAGCCCATGGTTTTCCTAATAAAGACCATGGGAGAGCCCATGGCACTTGGGTGTAAGTGTTGGATTAGTGTCTAAGCCCGTAACTATATTTGGTATGTACTTGACCCGGTTGTGCATGGTCCTTTTGGGTTGCCTTCACCAAAGCAACTTAACAAGCTAATTTAAGGAGAGAGAGAATATTATGGTTTATTAATATATTATAAGAATAATATATTAAAGGAGAAATCATATTTATTTATTTATTATTGGTCATAAATTAATTAGGAATTAATTTAGTGACTAAAAGAGATTAATTAAATAAAGGGGTATAAACTGTCAAATGTGTGATAGTTAAGTTTTGGGCTAAGGAAACCTAATGGACTTAAGAGGGAACGAAATTATGATGGGGATCCATCATATTTTCGTCCAAGGCCTTATTCCAGAAGGTTCCTTGGGCTGCTTGGTGGCTAAGCTGTCCATTAGGGTTTAGACGGAATCCCTAGCAACCTACAGTATAAATATGACCCCTAGGCTATGAAAATTGGCTACACTTGATTCCAAGAGAACCCTAGGGCCAATTTTAGCATCTCTCACCCTCTCTCATATTGCCTTCTGGCTTGTGGTGTTTGTAAGCCATTAGAGGAGTTACAATTGTGACTCTAAGCTCCAAAAAAGAAGAATCAAGCTTCCATTAAAGAGGTAAACATCTAGATCTAAGTCTATATTTTAGTTTTGTTATGTGTATGCTAGATTAGGGTTTATAAGTCTTGGATTCATTGCATGTACAATAGAGAAACCTATATCCAAGCATTAGGGTTTGTATGAGCACATAGGATTGTTCTTATGTGTCACACCCCCAAACCAGAACGGCGGAAACGTTCGGGGGCGGAGGACGTCATATTCAGTATCATAACAGTTCATAGAAAGGAAAGTACACACCACCATATATATTAAGGTTTTCAAAATGTTTACATAATTGTATTCGTTACATGTTCAAAAGATAAATACATAAACATCTTTCAAAAGAAGTAATTAACGTCAGCACGTTAATCCCCAAAAGTTGATTTCCAAACCTGCTTAGCGGTTCCCTGAGAATACAAGTTATTTCAAAGAGAAAGTGTCAACAATTAAGTTGGTGAGTTCATAAGTAGTGTTTTGAGAAAATGTACGCCATTCGAAAGTTCGTGTATGTTTTCCAGAAAACTCGATATTTTCAAATGAAAAGAGTTATGATTCGTTGTGTTGAAAATGAATGTATTAGATCCAGAAAATCCCATATTTTCCCTAATAGTTGAGATATGACTTATTGTGTTTTCCAAGAAAAACCCTTATTTTCTTATAAAAGTATGAAATGCATATGAATGTTCGTGTTATAAGTTGTAAATAGTTGCACCAGGAAAATCCCTTATTTTCCTATTAGTTGTTTGTTTTAGATGCAGGAAAAACCCTTATTTTCCTAACATAACTGGCAGTCTCTAAGACCGAAAATCGCAAGAAACCGACGTGCTTAAAAGGTGTGGCATAGTTTTATATAATAAAGCTATACGAAGATCGCACTTGTTAGATGAAGAATAGTTTTAATAGCTACTCGTTCATAAAAGCATAATACCATAATAATTGTATATCCGATGAGTTTTATAACCATACTAAACATAATATGCCTGTAGCGACGTTCTTCAGGCGTCGTAGCGTTATGACAAACTGTCACCCCAAAGGACGGACTGTAGCTAACAGTCAGGGCGCGGGATCATGACTTCCCGTATAGATCTATACACATTTGACACGTTCTCCGAACGGGAGACTCTGGTTATAGACAGGACTTGTAGCGATACCTTTTAGTAAAAGGTAGTATTTGAAGATGTACACGTCTCACGGATTCTCAACTAAGTCTGTATTAAAGTAATAGTTTTGTATGCAAAGTTTATCTTTTTTCACAATGTTTGACAAAGCATAAATCATAAGTTCTTTGAATGTATAAAACGGTTTAGCAACGATGGTTACCCTTGATATGATGTATTTGAATGTAAACGTATAAATAAAACATATTTCTATTTATAAAACATATTGTACCCCAAGAGGGTAAAGTTGTGTTGTGAGGTGTTTTGCATGATAATAACTTCATCAGATAGTTAAAACAACAGTATGAAAAGTATAGCAAAAGATCGATGTTTCACACGATTTTAGTCGTGTGTTTACTTGTATTCCCCCCCTTAAAAGTGTTTAAAAAGCATTTACAAAGCATTTAAAGTGTGGTTGTAGGGTATGAACTCACTTGATAGATTGAAGAAGGTGAGACAAAACCGAGCAGAACTTTGACTTGAAAAAGCGGATTTTCTCGGGATTCTCGGGAATCTCGGGAGCATGAAACTTCCTTCGGGGCTTGAGTATGGGAACCGGGGCTTCGGGATAATTATTGCACGGAAAACGAGGCAAAACGCAAGAAAAACGAGAGAAAATGAGCAAGTTTCCCCGGAACCCTCGCATTCCTTTTATAGAGGTGCTGAACCGCCTCGGTACGCTGGGCGTACGAGGGTACGCGGGGCGTACTGGGGCGTCATTGCTTACGCACTTCGGATGGGAGGGCATAGAGGCGTAGGGGCGACGTGGCCGAACCGAGGCCTAGCACCCGGTTACGCTGGGCGTACGAGGGTACGTTGGGCGTAACTCGGATCAGGCCGGTGACTCCCCCTTCGGATAATACCGGAATTCATTTTAAATTTATATATTTATTATTTAGCAAACTTCGAAAATTCATATCTTCGTCATACGAACTCCGTTTTCGACGTTCTTTATATCCACGCGAAGGTGAGACTACGATCTACAACTTTCGTTTAGACTCCGTCGGCAAAATTTGACTTTATTTTTAATATTATATTTTTAATACGTCAGGACAGGAAAAGTCCGTTAAAGTTCCATAACTCCTTCATCCGACGTCCGTTTCCGTCAGACTTTTTACCGTTGCGCTTCTATTGTTGAGACCTTCGAATCTCATTTAGTTTGTGTCGGCTAAAAGTCTCTCGATCTCTATTTCGAGTTTTTAGTCGTCTACTGCTATATCTGTAACTTAGAAAAATCATAACTTCCTCATACGAAGTCAGATTTGGACGTTCTTTTTATGTATGTTCACGGTTTAATGATATCTACGACTTTCATTTAGATACTTAAGGCTAAAAAGTATTTTATAGGAATTTCGCATTTTACGCTTAACATTGTTTTACCGATATTGTCGGGGATCTTCGATCGGTCATAGCTTCTTCGTTATAACTCGGATTTTAGTGTTCTTTATATTTTTGAAAACCTTGTTACGATATCTACCACATGGTATACCCCAATTATAGTTTTATAAAAGTTTAATTTTCAACCTAATTTTGCTGGTGTTACATTATCCCCTCGTTAGAGAGAATTTCGTCCCGAAATTCGCATTTGAATGGGAGATCGATGGTTGAGGAAAGGTGAGCGTACCTCTGTTCCATTTGAATCTTCTTGTTCTCTACTTCATCCGACTCTTAGCGTGGGTGTTACGACGGATCTTCGTTATTTCGTCTATCGCTTCGACCGATAGGGATCATGTAGTTTTAGGTTTATTTATTTATGTCCTTCTAAATGTTAGCATATTCACTCGGTGCTTAGGGCAGCTTCGTTTTGAAGTTCATTGTTGAATTCACTCCTAGTTTCCGAGCTTGAAGTTGACTTATTGGGCACGTGGTATTTCTAATGATCTATTGGTAATAGTTCGGGATGGTTGCGAAGGATGTAGTACTCCTCGCATGAGTGCTACAAGATCCTGAAACTAGAAACCAATTGGGGTTTGTGTCGGGTTTGTCGTTATAAATCGATAGAGTTTCTTTAGTCGATGGTTAATGTGAAAGGGTCTTTTATAACACATGGAACTGGTAAGGTTAGGGCCAAGCCAATCCACGTCGAATGTCGAAGTCGGAACTTCTCATTGCAAAACGTTCCTTAGTGGGATAGTGCATTCTACATATGTGTTTTCAGTGCTTCTAGTCTATCCCTATTATTACTACTACAAAGATTTTGTTTAATGATTGGGGTGTTTGTTCGAGTAGATTTTTAAATTTGTGACTCACGGAACTCCTCTCCGTTCTTGTTATCAAATGGAATATATGTAAATAAGTTATCGAGGAGAAATGTACCTAGCATAACCGTGGGGTCTGCAATAGCCTCCTCTTGGCCCATTGCGAATACTCGGCCTCCTCCACCAGCATTCATGATGTTTGACTCCGGGCAGTCCCTTCGGAAGTGTCCCGTTACTCCGTACTCATAACAAGCACGGTCTACTCCCACATTTGTGGCTGGAGCAGTTGGTTGGGCTAGTTCTCTGCAGTAGCGGATGGTGTGTCCCTTTCTATTGCACCTAACGCAATGCATTTCACGGCAGGGTCCGTGATGATGAAAGTTGCATCGGTTGCACTTAGGCTGGTTGCCGTTGTACGACCTTGTGGGTGTAGGGGTATGGTTTGTTGATTGCTTTTTGGCGTTTCCTTGAGTTGTTTTGCCTTCCCTCTTGCTCCAGGGTTTTCGTTTCATGTTCTTAGGTTCGCACCTTGCGGTATTCTTATAGGTAGCTACTGGTAGGTGGCTTCGATTGTTTCTTTGATTAGGATTTATGATATCGTTTCCTTCCTTGCTTGAGTTGATAGAGTTATTGTATGCTATAATGGCTGCCACTGTGGCTATAACTGTAGTTTGCAAAGTGGCGGTGTCCAATTGTAGGAATGGGGTTGCGTTGGTTAGTTGATTATTTCCGGTCCTTGCTGTGCCGCTAAAGTTTGCTTGAGACAGTGCAGCTGTTACTGCCGTAGTGATAGCAGATTGCACTATGTTGGGGTCATATTGGGGAGGTGGTGGTGGGGTTGTGTTTCTACGTGCTGATCTACGAGGAGGCATTGTTCTGATAAGGAAATAACAAGAAAAACTATAAGTTTTTATGATTCGAAAGTCGCGCATTAGTGATTTGTTATATCAAAAGTTTGGTTTACCCTTGAATAGGGTTTTGAGTTCGACTCATAAAGAGAGTAGATAAACTCATGAATTGGAGGGGTATGCAAAGGGTTTAATAAAGGAAATACATCATATATATTAAAAATATGGTGCGTTACATTTTGTAGTTAGGAAAATTTGACCTATCTAAAGGTCTCCGATTACAAGTTAAGAGAAGTAAGGACTTTATCCGAGGTCTTATGTTATGACAAAATTTTGGAAGTCAGAAAGATATTATTTGTGACACGAGCTGGCTACATGGGCCTTAGACTCTGCCAACTGACGCTCCATCTCGAGCATACATAGTTCATGTCTTGCCTGGCGTGCCCGAAGTTCTATCACTTCGGTTTGAGTTGCCGTTAGCTCTCTCTGCAACGCTTCATTTTGATTTATGATTCTCCCGTGAGCTAATCCTAACTGTCGGATGCGAACTGTGTTGACTCCAGTGTTCGCATCATTTTTCTCAGTTCGATGGATGGTCGTCCGTCCTTGTTCACCAATGCGAGAAATCCAGCGAATCAATATAGGGAGGGCTCTGTCTGCTGAGCCTCCCTCGCTTAGATTGTAGAAGCTTCGGTCTCCGTTGAATGGAAAGGGTTGATCCTGTTCGCGGCTCCACCTATTCAGGTTAGTTTCCCATAGAGGCGTCGAGCCATGAAATTCCGGTCGAGGATTAGGATTTTGAATTGGGGCCGTTACGGGTAGGTTATTGTCCTCGGGATCTGAGTCTGATTCTTCTTGCATTCCTTCTTCAGGATCATTCTCTATCCCTTCTCCATTACCTTGGTTGGGGTAGTAGGGGTCTCCTGCTAGGTGGAATCCAACCATTGTGTTTGTACGAGAATAGGGAGATAAGGATTGTCTAGAACTAAGGCACATAAGGTTGACATCAAAGTTAAACTATCGTATGCATAAAATACTCCTATAGTATTCTAAATGTTATGTTTGATTCTAAAGTTTATAAGTTTGGTAAGTTTTAGACTTGTTGTCCATTGTAGCTATCCCCTGGCATACACAGTTCGGCTCTCGGACAAATATAGTTGATCAGGCTATATTTATCCCAGTCCCGATTACATATCCCAAGGCATACCTGTATTGCACAACTCATCTATAATACTTCTATATTGTTTTAATTATGATACTGACCCTGTTATTAATATGAAATGAATGCATGCCTACTTTACAAAAACTAAATAAATTTAATTTTAAAAGTATGACTCTTACTCAGAGTGTTTTTGCCCAGTTGTGTTTATAGTTGTATATCAAAAATGGTTTTGATATACTTAGTTCACTATAAACAAAGCTCTGATACCAATCTGTCACACCCCCAAACCAGAACGGCGGAAACGTTCGGGGGCGGAGGACGTCATATTCAGTATCATAACAGTTCATAGAAAGGAAAGTACACACCACCATATATATTAAGGTTTTCAAAATGTTTACATAATTGTATTCGTTACATGTTCAAAAGATAAATACATAAACATCTTTCAAAAGAAGTAATTAACGTCAGCACGTTAATCCCCAAAAGTTGATTTCCAAACCTGCTTACGGTTCCCTGAGAATACAAGTTATTTCAAAGAGAAAGTGTCAACAATTAAGTTGGTGAGTTCATAAGTAGTGTTTTGAGAAAATGTACGCCATTCGAAAGTTCGTGTATGTTTTCTAGAAAACTCGATATTTTCAAATGAAAAGAGTTATGATTCGTTGTGTTGAAAATGAATGTATTAGATCCAGAAAATCCCATATTTTCCCTAATAGTTGAGATATGATTTATTTTGTTTTCCAAGAAAAACCCTTATTTTCTTATAAAAGTATGAAATGCATATGAATGTTCGTGTTATAAGTTGTAAATAGTTGCACCAGGAAAATCCCTTATTTTCCTATTAGTTGTTTGTTTTAGATGCAGGAAAAACCCTTATTTTCCTAACATAACTGGCAGTCTCTAAGACCGAAAATCGCAAGCAACCGACGTGCTTAAAAGGTGTGGCATAGTTTTATATAATAAAGCTATACGAAGATCGCACTTGTTAGATGAAGAATAGTTTTAATAGCTACTCGTTCATAAAAGCATAATACCATAATAATTGTATATCCGATGAGTTTTATAACCATACTAAACATAATATGCCTGTAGCGACGTTCTTCAGGCGTCGTAGCGTTATGACAAACTGTCACCCCAAAGGACGGACTGTAGCTAACAGTCAGGGTGCGGGATCATGACTTCCCGTATAGATCTATACACATTTGACACGTTCTCCGAACGGGAGACTCTGGTTATAGACAGGACTTGTAGCGATACCTTTTAGTAAAAGGTAGTATTTGAAGATGTACACGTCTCACGGATTCTCAACTAAGTCTGTATTAAAGTAATAGTTTTGTATGCAAAGTTTATCTCTTTTCACAATGTTTGACAAAGCATAAATCATAAGTTCTTTGAATGTATAAAACGGTTTAGCAACGATGGTTACCCTTGATATGATGTATTTGAATGTAAACGTATAAATAAAACATATTTCTATTTATAAAACATATTGTACCCCAAGAGGGTAAATTTGTGTTGTGAGGTGTTTTGCATGATAATAACTTCATAAGATAGTTAAAACAACAGTATGAAAAGTATAGCAAAAGATCGATGTTTCACACGATTTTAGTCGTGTGTTTACTTGTATTCCCCCCCTTAAAAGTGTTTAAAAAGCATTTACAAAGCATTTAAAGTGTGGTTGTAGGGGTATGAACTCACTTGATAGATTGAAGAAGGTGAGACAAAACCGAGCAGAACTTTGACTTGAAAAAGCGGATTTTCTCGGGAATCTCGGGAGCGTGAAACTTCCTTCGGGGCTTGAGTATGGGAACCGGGGCTTCGGGATAATTATTGCACGGAAAACGAGGCAAAACGCAAGAAAAACGAGAGAAAATGAGCAAGTTTCCCCGGAACCCTCGCATTCCTTTTATAGGGGTGCTGAACCGCCTCGGTACGCTGGGCGTACGAGGGTACGCGGGGCGTACTGGGGCGTCATTGCTTACGCACTTCGGATGGGAGGGCATAGAGGCGTAGGGGCGACGTGGCCGAACCGAGGCCTAGCACCCGGTTACGCTGGGCGTACGAGGGTACGCTGGGCGTAACTCGGATCAGGCCGGTGACTCCCCCTTCGGATAATACCGGAATTCATTTTAAATTTATATATTTATTATTTAGCAAACTTCGAAAATTCATATCTTCGTCATACGAACTCCGTTTTCGACGTTCTTTATATCCACGCGAAGGTGAGACTACGATCTACAACTTTCGTTTAGACTCCGTCGGCAAAATATGAATTTATTTTTAATATTATATTTTTAATACGTCAGGACAGGAAAAGTCCGTTAAAGTTCCATAACTCCTTCATCCGACGTCCGTTTCCGTCAGACTTTTTACCGTTGCGCTTCTATTGTTGAGACCTTCGAATCTCATTTAGTTTGTGTCGGCTAAAAGTCTCTCGATCTCTATTTCGAGTTTTTAGCCGTCTACTGCTATATCTGTAACTTAGAAAAATCATAACTTCCTCATACGAAGTCAGATTTGGACGTTCTTTTTATGTATGTTCACGGTTTAATGATATCTACGACTTTCATTTAGATACTTAAGGCTAAAAAGTATTTTATAGGAATTTCGCATTTTACGCTTAACATTGTTTTACCGATATTGTCGGGGATCTTCGATCGGTCATAGCTTCTTCGTTATAACTCGGATTTTAGTGTTCTTTATATTTTTGAAAACCTTGTTACGATATCTACCACATGGTATACCCCAATTATAGTTTTATAAAAGTTTAATTTTCAACCTAATTTTGCTGGTGTTACATGATGCCTAAAACCCGTCAGTGGTATCAGAGACATGATTGGTTTCAATTGTATGTGATGCTTTAACTGTTTGATTGTTGAAAAATCGTTTTTTTTTGCTAACTCTTTGAAGAACTCGACGAGTTCCATGAGGAACTCGACGAGTTCCAATGTGGACTCGACGAGTTTAGCTGTCAGACAGAGGATATTTTGGGATTTTGTTGTTGTTTTGTCATAGGATTAATGCCTAAATCGTTTTTTGAAAATAAAATCCGATTTTTATTGTAATTAAATGATTATCCTTACCAAAACAATCGATAATTTCAAATCTTTTGAATAATAGTTTATTTATATGATAAATATGGATTATTTATTTTTTTTGGTAATTATCTTGTAACTAAAATTGGATTAAGTCAAATATAGATAATTATGAAATTAGTTGTTTAATTTAAATTATTTGTTATTTGATCCCTTTTGTTTTGAAAAGTTCAAAACTTGTCCTCAAGTTTTGAAATATAAATTTTAAGATTAAAAGTTTAATTTTAAGTAATTTAAATTTCAAACCCTTAGAGTTTTACAAGTTTAAAATTCAACCCTATACTATTATATTATTACAAGATTTATATATATATATATATATATATATATATATATATATATATATATATATATTTATATGTATAAGATTAAAGCTAGTCTTATCGCTAGTAGGACTCATTCACGAAGCCGATCTATAAGGTGAGTATAAGGTTGCTGCCTATAAAATGGCGCTTAATGGGTGTACACTCACACCCACCGCTTGCTTGATTGATGGAGGGTCGTTAGCCGAATGGATAGGATAGGGCACTTAATACCTCATTAGAAGTATAATTAATATTGCAAAGTAACTAACATGTTTTTACAAATTCCCAATCTTAGTTACTTTAGGGCAAAATGTGAAAATGATGCTATCCCATGGAATTACACTTTGCACCCTTGTCAAACATTAGTGGAGCGTGCGTGGTTAACCGACACACTAATTTGGGATTGACATTGGTGGCAAAGGGTGGCTAGATGTTTATCATAGATGAATGGAGTGTGTGGCTAACCGGGACATTGATTAGGTGATAGAGACATTGAGTGCACCATGTTGATTCGCATGGTTATTCACAACTTGTTTGCGATCCTCGGCATCCCAATCGCAAATTTAAAGTGCATATCAAGATTTAAACATGCCATTGAAAAGTTCAATGAATCTCAAAAGATCTAGGAGTTTTCAAACACATTTAAAACTTAATCTCTTTTTTCATTTTTTTCATGGTGAGAATTAGTGAATCGTCATTCACTTACCTTCAAATTATTTACTTTTAGAGTACGACATCCCTTTCTACGTTGTAAATAATGTTGTTGGGTCCTAGCCCTGATTTCTCATTTGGGTGTTTAATTAGGGACTCATTTCTAATCAAATTTTGTTCCTTTCTTTTTTAGATGTCTGCAAACAACAACAACAACAACGCTTCTAGGTCATTCTCGTTGATGAACCTATGTCAAAAGGTGACATTTGATGGGTCAAACTTCAACGAGTGGATGAGGTACATTCGCATGATCACACGCTACGAGCACAAAGAATATGTCCTCGATGAAAAGCTTGAGAAGATTATCCTAGATGTTGCTACTCCTGAAGAGTTGGCCGCCTTTGAGGCCCACGAGCGTGATGCTACGAAATTTCATTGCATCATGCTGCCCACCATGAACCTCGAACTCCAAAAGTCCTACGAGGACATGTATCCGTATGAAATGCATCAGGACTTGCTGGACAGGTACCACCAAAGCGCGAGGCAAGAGCGCTATGAGATCATTAATAACATGATCACCGCTAAGATGGGGAGTGGAGAATCCCTAACCTCTCATTTGCATAAAATGCAGAGGTATATTTATCGTCTTCTCAAACTTAATGTTAAGTTTGATGAGGATTTGGCTATCGACATAATCCTCCACTCCTTGCCTTCATGCTACAACCAGTTCAGAATGACCTACCGCATGAATAAGGAAGAGGTCTCCTTGAGCAAGCTCTAAGGATTGCTGAGGACTGCTGAGAGCAACCTCAAAGACAAATCTGTTGCACCATCCCGTGCTGTGGCTGATCCCGCGTTGGCAATTGGCCAAGGAAAGGTTAAGAAGAGAAAGGCTCCATGTAAGAGCCACCATAAGGGTAAGACCCAAGATGGTTCCTCTTCTAGTTGAACCAAAGCTAGTTTGGTCAAACCCTCTTCCGACCCCAAAGAAGCAGAGTGCTATTACTGCCACCAGAAGGGTCACTGGAAACGAAGTTGCCCTAAATATCTGCAAGACATAAAGGATGGGAAGATTAAGCCCACCTTCGCAGGTATGTATTCTATTAAATCTAATAACTCATCATTTGCTACTTCATGGGTTCTTGACACAGGGTTTGGTTACCACATTTGTTCTGATTTGCAGGGCTTAAGAAGAAGTAGGGAGATGGAACTTGGGAAGATAAACTTGATTATGGGAAACAGAAGATCGTCGCCTGTAACCAGAGTCGGAGTTTATTCTTTAGTGCTGAGTAATGGGTTAGGATTAGATTTAGAAAATTGTTGTCATTCGCCAGATATGGCAAGAAACATTATTTCATTTCATGGATTGTTTAGACAAGGTTTCAGATATTCTTTTGATAATAGTAATGGTTCTATTAATGTTTATTTGAATGGTGTCTTTTATTTCAATGCATTACCTTGTAATGGGATTTATGAATCTGTGATGGTTGTTGATAATATAGGAAATGATGTATTGAATATTGATTCGTCTACTAGCCTAGACAAAGCATGCTTGTGGCATTGTCGCCTTGGCCATGTCAACAAGAAACACATAACCCAACTCCAAAAGGATGGAGTGTTGGAGTCATTTGACCTTAGGGACGATGACACGTGTGAATCTTGTTTACTTGGGAAGATGACCAAGTCACCCTATACTGGCACTTGTTAAAGGGGTGAGGGTCTATTGGATCTCGTACACACCGATGTGTGTAGGCCCTTTAGATCCACCACAAGGGATGCTTGTCGCTTCTACGTGACTTTTACAGATGATTATAGCAGATATGGATATATCTACTTAATCAAGAAAAAGTCAGAAACCTTTGAAAAGTTCAAAGAGTTTAAGAATGAAGTGGAGAATTAGCTGGGCAGGAAAATCAAGATGCTTCGGTCAGACCAAGGAGGAGAGTACCTGAGTCTTGAGTTTCACGACTATCTAAAAGAATGCAAAATTGTTTCGCAATTGACACTTCCGAGAACGCCACAATTCAATGGTATGGCTGAGAGACATAATCAGACCTTGTTAGACATGGTTCGTTCTATGATGAGTCGGGCTTCATTACCAATAGCTTTCTGGGGATATGCCTTAGAGACTGCCGCCCATATCCTTAACTTAGTTCCCACCAAGAAGGTTGCCAAGACTCCTCACGAGATGTGGACAGGGAAAGCTCCCTCGTTGGCACATATTAAGGTTTGGGGTTGCGAGGCTTTAGTAAGACAAGAGACTCACGACAAGCTCGAACCTCATAGTGAGAAGTGTTATTTCATCGGCTACCCACAGAAGTCTTTTGGCTATCTTTTCTATAGACCGAGTGACAATGTTGTCTTCGTTGCTAGAAGAGGAGTTTTACGAGAAAGGGAATGGATAAGCCAAGAGGACAGTGGGAGGAAAATTGATCTTGAAGAGATTCAAGAGCAAAGCGATGAAGGAACCTCTAACACTAGCACTCAACCCGAGGAGGAAACTCCTGTTGAGCCTGTTGACGAGTCCTTACCTCTTAGACGTTCTAGTAGGGTTAGTGCTCAACCCCAGTTTTCTAGTTTTCATATTACTACTGAAGGGGATACGTTTATTAGTGATGAAACACTAATGAATTTGCACGAACCTAGCAGCTACAAAGAAGCCATGGCAGGCCCAGAGTCTGTTAAATGGAAAGAGGCGATGGACAGCGAGATTCATTCCATGTACGACAACCAAGTTTGGAATTTGGTTCATAATTTATCGGGTCGTAAGACTGTCGGGTGCAAGTGGATCTTCAAGAAGAAGACGAACATGGATGGGAAAGTGCACACTTATAAAGGGCGATTGGTTGCGAAGGGCTTTACTCAAACTCCCGGAGTTGACTATGATGAGACCTTCTTACCAGTTCCGAAGATAAAGTCTATTAGGGTAATGCTTGCAATAGCTGCGTTTCATGATTATGAAATCTGGCAGATGGACGTGAAAACCACTTTCCTTAATGGGAAGTTGGCTGAGGATGTGTACATGAATCAGCCAGAGGGTTTTGTCGATGCGAAGCATCCAAATAAAGTGTGCAAGCTTGAGAAATCTATTTATGGATTGAAACAAGCGTCTCACAGATGGAATCTTTGTTTTGACGAGAAAGTTAAAGAGTTTGGCTTTCTGCGAAGCGAAGATGAATCTTGTGTATATGTCAAAGCCAGTGGGAGTATAGTGAGCTTCCTCGTATTGTATGTTGATGACATACTACTCATAGGAAACGATGTCCCAACCTTGCAGGAGGTCAATTCCTGGCTTGGGAGATGTTTCGCTATGAAGGACCTCGGAGAGGCTACTAATATTCTGGGAATAAGGATAGTAGAAACATGGAAAAGAGACTGATAGGACTCAGTCAGGATACATACTTGGATAAGGAACTAAAGCATTTCAGTATGGAAAATTCCAAGAAAGGGGAGTTGCCAATCCAAAGCAATACCAAGCTGAGCATGGTCAGTCATGTACGTTATGACTTGTACTCGCCCTGATGTGGCCTTTGCTTTGAGCATGGTCAGCATATATCAAGGGAATACTGGTAGAGCTCATTGGATTGCCGTTAAGAATATTCTTAAGTACCTACGAAGGACCAAGGAATGGTTTCTAGTCCTCGGTGGGAGTGATGACTTAAGGGTATGAGGGTATAGTGACGCTAGTTTTAAGACAGATCGGGATAGTTACCGATCGCAGTCGGGCTGGGTCTTTACCCTAAATGGAGGAGCAGTGACTTGGAAAAGTTCCAAGCAAGAGACCGTAGTTGATTCAACGTGCGAATCAGAGTACATTGCGGCAAGTGAAGCGTCAAAGGAGGCTATATGGATGAAGAACTTCATTGGAGACCTTGGAGTTATGCCATCCATAAAGGAGCCAATGGAAATTTTTTGTGACAATGAAGGAGCGGTTGCCTTAACCAAGGAATCGATAGATCATGGTAGATCTCGACATATCGACAGAAAATACCACTTTATCAGACATCGGGTGGAAGAGGGACTCCTCGTTGTGAAGAGGGTATCGTCAAAAGAAAACCTGGCATATCCCCTTACGAAGGGACTGAGTAGGGTCAAGCATTTGCAGCATGCTAGGAGCATTGGACTGAACGATGATATAAGTTTGGATTAGATAGATAAGAAACGTGTAATAGATATTTTATACTTAACATTTTGATGAATAAATAAAGTTGTGTTATTTATGAGTAAAGCTACTATCTTGTGTTGGTAATTTATCTATTGTTTCTATTTTGCATGTTTTGACTTCCTGAATAATAAGATTATTCGAATAATCCACGGTCGTTCATATTTTGGAAGTAGGTGTGAATGAAGACTGTCATGAATTCTTTGTAGATTGTCTAAAAGGTTTTGGGCATAGCAAAGGTTGCTGCAAAGTTCATGAGTGCTTATGAATATGATTTGAGCATTGGAATAAACCCGCATTTGCTGGTATCACTTCGTGGTGTTTTACCTGAAGTGATCGCAAAGCGATAATATCGTATAGTCTTAAAGCTTAGAGATATGGTTATTGTTTGCTGGTTGGTTGTGCATTGATGATGTGTAAACGCATCAGTAACTTGATGTTATAAAACACATTGTTGTGCATGGTTCAATTAGTGAATAATAGATGCATATGAGTCGAAGTTAATATGTTCCTTTTATTCTATGAGAATAAAGGTGATATCTTGGCCACTTGATGATTTGGTTTGACTTATGTGTCGGGCCCAGTCAGAATGGAGTTGATGTGTTCAACTAAATTCTATGTCGAACAAATTGGAGATTGAGAAACAAGTGCTGGACAACAAGTATTGTCAGCATGATATCTAGAACAGAGGATTATACGATCCCTTATCTGAAGGACGAGTTACTGATCAGAGTTGACAACGACGTATAAGAGCTACAATTGCTAATCGGATCCTGAAGTCATATGTGAGATATAGCTACTAGACTTATCCAAGTGGTAGACTGTTGGATTAGTGTCTAAGCCCGTATGTATATTTGGTATGTACTTGACCTGGTTGTACATGGTCCTTTTGGGTTGCCTTCACTAAAGCAACTTGACAATGTAATTTAAGGAGAGAGAGAGAGAGAGAATATTATGGTTTATTAATATATTATAAGAATAATATATTAAAGGAGAAATCATATTTATTTATTTAGTATTGGTCATAAATTAATTAGGAATTAATTTAGTGACTAAAAGAGATTAATTAAATAAAGGGGTATAAACTGTCAAATGTGTGATAGTTAAGTTTTGGGCTAAGGTAACCTAATGGACTTAAGGGGGAACGAAATTATGATGGGGATCCATCATATTTTTGTCCAAGGCCTTATTCTAGAAGGTTCCTTGGGCTGCTTGGTGGCTAAGCTGTCCATTAGGGTTTAGACTGAAACCCTAGCAGCCTACAGTATAAATATGACCCCTAGGCTATGAAAATCGGCTACACTTGACTCCAAGAGAACCCTAGGACAGATTTTAGCATCTCTCACCCTCTCTCATATTTCCTTCTTACTTATGGTGTTTGTAAGCCATTAGAGGAGTTACAATTGTAACTCTAAGCTCCAAGAAAGAAGAATCAAGCTTCCATTGAAGAGGTAAACATCTAGATCTGATTCTATATGTTAGTTTTGTTATTTGTATGCTAGATTAGGGTTTATAAGTCTTGGATTCATTGCATGTACAATAGAGAAACCTAGATCCAAGCATTAGGGTTTGTATGAGCACATAGGATTTTTCTTATGCCTAAAACCCATAAGTAAGAACATGAGGGGAGCCCACGGCATCCCGTAGTAAGACCCTGGGGACGAGCCCAGTGCATCCCTAGTTGTTGTATGCATGGCTTATGTGTTTGTTTAGCTGTTTAGCTGGTATGATATGATACATGTGTTGTGTGTGGTATGCTCTGGGGGACTCACTAAGCATTTTGCTTACATGTTGTTGATTTGTTTCAGGTGCATCTGAGCCCAAGGGCAAGGGCAAGGCGTGATGGCACAGTGTGCACTCTATCGCTCTCTTTCACTGTTAGGGTTAGGGACACTCTGATGATTTAAATAAGTTGTAATGAATTGATGATTTTAAAACAATTATGTGGTGATTTTTATGGCTTAAAAATTATATTTTACTAATTAAAAGTTAAAAATTTCTTATAAAATTTGGGTCGTTACAAGTTGGTATCAGAGCCTTGGTTTGAGGGATTCGGGCACACTCTCGGGTGTGTGAGGACTCAAACTGTCACACCCCCAAACCAGAACGGCGGAATCGTTTGAGGGTGGATGACTTCATGTAGTATCGTAACAGTTGAATACATAGTAAAGAAAGTAAACACAACCATCATATATATAATTTAAGAGTTACATTGTTGGATGATACTTGTTTCAAAAACAAATTACAATATGATGAAAAAATGAGTTTAAAACTGACGCCTTAGCATGACTTCTCCAAAAGCTGAAGTTTACCTGTATTACTGAATCTCTGAGAAATACAAGTAGATTTGAAAGAGTAGATCAACATTTAAGCTGGTGAGTTCATAAGTATTTAATGTCAATGTTTGTATAAATTTGAATGAATTTGTTTGTAGATGTTTGAAAACTCCTAGAAAATCCCATATTTCCTATTAGTATAAAAGTAGTCTTCTACTAAGACCCGACTGTTTCGAACGTTGTTTCTAAAATTCCAATATTTTTCCATAAGTGTATGGTAGTTAAAAAGTTCCTAAAACTATTATGCAATAGTGTCAATCCCGTATACATCTATACACAAGTATCACGCTCTCCCTACAAGAGATTATGGTACATAATACAGGACTTTAACTGCATAATCGAAAGTACGTGAAGCTGAACGTCTCACAAAACTTAGTATCAAATAGATTTACGTATGAAAAGTTCATTTGTTCTTGTATATGAAAGTATTTCCTTGATATGGTACTTATAGTATGTAAAATCTCTTGAATATCTAGTAAACTATACCTAATATAGTTTTTCTCAAATGTATGATTCGTTGTATGATAAACCCTAGTGCAGTATCAGCTTGGTATGTATGTATAACATTTGTAATAACACAATTGAACATTTACACACCAAAATATAAATAAAGTGTTTGATATTTGTATAACAACATGTTTTTCCTCTTAAAGGAAAAAATGTTATTGAATAGGTGTTGCATGCGAACGTTTTCATATGATAGTTATGAATCACATATGATTTTTTATATAAAGATAAGTATAGTAAAAGCTTAATGTTTTCCACACGAGAGTAACCATGTGTTTACTTGTATTCTCTCCCTTTGAAAGTGTATAAAAGCATTTATAAAGTATTTGAAAATGTAGTTGTAGGGGTATGAACTCACTTGATAGATAGAAGAAGGTGAAACGAAAACTGAGCAGAACTTCGACTAGGGAAAGTTGAATTTCTCGGGATTCTCGGGAATCTCGGGAGCCTCGGGAGTGAAAAACCTTCCTTCGGAACATGGGTATGAAAACCGGGGCTTCGGGATGGCTTCGGGGGGTTTAAACGCAGAGCTTCAGCACGAGAGAGAGAGAAGAAATGAACAATGGAACCCAACACCTTCGGCTGCTATTTATAGCCCTATATCGGGCGCCACGTCGTGGTGAGGGATTCTATCATCTTCTATTGACGAGACGTTTGCTGACGAACCTGGCACCCATTAGTCACAATACCATGTCGTGGCTTCTTCACCACGTCGTGGTAGACCTGACAGCCTCACATTTTTTGTCGAAAACTTGTAAAATTCGTAACTTCCGCGTACAAGCTCTGTTTTTAACGTTCTTTATATCCACGCGTAGGTGAGATTATGCTCTACAACTCTCGTTTCGACTCCGTCGGAAAATTTTGAATTTATTTTATTTTTATTTATTTTTAACGGGCCGGGACACGAAAAGTCCGTTAAAAATCCATAACTTCCTTATGTGAGGTCCGTTCTCGTCAGACTTTATACTGTTGTGCTACTATTATTGAGATCTTCGATTCTCATTTAGGTTGTATCGGCTAAAAATCTCTCGATGTCTATTTCGAGTATTTTAGTTGTCTGTTGCTATATTCAGAACTTGGAAAAATCATAACTTTCTCATACGAAGTCAGATTTGGATGTTCTTTTTATATACGCATACGGTTTAATGATATCTACAACTTTCATTTAGATACTTAAGGCTAAATATAATTGTACTGAAACTTCGCGTTTTACGTTTATCAGTATTGTCGGTTTCTACTGTGACTCTTAGATTGGTCATAACTTCTTCGTTATAACTCGGATTTTAGTGTTCTTTATATTTCTGAAACCCTTGATACGATGTTTATCATTTTATGTAACCCAATAGAGACTTTTGAACATTCAAAATTTTGATACAAATTTCATTACATTAGAAGATATTAGAAATTCTTGACTTTTTAGGTCATTACACTGATTCGAAAATATCGGGTTGTCACATCATCCCCCCGTTAGAGGGAATTTCATCCCGAAATTAAATATAAAGTTAATATTTGTGGATTCGGGAAAGAGATGCAGGTACTTTTGTTTCATCTGATCTTCGCGTTCCCAAGTATATTCAGGTCCCCGCTTTGCATTCCAGCGGACCTTCACAATGGGTATGCGACTTTGTTTTGTTCTTTTAATTTCCCTATCCATGATTTCGATTGGTTCCTTTACAAAGTGAAGACTCTTGTTGATTTCAATTTCGTCTAGAGGGACGACGAGGGTCTCATCGGACAAACATTTCTTCAAGTTTGACACATGAAAGGTAGGATGTACGTTATGAGTTCCTACGGTAGGCGAAGTTTGTATGCTACCGGGCCGATCCTTGCAAGGATCTCAAATGGTCCGATATATCTTGGGTTTAGTTTCCCACGTTTTCCGAAACGTATTAACCCCTTCCAAGGCGAGACCTTCAATAGCACTCGGCCCCCACCTGAAATTCTAAGGGCTTCTGTCTTTTGTCTGCGTAACTCTTTTTTCTGTCTCTTGAAGCCTTTACTCGTTCCCAAATTCGTACAATCTTCTCAGTCGTTTCCCTTATAATTTCCGGGCCTGTGAGAGCGCTGTCGGGTACTTGTCCCTTAGCTAGTTGCGTGTCACCCACTTCAGCCCAACACAGTGGTGATCTGCACTTGCAGCCATAGAGGGCTTCGAATGGAGCAACTTTAATGCTGGAATGATAGCTATTATTGTATGAGAATTCAACTAGTGGTAAATGGGTATCCCATGCTTTACCAAAATCGATTACACAAGCTCTTAGCATATCTTCCAAGGTTTGTATAGCCCTCTCACTTTGACCGTTGGTTTGTGGATGGTAAGCAGTACTCATGTCTAGTTTCGTTCAAAGAGATTTTTGTAGCGACTGCCAGAATCGCGAGGTGAACCTACTATATATGTCAGAGATAATGGATATTGGTACACCATGTAGTCGTACAATCTCTCGGATGTATGTTCGAGCTAGCTTCTCCATCTTGTCGGTTTCCTTTATGGGTAGGAAGTGTGCGGATTGTGTTAACCTATCAACGAACACCCAGATGGTGTCTAGCCCACCTGTTGTCTTGGGTAATTTGGTTATGAAATCCATGGTTATCCGCTCTCACTTCCACTCAAGTATTTCAGGTTGTTGTAGTAATCCTGAAGGTTTTTGGTACTCTATCTTGACTTTGGCACAAGTCAGACACTTGCCTACGTAGGTAGCGATCTCTGCTTTCATGTTCGGCCACCAATACAATCTCTTGAGGTCCAGATACATCTTGTCTAAACCTGGATGCATGGAGTATCGTGTCTTATGAGCCTCATTCATGACCACGTCTCTGAATCCACCAAACTTCGGTGTCCAGATCTAATCCATGAAGTAACGAACTCCGTCACCCTTGACTTCAAGATTCTTATCGATTCCCCTTAAAGCCTCACCCGTCACATTCTCTGTCTTCAAGGATTCCCTCTTAGCCTCCTTGATTTGTGTGGATAGGTGGGAATGGATCGCCATGGTTAAGGATTTCACTCGGCGGCCCGAGTATTCCTTTCGACTAAGGGCATCAACTACTACATTCGCTTTTCCTGGGTGATAATGAATGCCACATTAGTAGTCATTTAGCAGTTCAACCCATCGTCTTTGCTTCATGTTGAGTTCCTTTTGATTGAGGATGTGTTGAAGGCTCTTGTGATCGGTAAAGATTGTGCATTTAGTGCCATAGAGATAGTGCCTCCAAATCTTTAAGGTGAAAATGACTGCTCCCAATTCGAGGTCATGTGTAGTGTAGTTGACCTCGTGCGTCTTGAGTTGTCTCGAGACGTAGGCGATGGCTTTTTGTCGTTGCATTAGAACACATCCAAGACCTTGATTAGATGCATCATAGTAGACCACGAAGTCTTCTGTTCCTTATGGTAAGGACAATATAGGTACGCTGCATAGGGCTTGCTTCAGTGTTTGGAATGCAGCATCTTGTCTTTCTTCCCAATTGAAAATTACACCCTTTTGGGTCAAGGCGGTAAGTGGTTTAGCAATCTTCGAGAAGTTCTGTATAAACCTTCGATAGTAGCCAGCAAGGCCCAAGAATTGTCGGATTTCCGTTGGGGTCCTTGGGGCTGGCCAATTCTCGATTGCCTTGATTTTGGAAGGGTCCACGTGTGTCCCGTCCTTGCTAACCATGTGACCCAGGAAGTCTACTTTCCGAATCCAAAATTCGTACTTTGAGAATTTTGCGTATAGCTTTTCTTTTCTTAGAGTTTCCAAGATTTGTCGGAGGTGTTGATCGTGTTCTTCTTTATTCTTCGAATAAATGAGTATATCGTCTATGAACATGATCACAAATTTCTCCAGGAATGAACGACACACTCGGTTCACTATGTCCATGAACACCACCAGTGCATTTGTTAATCCAAAGGGCATCACTACAAACTCGTAGTGACCGTAAAGAGTTCGAAAGGTTGTCTTGGGAACATCTCCTTCCAAGACTCGCAGCTGATGATACCCGAATCTCAAATCGATCTTTGAGAAATAACTCGCTCCTTGGAGTTTGTCGAACAAGTCGTCAATGCGTGGTAAGGGATATCGGTTTTTGATAGTGAGCTTGTTGAGTTCCCAGTAGTCGATGCACATGTGGAAAGATCCATCCTTCTTCTTTACGAACAGGACTGGCGCTCCCCAAGGTGAGAAACTCGGTCTGATGAATCCTTTGTTGAGTAGTTCATTTAATTGGCTGGATAATTCTTGCATCTCAGCTGGCGCTAAACGATACGGTGACTTAGCTACTGGGGTAGCTCCAGGAATTAAATCGATCCTGAACTCGACTTGTCGTTCTGGTGGGACACCTGGAAGATCTTCAGGGAAGACATCAGGAAAATTGCAGATTTCCGGAATGTCTTTGAGGTCTTTCACTTCTTTTTCCTTATCTACTACGTGGGCTAAGAAGGCATGGTACTCCTTACGCAGATATTTCTGGGCTTTGATGCAAGAGATGATCTGTAAATTAGTACCGGGCTTGGCACCATAAATGACAAGAGTTTCGCCGTTTGGCGAATTTAGGGGAACGACCCTTTCGTGACAAAGTATATCAGCATGGTGTAGGCTTAACCAATCCATACCAATGATGACATCAAAGCTCTTTATAGTGATCGACATTAGATCAATTTGAAATGAATGTTTGTTTAGAGTTATTGTGCAGCCTATGTACATATCGTTTGTGCTTTCTGTTCTATCGTTTGCCATTTCTACTGTAAATATCTTATTGAGTGATTGAGGGGTCTGTTTTAGTACGTGCTTGAATTTATGACTCACGAAACTCTTCTCTGCACCACAATCAAAGAGTGTGCACGCATAAGCGTTATTGAGGAGAAACGTACCCGTAACCACCGTGGGGTCAGCTATTGCTTCGTTCTGCCCTATTGCGAGCACTCTTCCTATGCCGCCAGCATTCCTTGTCTTAGGGCAGTCCATCTTGTAGTTTCCAGCCTCACCACACCCATAACACGCCTGGCCCACACAAACTCCAGGGACTTGAGTGATTGGTCGTGTCGGTGCCTTACAGAAACAGGCAGTGTGCCCCTTCTTGTTGCAGTTGTTGCAGTGCATCTCTTGACAATTTCCGTTGTGATGGAAAATGCATTTGCTGCACTTCGGTAGGTTCCTAGCTTATTGCTTTGCTGGTGCAGAGGTATCCGGAGCAGCAGTGGGGGTAGTAGTGGCATCGACTGCCACTATTTGTTGCTTCTTGGGAGGTTCCTGTGAAAACTGACTCTTCCTCTTGTTCCAAAACTTCTTCTTGATGTTGTTGTTGGTACTGATGTTGTTGTTGTTATTTCCTATGGTTTGCTCCGGGACAGCAGTTGCGAAGCCTTGACAGATCCCATGGTCAACGAGAGCTTGTGCCAACTGTTTGGCGCTATCGAAGGTGACTGGTTTGGAAGCTAGTACTTCCTTGAATATGGGGTGACAGTCCCCAGATGTATATGTTGAGTCATTTTGTTGTAAAAGTCGAAGCCTTGTCTTGTCTATTTCGCATGTTTATTTACTAAGCCACTTTATGTCGAAGCCTAATGTCTAGACTTAGTATTTTTTGTACACTCGTGTTTCCTATAAATAGGGACTGAGGATAGAAGTAGAGGCACGTGTCTTTCTGCTTATTCTTGTAATCAGTATTGTATTCGAATTCTCCGTTCAATACAAAATTTGCTGATTAATATTTACATTTGGTGTTCATATCTTTCATTACTGATTCATTCAAATCATGATTGCTTTCTAAATCTCGATAACAATTCTCATCAATTGGTATCAAAGCAGGATTCAAACTGCATTGATCTGACTTTCATTCTAGAATCATTTGCATTTTGAGTTACGAGTTTATTCAAAATATTTCTGCGCTTTTGGTTCTGAAAATCTCTCTTGATCTTCAGATTTGAATCGATTCTGCATCTGAATTGTATACTCGAGTAATCAATTAGCAATTTGTGGTCAATTCATTTGATCAGTTAACAAATTCATCAAGTCTTTCAAGTTTTTCATCAAATTCCTCGTGTTCAACAATGGCGAACTTTAACATGAACACTATGACCTCATACTCTCATTTGCTTGGTTCATCTACTAAAATTCTGATGTTGATTCCAGAATATTATGATCAATAGGCTGACAGAATGGAAGATTATCTGAATGGGATTAATCAGGAGCTCTGGAACTGTATCAATGGACTAGTTCTACCTCCTGCGAATGTTCAAACATTAGGAGCCTCTGGAACTTCAGATCAAGTCAGTAATCAAAGTGATCATATGAAAAAGAATGAGAAGAGATGTATGCGAGAGATGAGAGGTACATTACCACCTGTGGTTTACAACTACATTCGTGGTTGTAAAATAGCAAAAGACATCTGGTTCACATTGAAAGAAAATACCAAGGTAGTGAAAAGACAAATATCAACTCTGTTAAACAATGTCTTGTTGAGCTTAAGGAGTTCAAACAGAAGGATGCAGAGACTATTGAAAATTACTATGATCGTCTGAATGAACTCATTTATCGATGCAGCAGGTATGGAATCACAAGGTCCCCTATGGAATTCAATCTTATATTCATCATTGGGCTTCGCAAAGAATGGCGAAGTGTGAGCGTGATGATAAAGAATCAACAGAGCTTTGACACTTCGAGTTTGAATGATCTATACAATCAGCTAAAGACACACGAAAACGAAGTGGCTGAAATGTTAGAAAAGTCGAAACAAAGTTTGGGTGGACCACTGGCATTGGTGTCGAAAATGAATGAAGTTGAGTCTGTTGAAAAGGAAGGATCGGATGATGAGGGGTTCCTGATGAATTATGATGATGAGGCAGTTGCATTTTACTCAAACAACAAGGTAAAGAAATTTTTTAAGAAGCCATTCAAATCAAAGGGTATGCAAGGAGATACGAAGAGTGGTTTTGTGAATGCTGGAGTAAAGGCAGGAGGTGAGGAGAAGAAGAGGTATGAGAAGTTTGAGAATATGGATGAAAATGTGAAGGAAGCAAAAGCAGAGAAAAAGTTGAAAGGTGACTCAGGAGTAAATTGTCATTACTGTAATGGAGCTAACCACTTCGCAGCTGATTGCATGCTAAGGAAGAAAGATGAAAAGAAATCCAAAGTTAAAGATGAAGCTTACTATGCTGAAATGCTTGAGGAAGTTCGTGCAAAAGCAAAAGGGTTATCTTTGGTTGCTAAGGGAGAAATGGATGATGATGAAAGTGGAACCTACCAAATCTGGTCTTCAGGTTCAGATGATGAAGAAATGAGGCATCCTACACACGGTGCGATGTTTGCTAGTTTTGAGAAGAATGGCGAAGAAGAAGAAGAAATCTCTGGACATTGCTTCGTGTCCAAATCCACTGATAAATCTCCTATGACCACCAAGGTACTTGCTATTCTTGAATCTTTTAATATTCCTTTAATTGCTTATGATGCTGAAATAACTGCTTTCAATGATACTGTTGCTTATTTTGATGTTGTTATTGTGTCTGCTAGTACTGAGGCTCAAAATCTAAAAACACAACTAGCTGAGATACGAAGACAGTTAGACATACAACGAAGCAGGGTAGATTATCTCGAACTTCAGATGAAAAATGTCAATACTGATAGAGATAGTCTTGATAAAGATGTTAGATTCTTGTTAGCTCAACGTAACATTTACTGTAATTCAGCTAAAAGACTATATGCGAAGTTAACTGCTTTACATCATTCATCTGAAATAAGCAAAGAACAACATAGAAAATTACTACCTTTTCTTGCTTATGAACGTGAAAAAGTTGATGTTATATCGTATGATTGCGAAGATACTATTGCTCAGTTTGACAACATACCTGATGATAGATTTGCATATGGTATTGTCAAAATTGATGAATTTCTGAATGCTAATGAATTGGTAGATATTGTAAATAATAGTTTAGCGAAGAATGAACAAATTAGGATTTTAAAGAAAACTCAGATTTCGACTCTTGATTCTCAACTCAATTATGCTGATGTCGATGATAATTCATATAATATTAGTGAAATTAGTGAAATCGAAGAGGAAGAAGAGATTGATTGTTCTAAACTATTTGTAATTAATATAACATCTAAGGTCAAAGGTAAAGAAATTTTAGTTGATTCGATAGTGAAGGTTGACACTGATAAACCCTCAACTTCGCAACTTTTTGACTTTGAGGATGTGGAAGTTCGAAGTAGCCAAACAGATGACACTGATGATGACGTAGAAAAAGCGAAACCTTCATGTGAATGTAACAAAGAGAAGAATGTTTCAACTAAAACGTCAACTACACGTGTTGTTGTTGAACAAGTATATGGTGACTCGAAGGAATTCAACCAAATTCATAACAACAAAGGTTCACACTACTTGGAAACCAACATGGTTGTCTATTCGAATTTTACATGCACTGATAAAACGATTTTTCCAAATCAAGTCTTCGTTACTGCTGGAAATGTTGAGAAAATCAAACCTGAATTTAACAAAATGGTTGAAAATGATAACAAACGATCAACTGTCAAAGATTTTTACAAATCAAAACATGGTAGAAAACAATTTAACTCAAAACTCTTATGTTTTTCAAAATCAAAAATCATCACAAAAATGGGTGGTTAAAAATGCAAAAGAAGAGAAAGTGTTTCAAAAAGATGGTGAAACAAAATCAGAAGTGAAATTGAATTCTCACGAATTTAAAGTGATGGTTGGAAAATTTTCATGTGAAAACAATGTTTCGAAAAGAAAAGCACGAAAGGCAATTTTTTGGCAAACAGTGTCTAAAGAAAAGCCTAATGATGTTAAACCACAGGATTTGAAAAATAAAAAGGTGGGATCTATTCGAAAATATGATAACATTAGAAAATATGAGACTTCGCACAACTTTGTGAATGATCGTAAGTTTCAAAATGTTGGAAAATCAACGAATAATTCACCAATTTTGAATGACAAAACTCAAACAAAAACAAAATTTTCACCTAAACAACCAAATTTTCCAAATCATTCGATCACAAAACCAACCAAGGTTTCTTACGCAAAAGGAAAATCTGATGTAAATTCGATCAACACTTGGCTGGAAGGAAAAGGAAAACAATTTCAAAATGGAAAATTTTCACAACAACAAATCAAGACTGCATTCGAAAAATATGTGAATGAATCTTATGCTGAAAGTTTATCTTGTCATGGTTCAACGATTGCAATACAAAAATGGAAACCAGTTATGAAAGTTAAGCAGGTTGCGAAGGCTGAGGTGAAAATCAAGGAAAACCCAAAACTATTGAACAACTTTATTTCAATATCTAGATCAGATGATGTTGATTTAATTCAAAGTGTGAAGGAAAAAGTAAAAACCTGGTTTTTAAATTCTAAGAATCTGTTTAATGATACTAATGAAGGACCTAAAAAGTCTTGGGTTCCTAAATTTTTTCATTAATTTCAGATGATGTGTGATGAGCAATACGATTCGAAATGGTACATTGACAGTGGTTGCTCTCGTCACATGACTGGAAGAAAGGAGAACTTGCGAGATTGTAGAAGCTTGGAAAATGCTCGAGTAGTCAAATTTGGCAACAATCATAAATGTCAAGTGAAGGGCTATGGAAAAGTCACGAATGGACAATTCACAGTAAATAGAGTTGCTTATGTCGAAGGTCTTCAACATAACTTGATTAGTGTTTCGCAACTTGTTGTGGGCACTGGAAATCAGGTGACGTTTAATGAAGAAGGTAGCATCATATCAAAAGTGAATACAAATGAAGTGCTTCTCAAGTCAAAAAGATATGGAGATATGTTCACACTCGACATCAAACCGATTGTGGGAAAACCAGCAGTGTGTCTCTTGTCAAAGGCTTCAAATGATATTAGCTGGCTATGGCATCGCAGATTGTCTCACTTGAACTTTCACAATATCAATAATCTTGTCACTGTAGATTTGGTTCGAGGTTTGCCTGAACTTAAATTTGATAATGATACGTTATGTGCAGCTTGCGAACAAGGAAAACAACACAGAAAATGACATCCAATCATTATAGATTCAAATATCGTAGAACCGTTGGAACTTCTTCACATCGACTTATGTGGACCGTCGACTATTGAGACACTCAATAAAAAGCGGTACATTTTAGTTATTGTTGATGATTTTTCTCGCTTTACATGGGTATTTTTTCTCAGGTTATAATCTGAGTTTGCTCAAACGATGATCGACTTTATCAAGAAGATTGAGATGAGTCTTAAAAAGAGTGTTCGCAAGATCAAAAGCGATAATGGTTCTGAGTTTAAAAATCAAAAGTTGGATTCTTTTCTCACAGCTAAGGGAATTTCGCATAATTTTTCATCACCATATACACCACAACAAAATGGTGTGGTTGAAAGGAGGAATAGGTCTCTATGCGAAGCGGCAAGGACTATGCTGACATATGCGAACTTACCTCAATATCTTTGGGCAGAAGCTGTGTCAACTGCGTGTTTTACTCAGAATCGTTCATTCATTCATCGAAGATTCAATATTACTCCATATGAAATACTTAACAATCGAAAACCTAATGTACAATTTTTACATGTTTTTGGTTGCAGGTGTTTTATAATGAACTTAAAAGATAATCTCTCCAAGTTTGATGCGAAGGCAGATGAAGGCATTTTCTTAGGATATTCACATAATTATGTAGCATACAGAGTGTTAAACAAGAGAACACGAAAAGTTGAAGAGACTTTCAACTTAACCTTTGATGACTATTTTCTTAAGAAGAAAGATCGCAAATTTGAACAAAAACCCTTCACAGCTGATTCAAATAATCAAGTTGAAAATGAAAATACTATTGATTTTGATTATGAATTAATATTTGGTATTCCTGATAGGGCAATCAATGATGAAATTCATGCTGCTGATAATCGAGCACCAGAATCTTCAAAACACAATGATGACTCTACTTGTACATCTGACTCAAATAGTAACGAAAGCATGCCTAAAGTTCGTATGGAAGGGGAGCGTACGTCTGTTGAAATCAGTGTTCAAGGTGGGCATACTTTTGAGGGTGAGAAAAGACATGAAGATCAAAATGTTGAGGGGGAGCATCAAGACAATAATCAAGTTGAGGGGGAGCTTGTAGATTCAGTTGAGGGGGAGTATGAATTTGAAGATAATATTTCAGTTGCTGAAACTGAAATTGAAGAAGTGTATGAAGATGCACCATTAGACTTCGATCCGGCATATCCACCAATGGAAAAATGGACAAAAAGTCATCCCAAAGAACAGGTCATAGGGTATCCTCAAGACGGTGTGTTGACAAGAGCTCAGATTCGTGCCAAAAACGAGGTACTTAATGCGAATCAAGAATTGTGTATGTTTAATGTTTTTATTTTGAAAATAGAGCCAAAGACAGTAAAGAATGCAATGGAACACTCAGATTGGGTTGTTGCTATGCAATCTGAACTGGCTGAATTCGAACGAAACAAGGTTTGGAGACTTATTTCTAAACCTTCTGATGTTTCGGTTGTCGGGTTAAAATGGATTTTCAAAAATAAAACCGACAAAGATGGAAATATTATTCGAAACAAGGCTAGGCTTGTGGTAAAAGGTTATTTGCAACAAGAAGGAATTGACTATGAAGAAACCTTCGCCCCTGTCGCAAGACTCGAGGCAGTTTGCATATTTTTAGCCTATGCAGCTCACAAAAATTTCGGTGTTTTTCAAATGGATGTTAAGTGTGCATTCTTGAATGGAGAGCTAGAAGAAACTGTCTATGTCGAACAACCACCGGGCTTCGTAAATAACGAACATCCTGATCATGTTTATATTCTAGACAAAGCAGTTTGTGGGTTAAAACAAGCACCAAGAGCATGGTATGCAACTCTTATCAATTTCTTGAAACAGTCAAAATTTAAACAAGGATCAGTTGATCCCACACTATTTCGAAAGGAAAGTGGGTAATCATCTAATGCTTGTTCAAATTTATGCTGATGATATTATTTTTGGCTCAACTGACCCTGAATTGTCTACTGAATTCGAAAATCTTATGAAAAGTCAATTTGAACTGAGCATGATGGGAAAAATAAATAATTTTCTTGGGTTGAATATAAGACAGAATAAGGATGGAATTTTTATCAATCAACAAAAATACACAAAGAATCTGCTCGAGAAATTTGGAATGACGAACAGTACAAAGCTTAGAGTGCCAATGGTAGTGGGAACAAGACTAACTCCTTCGTTAGATGCTCCTGCTGTTGATCTAACACTTTATCGAAGCATGATAGGGTCTTTATTGTACTTAACTGCAAGTAGGCTAGATATTATGTTTTCAGTGTGTAATTGTGCCAGGTACCAAGCAAATCCCAGAAAACCTCACTTAACTGCGGTGAAAAACATTTTTCGCTATCTTAAGGGGACAATGTCTTTAGGACTCTGGTATCCTGCGAATTCGAGATTTTTCATTCAAGCTTCTTCAGATGCTGACCTAGGGGGATGTACTTTAGATCGAAAGAGCACAAGTGGTGGATGTCAGCTTTTAGATGGGAAGCTGGTGAGTTGGCAATCGAAGAAGCAAACTTGTGTTGCTATCTCCACTACTGAAGCTGAATATATTTCAACTAATGCTTGTACTTCTCAAATCATTTGGATCCAAAGTCAACTTCGTGATTATGCTATAAATATGAAAAAGATTCCATTGTACTGTGATTCTCAAATTGCAATTCGCATTTTTCAAAATCCTGTACAATACTCAAAGACAAAACACATTGCTCTTCGATATCACTTTATCAAAGATCATGTTGAGGAAGGGAATATTGAAGTATATTTTGTTAAGACCACAGAACAACTTGCTGATATTTTTACTAAAGCTCTTGATGAAAAATCTTTTGTGAGAATTTTAGCAGGTGTAGGAATGCTCGATGCGAATTCAGTGCCAAATAACATCATTCAAGGATGAAAGGATTTTGCAAGCAAAGAAATGTTCATTCAGCGGATCTGAGTTGGAATCATTCAGAAGTTACTGTGCGTTAAGCGGCTTCGCTATGATTCGCATTTGCATTTTGGGTAACTTTAGTTAATTTTTTTTAAAAAACATTGAGAAAACACGAAAAACCAAAAATATTTTTATTTGTTTGTAGTTAGATTTTCCTTTGCTTTGTATTTCATTTTCTAAAAATTCAAAAATTCCAAAAAGATTTTCTTAAATTTGTTTTATTTTCTTAAATTTTGTTTTGACAAATATAAAATCACAAAAATATTTTTGTTCTTTTAAAAAATATAAAAATACAAAAATATTTTTGTTCTTTTAATTTTGTTCTTTTAGATTTGTGTTTTTCAGTACTAGTGTGAGCAAAATTCGAAAAGGACATGCTTACGCTTCTATGGGAAGATATCATTTCTTTGAACTATATACTAGTTAGGGTGTCCCTAGAAGCATGCTGCTGCATGTTGACCCAAGCCTCAAATGACTCTATGTGTATCAAACGAAAAGCCTTAATGAAATTTTCTTATGAAAGTTTCTTCCCAATTAGGCTTACATTCGCATAAGTCCAACGAGCTACCTTACTCTTCTCACATGAGTTAAGAGTTTTCTGTTTGGTCCAAAAATAACAGAGGTACATTCGACCTTACAGCCAATCTTTTTCATCACATAATTTCTTAACACGATGCACACACAAAGACACATGTCCTTGAGATCACTTGATCAAACAAAATCGTGATTTAGACATGTCATCAATCTGTGTTAATGATCTTATTTCATGAGTCCGTGAAGTAATTAAAACCCAAAACCCTCACACATTAAGGAATTGACGGGGAACTATGTTCCAGAATTATACGAAACCTTTGTTTCTGTACCTGATATTCCATATACTCCAAATCATATTCATTCCTGATCAAATGCTCGAAGCCCACGATGTCCGTTTCCCAACAGGATCCAGCACTTCATTTTTTTTATGAATATGATTTCCGTGTGAGTATATATCTGAATCCATTGTCACTTTTCAAAATAATCCAAAGCAAACTTGTCTCTGATTACAATGATCAAACAAGTAATTTCGGTTACAATTACTCACCTTTTGTTTAGGCTGATATGTAACGAAATTCGCATAACCACCAAATTAAGCCTATAAAAGAAGCCCTTCGATACTTCTCTACAAGTAATCGATTGTATATCACGGGAACACATGAAAGCAGTTGATTACGTCTCTTGGTAATTAACGAAGTAACCTTTGCCCGGGGTTTTACTGCTTCGTGTCAATAAAATTTGACATCACAGAATCCAAAATTTTTCTTAAACTTGCTTCTTATCTCATTTGTTTGGATCACATGCACTCACAAAATCCTTGAGGTTCTAAGTATTACCAACTTAGGCTGACGATTTCACAAGTCTGGCATATGACTTCGTTTAACATCCCATAAACGAAAGAGCCTTACCTCAAAAATGAAGGGTTCATTTTAACAGCTGAGATTGCAAAGGGTTTAAAGTAACCGTTGGCCCTAGTTTCAAGGCATTTAATAGGGCATGATCATTACAACGGCGCGTAATTACGGGTTTTCAGGAACACGTAACCTAGTCTATAATTCATCAATGGTTCAATTTTGGGGCAATATATAAAAAGGGAATTTTTCACTACAATCTTTATGCGATTCATAATTCTCAGACGAACAAAAACCCTAGAATTTTTCTCTCAAGATATTCTAAAGTTTTCAACAATCGCAGCCAATCAATCCAACACTAAAGAAATTATCTCACAACCTCTGATGAAAATTCAAAGTACCAATTATCAGGTTGATGCTGCTGTGTCGACGTATCCAGAAGAGTTGAAGATGCTAATTGTTGCTCTAAAAATATCACCTTTAGCCACGGTGATGTTTAATTCGTATTCAGTTCCGATGACATGGTTATCAATGGCGGCCTCCACAGCTTCATACAACAAAGCAACATACATCATCACTTTCAACTTGGTGAATGATAAAAGGATTCGCTTGACAAAGTCGATGTTCATCAGTTTCCTGGAGATTCCTAACACCACTCCATTCTTCAAACCTCACAATGCACAGATTGTTCACATGTTCAATGAGATGGGTCATCAACCACCGTTGGACAAAATAAGTGATTTCAGGAAGTCAGGCTTGCCATGTATGTGGAATTTTCTCTTTGGCATTTTCCTCGGATGTTTAACAGATCGAAGCGTAGGTCTTGACAGAGGAAGGATAGAAGTATATGCTATGGTCATGGGGCTTTACTATGATCTAAATGTGGATTATGGGACTCAATTATGGAAAGAATTTATTAAAATTCTTGAAAATACAACTGTGGAAAAGGGGATTTCGTGTGCTCGATATTGGAGCTTGATTCTTCAACACGTTTATGAAAAAGCAAGCATTCAAGTTCCTAAAGGTGTAGAGGTTGCAGAATTTACTAAGTATCAATGCCCTAATGCAGTGGAGGATGATGAAAATATCTTTACGAACATTGCACGAGTTCTTGATACAATGCTTCGCAAAGTTCATTCTTCTCATAAAGTGCTTGTTAGATATATGAAGACTATCAATCCAGATGTTCAAACTGGAGTTTTGTTGAATATTGAAGGTGAATCTTCCAAGCAAGTAAAGAAGTCGAAGAATGAGGAACAAACAAAGACTGAATTACCTAAGTCTTCAGTAGCGGAAGATGTTCAGACGATGGTTGAATCTGACAAGACTGCGAAGGATATTATTCCTTCAAAATCAGGAGTTTTAAAGAAGCTTCGCAAATTGTCACATAAGCGGACTTCTTCTGATTATTCTCCAACAATTCGCAAGACTCAAGTGAGTAGTAAGGGAATTGTCATCAGAGAAATTCCTGCACCTACTTCTCCAATGTCTAAGAAAAAGAGAGCCCATGATGTTGCGAAGCACATTACTGAGAAGTTGTATAAGAAAAGGAAGCTTGTTGTTCGCGATGGCTCTTCAGAAGATGAAGTTGTTCCTGACACTCCGATTGTTTCGACATCACCGATGGTAACAACTTCTATTATATCTTCAACTATCATTTCGAATGTTTCTACCACAACTACATTTCCACTCGAAGTAGTATCTACTGAATCATTTAATGAGGAGGTACCTACTTCTGATATGGTCGTCAACGTATCTGATACGGGGGCACCTATCAAGAGTGTCGACACATCATTACCCATTATTTTGTCCACTTCGTTACCTCTCTCATCTGAAAGCCTAAATACTTCATTACCACCATTTCCCATTCCAAACTCATGTGGTACAACTTCACCTATATTTGATCACGTTTTGAAACATCCTTTCACAACTCTTTTCCCATCTCAATCCCCTGAGAATCCTCAACCAATAACTTCTCAAGCTCATTCCAATGATGAAACAGACGGAGGTGGTTTCGGAGGAACATTTGAAGAACTACACTTTGATTCAGAGGAGGAGGAGATACCTGATCACATGCTTATGTCGGGTAAACAATTCAAAATCTTGAATCGCAAATTAAATACCATCCTTCAGTCACAAGCTGACTCTGGTGCGAAGCATTCGCTTTCTGGTATGGAGGTTGATGCGATGATCAAAGCAGCTGAAAGAAGACTACTTGAGAAGATAGATGGCAATGATAAAAGCAATGAGCTTCGGCTTAAAGCTCAAGGGAGCAAGTTTGCTGGTGCTCTACAAGAATTGAAAAATGTTACAAAAGAACGTCATGTTCTTTTTAAACAAGATGTCAAGAAAGTAAGGGAGGATGTGAACTTAAAAGTTAAAGAATCGAAGCAAGAGCTTGCCAAAGAGCTTCAACATATTACTTTTCAAAATTTGATAGTGCAACAACGGGTTGATATTGTGGCAGATGCACTTATACAGATTGTTAAAGACTTTCAAACAACTGTGCCAACTATCGAAGCCAAGAGCAAAAATGACAAGGAGCAGTTCGCTAAGCTCATTGAGTTGTTAGCTGAACTAAAAGCCATTGTATCCAAGCCTACTTCGCAAACAATTTTAACTCCTGAATTTCTTACGTTGAAAGTCACTTCGTTAGAGCAGGCAATTCAAAAGGCTTTGGCTCCCATCGTGAATTTTACTTCGCTTTTGTCGAAGAATGCCCCACCTGTTGTCACAGGGGTGCAAGGGGGAGAAGTAGAAGGAAGTAAAGGGGAGGATGCGAAAGTTGTTGGGAAAGTGTATTCAACTCAACTAATAACAACATTACCTGTGAATACCAGCTCTATTCCTTCAACAGTTGTAACATCAAAACCAATTACGAAAGTAATTCCTAAGGGAATTAAAATTGGTTTAACAAATACAGGAAGTTCAAGTGCGAAGCCTGATACTTCAAGTACTGGGAAAGGAAAAGGTATTGTTCAAGAAAAGTCGAAGGAAGAGAAGAAAGATGAAGTTCAAGTACTGGGAAAGGAAGGAAGTTCAAGTGCGAAGCCTTAACTGATGAAGAACTTGCTTCAGGTGTTGGAAGAAAGGTTAAGGTTGCTATGGAACCTACGAAGCCACAACAGGAGTTGATGAAATATACGGATGTGAAATTTGTCTCAAACCATTTGGCATGGTGTTGCCAGGGAAAGATACAAGGGGAAAGGCAAAGAGATTTTTGTTTCAAGTTGCTGATATTGAAAGATATACAACTTCACAATATACGAACTTTATTGTTCGTATGAATAACTGCACCAAGAACAATGATGGAGACAAGAAGGAGCTGAAGAAGATAATTACTTGGTATTCTGAAATACGAAGGACAATGCATTCTGTTGCTCAAGTTCTCACTAATTGAGTAACTTCGACTGTTTACAAAGGGGGAGAATGTTGAGTCATTTTGTTGTAAAATTCGAAGCCTTGTCTTGTCTATTTCGCATGTTTATTTACTAAGTCACTTTATGTCGAAGCCTAATGTCTAGACTTAGTATTTTTTGTACACTCATGTTTCCTATAAATAGGGACTGGGGATAGAAGTAGAGGCAGGGGTCTTTCTACTTATTCTTGTAATCAGTATTGTATTCGAATTCTGCGTTCAATACAAAATTTGATGATTAATATTTACATTTGGTGTTCATATCTTTCATTATTGATTCATTCAAATTATGATTGCTTTCTAAATCTCGATAACAATTCTCATCAGTATCTTTCGATCTTCTTGCTCTCTAGAGCAACCATGCCTGGGCAAAGGTTTGCCAAATCACTAAACCTATTGGTATAGGTTATGATGTTCGAGCCTACCATAGTAAGGCCCCAAAGTTCCTGCTCTAGCTTTTGTACTTTGCCCCTTGGACGGTACTCTTCCATTAACATTTGCTTTAGATTCTCCCAGCCCATAGAATTTGCCATTACAAGAGTTAGTGACTTGACGTGTCCATTCCACCACGCCAGAGCTCTCTCGGAGAATGTACAAGCGGAAAATTTTACCTTGCTCACTTCCAGACATGTACAGATCTCAAAAACCGCTTCTATTTTCTCTATCCATTGTGATAGGGCCGGATCCGTTAAAAGTCATGGGCTTGCTATTGGTGGAGTCCTTGAAGGTGCAATCCCCTGAACGAACTTGACGTTGGCCATTCGTAGAGCTATTTACTCCTCCTCCGGACCCATTATTACTCATATGTGCCATTGCCGCTGTCACTGCAGCTGTTATAACAACTATCAATGCGACATTTTCCGTCGATGGAGGTGGTGGCGGTGGACGTGTTGTGTTGTTGACACGGCGTGTAGATCTACGGGGCGGCATCGTCCTGCTAGAGAAATGATATGAAGAACATGAGTCTTTAATGATTGGAAGTTGTGTGTTAATAAATTTGATATATTTTATTTTTATCAATTTATGAATTCGACTGACCTACCCCAGGTTTAGAGCTTGACTCATAATAAAAGTTTGCATAGTGATAGATAAACTTATGAATTTGAGTGGTAGTCAAAGAATTTACACACAGGGAATTTCTTCATATATATTAAACACATGTTGAGTTACATTTGAAGTTAGGAAAATTTCGACCCTTCTAAGGATCTCCGATACAGAAGTTAAAGAAAAGTAAGACTTTTAGCCGAGTTCCTATTCTATAACAAAATTTTGGGATTTGGCAAGTACTACTTGCGACGTAGGTTGCGCTTGGAGCTTGACTCCGTGTCTGATTGCTTTGCTTCCATAAGACGCCTATCAAAGGTGGCTTGTTATTCCCTTATTTCAGAGAGGGCTACAATCAGTTGTGCTTGGAATGTGTCGGTTCGGAGTTGGGCATTATCCTGTGCCCTGTCCAGTCGACGGATGTCGGAAGTGTGAACTTGTACCTCCACGTTGACTTCACGAATCTGGTCAGCTTGAACCCCAGATTGATAGGACTGATTGGCTAGTTTACCCACCATGATTGGGAGTGCTCGGTCGGCTGAACCTCCATCCCTGACATCATAGAAGTCCCGACACATACCGTAGGGAAGACGTAACCCTTGTTGTTGGCTCCAATGGTGGAGGTGACGTCCCCAAACGGGAGTTGGTCCCTGAAAGTTTCTCCTAACTGCGGGAGGTTGAGCGACTGGTGGGTTGATTACTTCTGGTTCTGAGTTTGTCCCAGAGTCACCCCTTTCCTCCAACTCTATAGGTTCTTCATCCTCTTTGGGGTCCTCCTCTACCCATCCTCCATTGCCCTAATTCGTGTAGTAGGGATCCCCTGGTGGGTGGAATCCAGCCATTGTGTCTGTGCGAGAATAGAGATATGAGAATTGTCTAGAAATTAATACATGTAACTCTAGACACGTAAGTTAAACTATTGTATTTACCAAATACTCCTATAGTATTTAGGTTTATATGTTTGATACCAGTGTTATTTTGGTAAGTTTTGACTTGTTGATCACTATGACCATTCCTCGACATACATTTTTCCGATCTCGGATAAATATAGTTGATCAGGCTATATTCGTCCCAAATCCGATTACATATTCCGAGGCCTAGTCGTAGTGTTCAACTTGTCTTAATACTTCTTGTATAGTTCTAAATATGAAAATGACTTGTTGTATGCATGTATTTGTGCTTTTACGACCAAATAATTTAAGCTAAATGAAACGTGGTTTAGGTGTAAAAACGTTTTGTCAGAGAATTTTAAATCCCTATGCATTTATAGTTTGTATATCTTATGTGGTTCGATATACTTAGTTCACTATAAACAATGCTCTGATACCAATCTGTCACACCCCCAAACCAGAACGGCGGAATCGTTCGAGGGTGGATGACTTCATGGAGTATCGTAACAGTTGAATACATAGTAAAGAAAGTAAACACAACCATCATATATATAATTTAAGAGTTACATTGTTGGATGATACTTGTTTCAAAAATAAATTACAATATGATGAAAAAATGAGTTTAAAACTGACGCCTTAGCATGACTTCTCCAAAAGCTGAAGTTTACCTGTATTACTGAATCCCTGAGAAATACAAGTAGATTTGAAAGAGTAGATCAACATTTAAGCTGGTGAGTTCATAAGTATTTAATGTCAATGTTTGTATAAATTTGAATGAATTTGTTTGTAGATGTTTGAAAACTCCTAGAAAATCCCATATTTCCTACTATTATAAAAGTAGTCTTCTACTAAGACCCGACTGTTTCGAACGTTGTTTCTAAAATTCCAATATTTTTCCATAAGTGTATGGTAGTTAAAAAGTTCCAAAAACTATTATGCAATAGTGTTTTTCATGCCTAGAATAGTAGATTAATGCATGTAAAAAAAGAAATCGCTAAGACATTGGTTAACCCCGTAAATCAACGTGTTTTTAGTACTCCATGTGAGTTTTATAACCATACTATTGTCCCAGACCTGCCGGTCTAACAGTAGCTAACAGTTTAGGTGCGGGATTGTCAATCCCGTATAGATCTATACACAAGTATCACGCTCTCCCTACAAGAGATTATGGTACATAACACAGGACTTTAACTGCATAATCGAAAGTACGTGAAGCTGAACGTCTCACAAAACTTGGTATCAAATAGATTTACGTATGAAAAGTTCATTTGTTCTTGTATATGAAAGTATTTCCTTGATATGGTACTTATAGTATGTAAAATCTCTTGAATATCTAGTAAACTATACCTAATATAGTTTTTCTCAAATGTATGATTCGTTGTATGATAAACCCTAGTGCAGTATCAGCTTGATATGTAGGTAAAACATTTGTAATAACACAACTGAACATTTACACACCAAAATATAAATAAAGTGTTTGATATTTGTATAACAACATGTTTTTCCTCTTAAAGGACAAAATGTTATTGAATAGGTGTTGCATGCGAACGTTTTCATATGATAGTTATGAATCACATATGATTTGTTATATAAAGATAAGTGTAGTAAAAGCTTAATGTTTTCCACACGAGAGTAACCATGTGTTTACTTGTATTCTCCCCCTTTGAAAGTGTATAAAAGCATTTATAAAGTATTTGAAAATGTAGTTGTAGGGGTATGAACTCACTTGATAGATAGAGAGCAGAACTTCGACTAGGGAAAGTTGAATTTCTCGGGATTCTCGGGAATCTCGGGAGTCTCGGGAGTGAAAAACCTTCCTTCGGAACTTGGGTATGAAAACCGGGGCTTCGGGATGGCTTCGGGTGGTTTAAACGCAGAGCTTCGGCATGAGAGAGAGAGAGAGAGAGAAGAAATGAGCAATGGAACCCAACACCTTCGGCTGCTATTTATAGCCCTATATCGGGCGCCACGTCGTGGTACACCTCACCACGTCGTGGTGAGGGATTCTATCATCTTCTGTTGACGAGACGTTTGCTGACGAACCTGGCACCCATCAGTCACAATACCATGTCGTGGCTTCTTCACCACGTCGTGGTAGGCCTGACAGCCTCAGATTTTTTATCGAAAACTTGTAAAATTCGTAACTTCCGCGTACGAGCTCTGTTTTTAACGTTCTTTATATCCACGCGTAGGTGAGATTATGCTCTACAACTCTCGTTTCGACTCCGTCGTAAAATTTTGAATTTATTTTATTTTTATTTATTTTTAACGGGCCGGGACACGAAAAGTCCGTTAAAAATCCATAACTTCCTCATGTGAGGTCCGTTCTCGTCAGACTTTATATTGTTCTGCTACTATTGTTGAGATCTTCGATTCTCATTTAGGTTGTATCGGCTAAAAATCTCTCGATGTCTATTTCGAGTATTTTAGCTGTCTGCTGCTATATTCGGAACTTGGAAAAATAATAACTTTCTCACACGAAGTCAGATTTGGACGTTATTTTTATATACGCATACGGTTTAATGATATCTACAACTTTCATTTAGATACTTAAGGCTAAATATAATTGTACTGAAACTTCGCGTTTTACATTTATTAGTATTGTCGGTTTCTACTGTGACTCTTAGATTGGTCATAACTTCTTCGTTATAACTCGGATTTTAGTGTTCTTTATATTTCTGAAACCCTTGATACGATGTTTATCATTTTATGTAACCCAATAGAGACTTTTGAACATTCAAAATTTTGATACAAATTTCATTACATTAAAAGAGATTACAAATTCTTGACTTTTTAGCATTACACTGATTCGAAAATATCGGGTTGTCACACAAACTAAGGAAATGGTAAAATTGTTTTCAAAAGTAACTTAAAAGGTTTTCAAAAGGAAGTGAAAGATGAGAGTGCAACGCGCGTGATTAGTCGAGCCATGTAAGTAGTTCCCCAAATGCTAGCCATGTTATACTGATGTTTGAGCTTTGTTGACTATATGGAACTTGTTATGTGTATGCTTTTAAAATTATATACGGTTAGGAGCTAATAGCCTCAGAATGATTGATTTGGCCTTATTTCCTGTTTCTTATTTGGTTGTGGTTCTAGGGTAGAGTCTTTTATTCGAAAGTCTATTTGATCCTTTTCTGAGTACAATTTGCATGCATAAAGGCAACCTATCATGATTGGTTTGATGGATATGAGTAGAGTAAATCTTAGGTCAGCTTGAGGTCGATGTACCCGGCTAGTCGTGGGTCATGGTCTGTTTATGGGACGAATTGGAGTTATCAGGTAGAGCAGTGGGGAAAGGTATAGGTAGGTGTGGAAGGTAGTATTGGGCCCGTACTACTGGAAGCACATGACCTGTATCCAAAGCACTATTAGATCTGATGACTTCGTGGAGGACCGATGTAGGAAGACCCCCCTTATATGGAAATCCTGATCATTGTAATTTGTAATATTTCAGTCCAGCATGGTGGTGACACGGTTTGAAGCAGGAGGATCAGGATCAGGGCCGGATCAGGGGACACTACGGATGTCGTAGACAAGAGGCTGCGCAAGCTCATTGCAGCCGAGGTTACCAGGGGCATCCTTGACGCGACCGTAGTCATTTTTGGGACGGTCAAGGAAGGCATTATGGAGATCATGGAGGAGAGGCTCATATCATTCTGGGATAAGATTGCTACAATCCAGATGGGGACCCGAACTTCCTCATTCCGGGAGTTCAAGGCGTATGGAGCGTCAGAGTTCTTCGGGGTCAGGGACCCCATTGTCAGTAGGCGCTGGGTGGTGGACATTGCACGAGTTCTTGCCCGGATGCGGCAAAGGTTGGGTTCGCTCCATGTATGCTGAGAGACAGGGCCCGGGATTGGTGGGGCGAGGTTACCAGCCAGGTGGGCCCGGCCGGAGTGGCTGAGATGACATGGGCCGAGTTCGTACGATGATTTTATTCAGAGTTTGCACCACCCGTTGAGGTGCAACAACTAGTGTAAGAGTTTCATGATTTGCAGCAGACCACTGTGACTGTGGCGGAGATCACCGCCAAGTTCCGGGAACGAGCCTTGTTGATCCCACAGTATGCTACTGATGAGGAGATGAGATGGGCTCGATACCATTCCATGCTCAGGGATGATATCCGGGAGTTTTTGAGTTTTACATGGTGCAAAACCCTGAATGAGATGGTAGAGAAGGCTCGATAGAGAGAGAGAGAGAGAGAGAGAGAGATGGAGTTGGATTCCCGCATGAAGCAGAATCTTGAGCAGGCCCAGGCAACAGTAGGTCAGGCTAAAAAGCCTAAGACCTCGAATTCATCTAGCAGGGGCTAGCAGGGCCAGGGCCGGTGTGCTAAGTGTGGTAGGCCGCATAGTGGGGCCTGTCGGACGAGTGGTTCAGGATGTTTTGGATGCATTCATACAGCCCACGTGATCAGGGACTATCCCAAGAAGGGCTTGGTATGTTTTCACTGCAACCAAACAGGCCACAAGCGGCCCAACTGTCCGAAGTTGCAGGGAGCGGGAGGAGCAGTGGTGGCGCCTGCGTCCGCCACACTGAGGATTACCGATGGCCGCCCTGCCAAGGAGGATGCCCCATCAGTGAAGAGTCACGCGTTTCAACTGACTACCTAGGAGGCTCGGGCCGCACCAGACATTGTGGTTGGTATGTATTTATTACTCTTTGCTCCTTATGATTGTATGACGTATGTATATCTTATGCTGGTATAGGGACCTTTCTGGTCAATGGTATGTCGGCACATGTTTTGATTCGGGTACTACCCGATCGTTCGTATCTCTTGCTCTTAGCAAGAAGTTCTAGGACGCGCCCGGGGCTCTGGATTCCCTGCTCGAGGTAGAGATTGTCAACTATCGTACATTAGTGCTGCGAGGGTATATCGGGACTGTGTCCTGAATGTGCTAGGCGAGAAGTTCCGCATGGATCTAGTTCCAATACCGTTGCGAGGGTTGAAAGTGATTGTTGGGATGGATTGGTTGGGGGCCAATGGGGCCATGATTGATTGCGAGCACCAGTCGGTCAAGGTTCGAACCCCAAGTGGGGGGAACTGGTTATTCATGGAGAAAGGGCCTCGCAGGGACCGACCCTCTGTTCAGCCGCGAGGGCTAGAAGGTTTTTACAGTAGGGTTGCATGGGGTTTCTAGCTTATGTATCGGATACGAGAGAGGAGACCGTGAAGGATGTGGGCAGTGTACCAGTGGTACGGGATTTTCGAGACCTCTTCCCCGAAGAGTTACCAGGAGTGCCTCCAGAGAGGCAGGTGGAGTTTCGTATAGACTTGGTGTCGGGTGTTGTGCCAATAGCAAAGGCACCATACCGGTTGGCACCACCGGAGATGCAGGAGCTGTATACGCAGCTTCAGGAGCTGCTAGACCGAGGGTTCATTCGTCCGAGCATCTCCCCGTGGGGAGCACCGATCCTTTTCGTGAAAAATAAGGACGGGTCCCATAGGATGTGCATCGATTACAGGGAACTGAACAAACTGACGGTGAAGAACCGTTATCCGTTGCCGAGGATCGATGATTTATTTGATCAGCTTCAGGGTGCCTCTTGGTTCTCCAAGATTGATCTTCGGTTAGGGTATCATCAGATGAGGATTCGGGATGAGGATATACTGAAGACAGCTTTCAGGACTAGATATGGGCATTATGAGTTTGTGGTGATTCCATTTGGGCTCACCAATGCCCAGGCAGCGTTCATGGATCTCATGAACCAGGTATGTAGGCTGATGCTGGATTAGTCAGTGATTGTTTTTATTGATGATATTCTGGTCTATTCCAAGACCAGGGAGCAGCATGAGCAGCACTTGAAGGAAGTACTCGAGACATTGAGAGCGGAGAAACTTGATGCAAAGTTCTCCAAGTGTGATTTCTGGCTGAGAGAAGTGCAATTTTTGGGACTTGTCATCAATCAGGAGGGTATTTCGGTTGATCCAGCCAAGGTTGAGGCTGTGATGTGGTGGGAAGTACCAAAGATTGCATCAGAGATTCATAGCTTCTTGGGCTTATCGGGTTACTATCGGAGATTTATTCAGGAATTCTCCAAGATTGTTGTACCATTGACCCGCTTGACCAAGAAAAATGTGGCTTTCTGGTGGGGTACGGAACAGCAGATGGCTTTTGAGACCCTGAGACAGAGGTTATGTGAGGCTCCGATTCTAGTACTGCCGGAGGTGTTAAACGATTTGGTGATGTATTGTGATGCATCAATCTCAGGGTTAGGTGCGATACTAATGTAGAGGGGGCATGTGATAGCTTATGCCTCGAGGCAGTTGAAGCCTCATGAGGCAAACTACGCCACTCATGACCTGGAATTGGGGGCAGTGGTGTTTGCTCTCATGATTTGGAGACACTACTTATATGGTGTGCGGTTCACTATATATACCGATCACAAGAGTATGAAGTATTTAATGGATCAGCAAAACCTTAACATGCGTCAGAGGAGGTGGCTAGATGTGCTGAAGGATTATGACCGCGAGATTCTATACCACCCATGGAAGGCCAGCGTGGTGGCCGATACGTTGAGCCGTAAGACAGCGGGGTCCCCGATTAGGGACATTTGTATAAGGATGATCATGATTTTGCCTTTGTTGGATATGATCAGGGAGGCTCAGGTTGAGGGGGCGAAGAAGGAGAACTGGAAGACAGAGAAAATTCGGGGACAACATCCTTTGTTCGTCAAGGATAGCCGCGACCTTTTGACTCAGTGTGGCAGAGTATGGGTGCCAGTGGCAGGGGGAGTGAGGCAGAGGCTATTAGAGGAGGCGCATAAGTCCAAGTTCTATATACACCTAGGAGCCACGAAAATGTATAGGGACTTGAGACTGAATTATTGGTGGCCCTGCATGAAGTGGGAGGTTGTCTGGTTTGTAGAGCGGCGCTTGACCTGCAGGAAGGTCAAGGCTGAGCATCAGCGGCCTCATGGCAAGGTTCAACCACTACCCATCCCCATGTGGAAGTGGGAGGAAATCACTATGGACTTTGTTACAAAGCTTCCGAGGACGGCGGGGGGCGTGGATTCCATATGGGTTGTCGTGGACAGACTGACGAAGAGTGCCCACCTCATTCCGATTTCCGAAAGTATATCCGCAGAAAGGTTGGCGGACATTTATGTACGAGAGTTGGTGGCTAGGCACGGGGTGCCAGTGTCAGTGGTTTCCTATAGGGACGTCCAGTTTACATCTAGGTTTTGGAAGAAGTTCCACAAGGAACTGGGTACTCAGCTGCTTTTCAGCACGACATATCACCCACAGACTGACGGTCAAAGTGAGAGGACAATCCAGACACTAGAGGACATGCTTCGTGCATGCGTGCTGGATTTTGGAGGGATTTGGGACACGTACCTCCCACTGGCAGAGTTCTCATACAATAACAGTTATCATGCCAATATCGATCGAGCTCCCTTCAAGATGTTATATGGTCGAAGGTGTAGGACCCCGATATGCTGGCACGATATTGGACACCGGGTCATGGGGAGCACTGAGGTAGTGCTCAAGACCACCAGGTTGATTCAACAGGTGTGTGACCGGTTGCGAGTCGCGCAGAGCCGTCAGAAGAGTTATGCTGATCAACAGCATTCAGATCTTGAGTTTCAGGTGGGGGATTTTGTTTTGCTGAAGGTGTCGATCTGGAAAGGGATTATCAGGTTTCGTAAGAGGGGCAAGTTGGGGCTTCGGTTCATAGGCCCGTTCAGGATTTTAGCCCGAGTGGGCAAAGTGGCATATCATTTAGAGCTTCCAGGGGAGCTTAGTCAGAATCACAACACCTTCCATGTGTCCCAGCTTCGAAAGTGTGTTGCTGACGAGACTGTAGTTGTCTACTTGGACGACATTCAGGTGGATGGGAGTCTGAATTATGTCGAGAAGCCAGTTTCCATCTTAGATAGAAAGACGAAGGGTCTTCGTAACAAAGAAGTGAAGTTGATAAAGGTACAATGACAGCACTGGAAGGGCTCCGAATGGACGTGGGAGCCGTAGGAGGAGATGCGAGAGCATAATCCCGATCTGTTTTCAGCTACGGACTTCGAGGACGAAGTCTAGTCCAAGTGGGGGAGACTTGTAACACTCTAACCCTGGTACATCTTAAAACCCTTAAGAAATTACGTTTGAGCATAATTGGTCCCTTGAGTATGTTGGGCGTACCTATGAGTACGCTTAGCATACTCTGTATGAATGATCGCAGAGGAGCCTCACATACACTGGGCGTACATGAGGGTACGCCAGGTGTACCCATCAGAGGGTCAAAACCCTAAATCCCGTACTTGTCCCCCTATTTATTCATCCTTTAGCCTCTTGGACCAAACCCTATCAGCCTCTTGAGCCTCTTTTCGTATACTTTCAGTTGTGAACTTGTGTGTGTGAGTTTTGAGTTGAAGGAGAGGGTTTGGAGGGCATTTTGGAGTTCTTTCAAGAAGAAGAAGTGCTTACACAAGCTTGGAACGAATTGGTGCTTCAAGATCCTGCCTAATAGCCATCTTGCAAAGTTTATGGAGGTATAAAGCTTGCACCTTTCCTTCTTAATCTCTAGATCTAGTTAGGGTTTCTAGTTTGGTCCCTTTTTGGATGATTTTGGACCTCCTTGTGAGTTAAGCAACTCCAGGAGATAGGAAAGACAGACCTGAGGTCCTTTGGTCCTTTAGTATCATAAAAATGGAAGCTTGATGGGAGATTTGGCCTCATGCATGGATTAAAGACCTTGGAAAGGTCTTAATGGAGAAGTGGGTGTGTATGAGACATGCAAAGGCATAAAGTTGGCAACTTTATGCCTTAGCACATCTTTACAGACTTAGATCTGGCTTTTGGATGTAAAGGACAAGAGTATTAAGCACTTAATGGAGTAAGTGCTCAAATTGGCGGTACGTTGGGCGTAACCCAATTTACGCCGCGCGTAGTCCTATTATCCAGTACGTCGCGCGTACCAGGATGATATGCCGAGCGTACGCATTGCAGATGGGCCAAATCTGTTTTGGGCCTTTAGGCTAATCGGGCTTCATTTGATTATTGGGCCTGGTGTATTCTGGGAATTATGAGTCATATCAATTGTGGTGGGCCATGGAATTATTGTTGGGGCTTTATTGGGCCAAGAAGCCCATTAAGGATCTTTGAACTTGGACTTTGGGCCCATTAGCAAAGGATGGATAATTAGGCTTTATGGAAGGATTGGGAAGTTGGGTCCCCTTTTTTAGTCAAAGTTCTAACAATTATTAATATTATCATTTCAGCTTGGGAGGTTTCAGACTGTTAAGAGAGCAGCTATTGTATTCAGCAACAAAGGTGAGTCTCCTCACCATACCAATGGGTCTAAGGCACCAAGGCCGGCCAATTTAATTAGTTTTCGTGATTATTGTAGATTCACTACTGACTTGTTTTGTGTGCAAGTATATTGTATTTCGTGATATGCTAGTTGTCTTTGTTTTACTTGTATGGAAGACCATGGGGGAGCCCATGTCACCTGGATGTAAGACCATGTGGAGAGCCCATGGCTTTCCTACTAAAGCCCATGGGGGAGCCTATAACACTTAAATTTTCAAAACAAAATTTTCATTTTTGCACATAAAAATCACATGTCATAATTCCCCAAAATCTCAAGTATCTATTAATACACTTTATTTTTTTTTCAAAATTTGTTTATCACAAAAACCATCGCATCCCGGAGTAAGACCCTGGGGACGAGCCCAGGGCATCCCTAGTTGTTGTATGCATGGCTTAAGTGTTTGGTGTAGCTGTTTAGCTGGTATGATATGATACATGTGTTGTGTGTGGTATGCTTTGGGGGGACTCACTAAGCATTTTGCTTACAGGTTGTTGATTTGTTTCAGGTACATCTGAGCCCAAGGGCAAGGGCAAGGCGTGATGGTGCAACATGCACTCTATCGCTCTCTTTCACTGTTAGGGTTGGGGACACTCTGATGATTTAAATAAGTTGTAATGAATTGATGATTTGAAAAAAATTATGTGATGACTTTTATGGTTTAAAAATTATGTTTTACTAATTAAAAGTTAAAAATTTCTTTTAAAATTTGGGTCGTTACAAAATTACTACCTAGCAAATATTTTGTATAATACCTTTTCATACTTAACGTTAGGAGTATTATAAGATCACTATAGTATCTTGTTTTATCATCACTTCTCCACAAATTATTTCTTGATCCTAAATAGTCAAGGATATACATACACCAGTCAATCTTTGAAAAATCATCTACCAACACCTACTTCTTAACCATTTTGATTTGATTAACCCCCATCAATATTGATTATATGAAATTGTTAATGAAAAGTGTAAGAAAATTAAGCCTAAACATCAAACTATCTTCATTTGTATTTTTAATATTTTTTAGATATTCTTCACCATTAAACTTGTTGTGTGGATATTGAGCTTTCCATTCCTCCAGAATTACATTCCGTTTATCACAATACGACAACTCATTGAAGTCTTCTCCCCCAACTAGCAACCTCATCATCTCATTAACTGTCTCTTTTGTGATCTCAATCATAGAGTTTTGTAAGATAAGTCTTCTACTATCTGGATCATAAACATCTAAAAGATAATGGCTTAGTGTTCTCGGATAACTATCTAAATTTACTTGTAGAATTGATCCAAATCCCATTCTTAAAATTGCTTGTTTTTGCTTCGGTGACATCCCTTTAACAATTGCAGTGATCCTATCATCTTTCATTCTCGTTGGAAGGTTTCTTAAACCAGGTGGATATTCCTTAGATGTTTTTTGGAACTTATCTTCATTTTCATCCTTCACGGATTCTTTAATTCCCTTATTCTTTATTTTATTAACAATTGGAAGTTTCTCAAATTTTCTCTTCGCCTTTATCTCTCTTTCTATGAAAAGCACATTTAAAGGTCTAGGAGTCTTCTTTTCTGATGTATATTTCTCAAACTTTCTCTTCGACCTTATTTCCCGCTTCCCTGTTGTTGCTGTTTTACTACTCTTGTTAAATGATCATATGAGTATAACCCAACACAAGAATAAAGTTTTTAAAATAACATATAATTTTTATTCTAACAGAATACAATCATTTTGTACACTTCATATTACATACAATCTTTTATTTTAACAGCATATTATCATACAACATTTAAACGTGAAAATATAGATACTATTCTAACAAAATATATGATGGGTTTTAGACTATACATCATTCCTATGGTGTACATGCAAACCCTAATAGCTTTTGGATCTAGTTTGTCTAATGAACATGCAATTGAATATCCAAAGCTATAAACCTTAGATCTAGCATGCAATTAATCATATTAACATAAAATAGGGTTTAAGATATTACCTTGATTGTTATGTAGCAATAACAATCTCAAATCCTCCTTGTAATGACTTTAGAAAGCTTAGAGTCACAAATGTCACTCCTCTAATGGTTCACAAACACCAAGAGCAAGAGGATGAAGAGGAGAAGAGAAGGAGGCTGCCCAAAACGTGTGAAAACCCTAAGGAACATGTCCAACCCGTTTTTGGGGCTTAAGGGTCCTTTATATACATGTAGGCTATTAGGGTTTTGAACTAGGAAACCCTAAACTGACTGCTTAAGCCCTAAGCAGTCCATGGACCCTTCTTTAATAAGCCTTGGACGATTTCTAATGGGTTTCCCCATAGAATTCGTCCAACCTTATATTATAAGGTAATCCATAGCCCAATTGCAATTATCTTATAATTACAATTCCAGTCCCTTAAGTTTAATTAATCTCTTTTAGCCACAAAACTAATTACCAATTAATTCTTGACAAATATTAATTAAAAAATATGATTTCTCCTTTAATATATTATTCTCATAATATATTAATAAATCATAATTAATCCTCTCTCTCCATAATTCATCCTATCAAGTTGCTTTGGTGAAGGCAACCCAAAAGGACCATGCACCATCGGGTCAAGTACATACCAAAATAGTTATGGACTTAGACACTAATCCAACAGTCTCCCACTTGGATAAGTCTAGCAACTATTCTGTGTATGACTTCAGATCCTGATCTGCAATCGTAGCTTTCTAAAGCCATTGTCAACTCTGATCTTATCAGATACGCGTGTCCTTTAGATAAGGGATCATATATTCCTCCATTCTAGATATCGTATAGATATGAGACATGAAATATAATCATTCTCTCTATACTGTTTCCCGATTTCCGATTTATGATGACTGACAACAGACTACAATTGAACACATCAAATTAGTCCCGGCTTGGCCAAGCGCTTGGGTGCCATCACTAAATCATCGAGGGGCCCAAAGATATCGCTTTTACCCTACTTTGGATAAAAGGAACGGATAAACTTTGTCTCAATGCTTGCTTGCACTTACTCACCGAACCACACACAACAATATGTTTTATAACACCAAGTTACTGGTGCGTTTACATATTATCAATGTGCAACCGACTTGCAAGATACAACTCACACATCTCGGTTTCAAGAATATAAGATATTATCGTCTCACCAATCACTCGTGATAAAATCCATGAAGTGATCCAAGTGAGCGTGGGTTTAATCCAATGCTCAAATCATATTCATAAGCACTCATGAACGTTGCAGCAAACATTTGCTTATGTCTAATACACTTTAGACAATCCACGCACCAATTCACGACAGTCTTCATTCATACCTACTTCCAACATATGAACGACTGTGGTCGGTTCGAATAATTCGATTATTCTGAAATAATTAATTATTCAGGAAGTCAAAACATGCAAAGTGAAACACAAGAATAATACTAATCCTATATGGTCCCAAACCCTGGAGTATAAATAAAACACCTTTTATTTATCACCATATCGATTACTCATTATTTGTTGTTTCGGGTAATCAACTTCTTACTTGAATTATAACTACACTTGTCCCATGCTCTTAGCATGCACACAATGCTAACCTACGGTCCTTACTTTGTGAAATAGATCAAATGAACATATTTCCAATCATACTCATTTCACAACTCCCAATCCTTATCATAAGTGTAAGAATATCAAATTCTTGCCACTTATAGAATATGTTAGATTCTATTTTATGCAATGATTCTTTTGTAATGTCACTGCACTAAGGTCACAATGACTATTGCCAATGAATTACAAAGCTCTCTATCAGAAATTGTTACAAGACAATTCCATAGATGTGATGTCTCTCACTCAAAGTACATTCCTTTGAACATCCTTTTGCATAAAAGTTTCTAATCTAGACATAGATTCTCAATATCCAACTCCCAATATGGTAACATTTCCATATTTTCCGTATGACAACTCATTCTTAATAGAATCTTATCTATTCATAATAATATCGATATGGTCCATCCAATATCATACTTCCAACTACTCACAAGCGACCAATCCTCAGCGAGCTTTGGATCGTCCTTTGATAGTTGTTTAATTATCTTAGTCAAAACCGATTCTTGTCCTTTTTCCCTCTTAATGTGCTAGACATTTGGAAAACTTTAGAATGGTCGAATATTATTGCATTTGCAATCGATCCTTTACCCGAAGCGTATAGGAAATGATGCATAATGTCTTACATAAAGATCTGATACTTTATCAATCTTTTGCCATAATATTTTATGTGTCACATTCTCACAATTCGATTTATGAAGAGGGATGTCATAATCATAATCGAAATTTTGAGAATGCACTATGTATCCTTGACTAAATTTATTAACATTCCACAACCTAAGCCTTTAGATTTGAAATGAAGCATAATATTCTCTCCCTTAATTATAGCAAAACAACTTTTCAACCCTTGCGACTTTGCAAAGTATAACTCTTATTTTCTATAATTAATATTGCTAACTTGCAATACTTGCCATAATAATCATACAAGCACAACTTTTATGCTCCCACTATCATGATGATTAGTATCATATAAGCATAACTCTTATGCTCCCACTAGCTTTGACATGTATTCAGAAACCAGCTTAACTTCCAAAAAAACAATACCAATTGAATTTCTTAAGTTCAGATTTCTAATACCTAATGCTTTGATAATCCTTTATCTAAGCTTATACACTTTTGCCTTAGATAGCTCATATGTGTGTCTAAACAATTCAGACTAATTGCTAAATATCACAATTCTAATCATGGAAAGGGATACCGTAACCATAATCAAATTCGAGAATCCAATTATCACAATCACTATCTTCTTAAAATCTCTCTTAGTGAAAGCATTTCCTCACAGTCATTTTCATGAAGGAGGGAATCTTATGACACTTAGATTTTAATGGTGTATGTGTTCCTATCCATGTGAATTTGTCAAAAACCAAGGTCTGCGACAAATCCAAACTCGTATGGACCGAACTCTTAATCTTGATTTCTTGCCTTATGGCAACACGAGTGCCCACCATGTTTTCCAAGCAGTTAAGCAGCTCACCCTTTCCTATCAATGTACCTTTCATTGATCAAGGTGCTTGCCTTTTATGCGTTCAAATGAGAACTCATAGAACTCACATGCATAATTAACTCGATTGGAACGACACAGAAACAAGATAGTGTCAACACGATAGGTTATAAACCTCAAGTCATGTGCTAGTGATGATCGATAAGGTTTATTCTTGATTTGTTCTTAAAACCTTTCAAGACCATTAAGACTCCTACTGACTCCTTGACATATAAGATTCTTTTGTCAATAAACATTTCTTGACAAACAAATATTCAAGAGTTAGTGTAGCTTTTATCAAGACAAAACACTTCATAAAATTGGTCCTAGTTGGTCTTTGTCTTATCCAAGACATCACAACTTTCCAATTTCAAATGTGCGAGAATAAGAAAACCTTTTTTTTCAATTCCACAGTTGATGAATGTTATAAACCTTCTCAAGACTTGTCACTCAATGTCACAATCTTAACTCTAAGACTTGTTTTGGAACGAAGTATGATTGACTTCTTGATTTAATCATTTCTTCAATTCTTGATTCCTCTTCTCAGACATACAATTGTACTAAGACTCACATAGAGGATCAATTAAGATATGGTTCTTAATCATTAAGACTTATCATAAAACATAATAAAAGGTACTCTCCCTTCTTTTTAGAATAGAGAAACTTTTATCTTTCTGCCTACTTGATTCTTCTTATTCGTTCTGCTATTTATTTAAACTCTTTCAATCAATTCAGAATTACACTTAATCTTATAAGTATAATCATATTTACTAAACCTTTAGTAAATCATGACGAATATCTTTGTCACTTTTGTGGTGGACTTGATCAACACACAACCTTGTGTACTTGATCTCCTAGTCCTTCACTTGACACTTTGTCAACGAATTAGTCTAATTTTCAAATATAAAATTTCTCATTCATCGTGCAACCAAGTTGCATGATTTCAAGTTTCTGTCCAATTGAAACTTGGGCGATGAGAAACTCTCCCTATTTGGTAAATTCTCGACATTTCCACAAATAACATAATTAAGAATCAAATCCATTATTAATAATAGAAACATTCAAACATCAATTTTTCATACACGCCATTGCAAGGATAAATAAATAATATAAAATCAAAATTTATTTTATTGCGGAAAAATTTGTCCTTACAATGCAATTCATTGAAAAACTATGCTAATACATATTTCTTAGCAATCTTATTCTAACTCTAAGTAGTAGCTCAAGAATCTAATCTTCAAGTAATGCGATCGAAATCCATTTCTTCACAGTTAGATTTTGTTCACTTCTTCCCTTAAGCTTCCTCTCTTTTCTTCGATCCTACAAAACATCAATTGTAATCTTATCACATTATGTATTAAGAATCTAGAATAGCAGCTTAAAAGAGTTAGTCAATGGATTTTACCTAAAGCAGAACCATACGTTTTGACTCTCCCATCTCTTAGATCTATTAGGTAAATAGGGCAGCTTCGTCTCCAATGCCCCTTCTCTTGGCAATAAAAGCAAATTGACTCTTTTGGAATAGCACATGGAACCACTTCAGACTTTGCCTTTCTCTCATGATCAAACTCTTTAATCATGGCATGCCTTTCGTTGCCATTGCCTATATCCATAGAGGTCTGGAAGGCAGATTCACCAATCAACTTTGCTTTTCCAGTGCACCAAATCATTGTTGATTCAGCATCAATAAGCATGTAGGTGAGATCTATAAGGGTCACGTCGCGGTTCATCATATAGTACTCTCTTACGAACTCACTATACGAGTTAGGAAGTGACTGAAGAACCCAGTCAACAGCCAGCTCCTCACAGACAACGGATCCCAATATTCTTAACCTATCAATGTGTGACTTCATCTCTAGGATGTGTTCACACACCGACTTTCCTTCTTCATGTTTACTTGCCAAAAGGGCTTGAGTGAGCTTGAACTTTTCAAGCCTTCGAACTTGTGGGTTAGGGAGAATAACTGGAGGAGGTGGAGGAAGTGAAGCATGATCTCTTGTTCCTCGATCGAATCGTGGAATATCATCTTCATGTGGAAAGCTTGTTCCACGGGATTTGGGAATACCATAGTTGTCATACTTTGATATCTACAAAACGGGAGAAAGCAAATTCAAGTTAGTTGATTGATTGATTGAGTCCTTAATAAATCACCCAAATGAGATATTAAGGCTAGGACCCAACACAATACGCTACAACCTAGAAAAGGGATGTCGTAATCTAGTTGCAGAATATTTGAAGGTAAGTGAATGACGATTCACTAATTTCCACCATGAAAAACGAAAAGGAAATTTAAGTTTTAAATCTATGAAAATTCCTAGATCCTTTGAGATTCATTGAACTTTTCAATGGCATGTTTAAATCTCGATATGCCCCTCTAGTTTGTGACTGGGATACCGAGGATCACAAAGCGGGTGTGAATAACCATGCAAACTTACATGGTGCCCCCACATGTTACAGTCACCTATTCGATGTGCCGGTTAACCACACACGCTCCACCGAACTA